>NC_051848.1:11400721-11556932 GCF_002237135.1 Teleopsis dalmanni
CAAATGATGAATATTTCGTTGACTTTCATTACATTTTTAATTAAATAGTACAATTTTTTTTATTTAATACTACTTTGTGAACTATAAATATCAAATGATAATACAAGCAAGTGAAATTAATTAATTTAATGCAACTGTACACTATTTGGATTCAATTTTCTTATATCAATTATAGCCTCAATGCTTTTATTTAAAATTACTTTTCGTGAAATTAAATAATTATTTTTCTTTATATATATTTATTATTTTTTTTTTATTCTGAAAATAGTCTCAACAATATTGGTTTATAAGACTAAAAAACTGCAAATTAATATTTTAATTTTGAATAACTTTTAGGTGTCAACATCTTTTATTATTGTATAATATTTGTAACATTCTGTAAAGTCTACTTTTCAGGTTTATTAGGTTCATTACAAGATATTATTCTTTATACTGTATTTAATAAGTCAGGTCAGCTAAATGTCTCCATGTCGCTGCGATACACTCGCATCAAATAGCCCATTGTATCACATCCGGATAATAATCAAAGGAAAACTTAAAGCTTACTATATATTAATATACAGAGTCTTATAACTCTCAAAACTGATAATAATATTTTTTTGAGATAATTCAAGATTGGAATATATCACATCTGGATAAAGATCAAAGAATACCTTGACGCTTGCCATGAAACAATATGCAGAGTCTTATGACTCGTAAAATGAATAATCAATGTGTTTTGGATATTTCTTTCAGATAATCAGAAAATTCAAGAACGGAGTATATTTTCTCTCGTGTACTCAAGCAAATTCTACTTAACGTTGAACAGTTGTGTATGAGATGCTCAATTGTATTCTTCTCCTCCTCCTCCTCTTAGTCATACCAGTCATAAAATAAGAGAGCAAGCTGTCTGCATAATAAACCGTAACCTTTTATCGCCCCTGTCAAAACTGCAATCGTCTTCTTCTCCTCCTTTTCGCCATTACAGCTCCCTCAAAAGTCATTAAAGGAAATTTTCAATAATAGCTAAATATCTGTCTAGCAGACTGTTATTAGCCTTATCAGATACCTTCAATATTTCATATTTTTTCTATCACTTTTTAGACATATTAATCTTTTTTAAAAAAATTTGAGTGGTATATATATTATACATTATTATTTTCTAAGAGAGCGTCTCTTATCAAGGAAGGTCGCCTGCCATGTAGTTATTCTGAATCCCACATTATTAGGCACCCATACATGGTATATGTACCATTGCTCAAAAAATTCTTAAAAATGTTTTTAGCAATGTATGACAATTTACGAAGCAAGCACCAAAGAGGACAGTTCTCTAATTGTAGCTTGGCAATCCATATATATATACCTCAGTTCACCAGATCACGTAATTACTGCAGAACCCCAACAGAGTTAAAACTGAAATACTTTAAAAATAATCTTTTAAATGAATTTCCGAATAAAGCTCGACAATTTCATTTGGATCAACAGCAATATCCTAATGAATCAAAATGATAGCAGCCAGTGCTGTTGAATTTTTAGATAGAGTTTTTATTATTTTTCATAACAAAAAAGGTTCTATAAGCTTAAGTCAAAGGTCAAAAATTTCAACTACCTCAGTATTTATGGTGATGATAAATACTAAGAAAAATATCAGTATTTTGAAAATGAGATAGAGAACTACCATCACAAATTGGATCAATACGCAATTGGTATGCTTAGCTTTCTTTAGATGCACTCATACTATACTTTACATAACCTTTTAAAAATATTCTATTTAAAATTACAAAAAATTAATTTCTTTTTCAGTTTTATATATTTTAAAAATAATTTTAGTTTTTTTTATTTCAGATGAATTTTTGAATTGAATTTGTTATCTGGTAAGGTAAGTTTCTTTTAATTTTGTGGTATTCTTGTAGGATTTATTATTTTATAATATGCACCACAATAAAACAATTGTTAAAATAAGTTTTTTGTCAAAATTAAATAATTTTGAATATTATTTACACTTATATGTTAGAAGTCAAAACATTTACTTTTGAATACTAAATGAATAAATAGACAAAAGATATTTTGTCTCAAAACAAGGAGTAAAGCATCGAAAGTATTGCTAGATCTTAACACCGCTAATATCTCGTCTGTTCGAACGATTGTATTCTTTTGGTGCTCAGGTCATGTTAGGTATTACTTTAGATAGTTTTCGTGAACATTGAATCTCAATCTGTTTATTTATTTGTTAGTTAATTATCTCTTGTCATCGGATTCAATGTCATTCTTCAATAGCGCTTAAGTATTTTCAATTCGTCATCATTTTGACAATAAACTTATTGCCTGCGTTCCACTTTTTCTTTAGCAAGTTGTACATTTCATTTGTCGGACTTTCAATATTTATCACGGCTCTAAAAGTACGGGTCACGTTTGTAATTAAGGTCATACAGTTTGCAATTGACGTCTCTATTTCTAAGAATGAATGTAAACCGAATCCAACAAAATAAATTTTAACACAGCATAATTTTTTATTTTTTAATTGTATCGAGAAGTCCGAATAATTTAACCAGAGATAGAGAGAAATTATGGGTTTTAAAGTTAAGTGATGATATGAGTAAATTAGGTTAGGTTGCAGTGGCGGCTTTCTGCCCAAAACCTTCTTGATCTCAAATAATGGATTAGCTTGCTCCCGTTCTGATACCTTGTATTAGCGTTGTTCATATGCAGACCAGAAAAATTCCTCAAAAGTTGAAAGCGACCAACCTGACAAGTCTATAATATTGCCCAATAATATTGTCCATAATTTTGCAGAATGATAAACCTGTCTGGTCGGTAAGAAAAATGTCCGTAAAAATTGTGAACCTTCTCTTAACCAATAATAAAAATTGACACATGAGGTGGAGTAGAGTTGCCTCCTTATCTGCAGAGCCACAATCCCAATTAAGACAGTCTTATAGTATGGCTTTCTAATACCAAGTGATTTGTCAGCAACAATACCGTAATGTTAAGCAGGTTACGCTTTAGTTGAAGTAGCTTACTAGTAGTTTTGTTGTTCAATTTGGACCAGGTCGAACTTGAGATCCGATAGGAGGATTTATCTGTACGTTGCGGGTGGGTCTGATCATCTGCCCGATTTGGCAAGCTCGTCTACATAGTAATTTCCCAAGATGTAACTGTACCCATGTGGGCATTGTCGACATTGCCGAACTATTCTGGTTGTAATGATATGGGTTAGTGTTATAGAATTTTGGTAATGATTGAAAGTAATCAATATAATTTTGATTCTTGACAACGTTGGACTGTGTACAAAAGGGTTTATATTCATATAATTCCCTTGTGGTAGTTGCGTACTCTACTACAGCAAGTCACTAATTGGATATTAGTAAGAACGTACGTGTTCTAAAATTTCTAATTCGAGTGTGTAGTATTTATATTTATTCATTTTTTGTACACGAAAAGTTAATAAATTATTCATTAGTAAAGCAAAAAATTAAGGAAATGAGTTAGCTGTTTTGAAATCTTTTGAAATCTTTCATATATCAATATGAAGTGTTCTCGCTTAACTTCCCAACCAAATGCAATACTGGATATCTTAATCTACTTCTTCTTCCTCTTTAGTGTGTTTACAAATCATTACAATTTCTTTTGATGTACTTATATGTTATTGCCTAATGATTCTTAGCCACAACTTATCCACAACTATTAATTGCTTGCCGTTGGACAAGTTCCGTACAATTATTTCATCTACCATACAACATATATTTCAATTAATAATTATTAATTTCACAAAGTGCTGCAATAAATCATTATCTACTTACTTGTTAAGTAACAAATATAAACTTTAATTAATTACTAACTATTTTGTGTGTATGTATGTATGTGTCTCCGTATGTGTTAATGCATACAAAACAAATAAGCAAACTAATTAAAACCAACCATTGACGCCATTAATCCAAGTAAACTAAGCACAACCGAAACAATTCCATAATTGAAATAACAACTCTGTTTTTATTGCAGATCCTTCTGCTTTCATGAGTTGCGTGCAGAGTGGAGTCATTGACCTTAACTACAAATGTAGACATAAAATATATGCATATGGGTGGGTAAAGAGGACGTTTCTAAATTGAACTTAATACACTTTTCTGTCATGAAGCAATATTTCACTTTTAAAATAGAAGTAAAACATTGCTAAATTCACGCACATACTAAATGGTCGTAGCACTAAACACGAACTAATATACATTGTATATGCAGAAACTCGTAAAGGAGAATATTTAATGAATTAAGGAGCACCTAACCGAAGAAATCAATCTTAGTTGCATTTACAAGAAGAACCTAACTATGCATACCATGAACTCATATATTAAATTTTGTAGTGACTTACACGCTTGTGTGTCTTTGCGAACATTTGTAAGGACGGTTACAATTTATGACCCAAATTTGTTAAAGTACCAAGAAATTTTAAGTGGTGACATTTTAACTGACTAAGGCGTTTAAATTTATGAAAATAAAAAAAAAATTAAATAAAATAAGTGGAAAATTTACTATGAATTGCTTAAGTGTAATGCCGCATAAATAGAGAAAAAAAATTACTATAAATCGCTGTAATAAAATGCTGGATAAATGCTTTAAGAGGCTTACAGTATTAAATTTTTACATTCACATATACTTCATATTGCTCTGCGAACTATACTTGCTATAAGACAGGACCTTACTTAATATTTAAAAAATTGCGAGTGCTACATTTGTTACATTTTTACATGTCAATAGAGTACACATGCCCTACAAGCAGCGCATATCCTTTAAGTCCTGTTGGCTTTAAAAATGTTACTGTTTGTGCCTTTGCAAAGCTCTTAAGGTCAAATACTAACAAATGCGGATTGCCAGTTGTGTTAGTTGTGCCACTTATTAAAATCTATTTACCATCCACATCCACAATTTGATTGGAAATGATTTAATTCTCTTACTCTCTTTTTTTGGAAAGTGGTATTTGGAATAATGAGCATGAGAGTTTGGATGGTATTTTAGAAAAGCTTTGAGTATTTTAGGCGCAGTAGCAGTTGATGTGGAATAAAATGAAACAATTTAAAATTGAAACGTGTACATGATATAGCAGCGCAATAGAATATCTCATTACTTTAATATATTCGCCAATATTAAATATACGTACGTTCCACAAATGTTATGTTAAGTATCGAAGTGTTTATATTAAATATTTTATTTATTCAGTTTATTTTTATTATTTATTTATTATTTAAAAAATGTTATAGTGAATTTTTAATAAAAAAATCTGTTTATATAGCTTTTGCATATATTTTTATTTTTTATTTATTAATACATATAATTGTTTTCTATATAAAGTAGCCAAGGTTTAAATTGAACAACTCACCTGAACCATCCCACCCTTAATGAAAAAATTAAAAAAACATTAAAAAAAGTTGGCAACTTTCTATACAAAAATACTACATAAATTGAAATAAACAAAAAGATTTAAGTAAATTACATTAAGGTTTTCTACAGATTTTTTTCTAATTTTCTGTTCTATAGATTAAGTGAATATAGAAAGCACTTTTTTCCTATTTATTTTTTAAATTAATAATATTTTATATTTGATTTTAAAGTCAATATCATGGAAGCGAATTAATTTTTTTGTTAGAGTATTGAATAGAATATCTAAATAATAGTTTTATTTTGTTTTTTTTTTAATTATTTTATTTACTTTTGTTATTTCTCTGACCTATTGTTACTGCATTTTATTACTATTTATATTGAAGTCGTCTGCATACGTTTATGGGCGAATGAGTCTAAATTGCAGTAATAATATATATAGCATTTCAAGTCATTAAAAACTAATACCAATCAATTCCAATAACATTGATACATTATTTCATTGAGGTAGTTGAAAACATCTTCCATAATTTTATATATAACTACTGATGCCACTTTCTGATATCATAATGGCCTATTATTCAAGGTTAAGTCGGCTTAGAGCACAGAGTTACGTTTTGATAATTAAAATAAAATAATTCTATATATTTAATTATGTATTTCATACATTTTACTATATTTATATATATTCCATAGAACGCACTTTACCATTGTCACTTGTCATAATAATATAACTGGTACGATTGTGTTAAATTAAAAATGCTTACCATTGGCCTATTATTTTTGTACTATGTTTTTTCTACAATATTTTATAAAATCCAAAAATATTTGAAATGTTAACAAGTTACAGAAAACTGAGAAATAACATTTCCTCATCACGTTTTTCTTATTCTATGTTCCTTAACAAAACATAAAATGTTAAGAATCCATGCAAGAACATTATGTTACATTAAACATCAAAAACATCGTCGTAGCACGTTTTCCTATTCTATGTTTTTGCTTATAATTTATTAACAGAACCAAAAATAGAATGTACAGAAAATATGTAGGTAACAGCGATTTTTAACGCTGTTATTACCACATACAATCCACAGCCATCCTTTCATTGCTAATTATTTTGTGTTATCGGACTATTATGTGATGATACTATGCATTATGTTATTGTATGACTTTCAATCAAATGGTACTCATCATATGAAGGAAAATGTTGATATCATATAAATTTTTTTATATAAAAATTTTTTTTTTTGGATTTATGAAGACATAAGTTGCAGTCGCGGTGTCCTGATTTCTAAGTCCTGAATTGATTTTATTTGCTTTGGGGTAGTTTAATCATTTGAGACATAACTTTAATTCTTAATCTGTATATAGAAGCATTTCTGTTATTGTTACATATTTGTAAGATTTGTAAGATAGTTAATTGTTTTTAATTGTGATCAGCAGATTTAATGATTTTTTTCTGTATACGTAAGAATATTTATTTTAAGAGTTATTCTGTTGACCTTCTTTCATACTCTTTAACTTATGCTCATTAATAATGAGCCTAATACATGTAACTCCCGCTTTTTTATAGATAACACTCCTTGCATGCGAATAGATTGAAATTATGCGCAAGTGTGGTTGTCACTCAAATTTATTAAATATAAGTAAATGTTCTCCCCTTAGCGTGGAAACTCGCATTACGAACCAGTACTTCGCGCCTAAAAAGAGCTGGTCGTCCAGCCATTAATTAAAATTCAATAGATTCAAGTAAATACCCCACTCTTATTTTTAGTAATTTCATAGAGTTAATTTAATTTCTTAATAATCCACCTCACTCTTATTCCACTGAAATTGAACCCACCAATATAAGTGAGGTCCGTGATATAAGTTTACTTATTTTATTTTATATTATGCTATCTATAGTTAAAATAAAATTGTACTATTATGTAATTAGTAATAAGATTTTACAACTTATTGTTCATCTCATTGTAAGAGAAGATGCAATAAATAAATGTGTTAAAAAAAAAATAATAAAAAAGTTGCTATTATAAGTAGTGTTAGCAATTTTTAAAATAATCTGTCGAATTATCTATCGATATAAACCTAACTTTAATATCTAACTCTGTATTAGTTAATGAAGTTACCTAGTTATACAAAGAAATTAAAAGCAGAGAAAAGTTAACACTACTCATTTTACTTGTTGTTTAACAAATACTTATTATTTTTTCATTTTTTAAGTTGAATTAGTTTTTTTTTATAAAAAGTATTTATGTAACAATATTTGTTAACACTATTACTAATCACAGAAAAACTAATGAGTAGTTTATCTTCGATTCCATCATTTATTTTTAATAAGAGATTTCTTCAAGTTATATGACAATTTAATCATATGGTTTATTGCAATAAAGTCGTCGGAGTTGGCGTGTTATATCGAGTAGCCTATTAGTTTTTTCGATCACATATCACTGGAGCCATTGCGAATGAATTGTTATTTCATTTTTTCAACGACAGGTGAAGTGTTAAGGTTTGGGTGCAAATATATTTCGTTTAAAATATTTTGAAAAATTCTATTTTAAAGCCGTTAAATTACGTGGACATCGCTATTTTATGATATTATGTGAAAGTCCTTATTAAAATTCGTTTTAATGGTTTCTCTAATTTATGTCGCTTCTACCTAAATGATTTTTGTTTTTTTTTTAATGTCTTTATTACAACACAAGTGTAAGCCACCACTCTGTGGTATTTTGACCACGCTTAACTCATTTCATTAAAACAACTTAACCATTGAACCAACAAACCATAGCATGCATATTCCTTTAGCATAATTATTTTCCTCTAAAGTTGACTCTCATTAATTAACATAATTAGCAGCAATTTTTTAGACTCTAATTTTGCCGTGTGAGCGTTTATTAGCGACATAAAATCGAAAAAGGAAAAGCACTAAAAATATATTTGACACATTTTCGCTTGATTTGACACATGTTAACCTGATTAAAAGGTGTAAGATTGCAGTGGGAACAGCACAAAATGATCGCTCACTCACACGCCCACTTGTGTTCCACTTTTGTACGAGTGTGAAGGTTACAAATATTTTCAACAGTTAACACTTCGAACGTTGCTTGCGTGCACAATTCCGCGTGTTATCATTGCCGCAATTTTTTATGTGTGTATGTACAAATTAGTATGAAACAAACAGAACAAGCACACACATACATACACACACACAATATGAACAATAAATATGTAATTTAACTGTTTACACTGTTGACATTGTGTGTTAATAATGTTGGTTACCATAAATTATATTCTTCTCCTTCTTGCTGATGTTGTTCTCCGCACATAATAAGTTTGTTGTTTCTGTTGTTGTTATTCGTTGTTGCTTTGTTTTTGTTATAAGAAATCATTTGTGATTGCAATATTTTGGTGTACTTTTCGTTATTGTTGTTGTAATTTTTAATACATTTACTCGCTCATACCATAAGCGTACCTCACTAACTGCTTACCTCTGTGCACGCTACAGCCCACTGTTTCACTTTCATCAACTGCCTGCGGTTGTTAATTGCAATGTTTGTCATTTGCCTGTCAATTTGCATTTAAATTACAAAATTTAAAGCTTTTTTGCTCTACCGAAGTGTACGTATTTTGGTGTATGTATGTGTGTGCATGAGTTTTTGTTTTTGTTAATGGCGCAATGTAAACGTATGACTTTAATTTAACTCACTCCGCTTGGTTTACGCTGCTTACGCTAACGCCAACGCCCCCGACCACAATCCTTTGTTAACGCACAAAATTATGTTCGCGGGTTAAGCTTAATCAGTTAAGGCGTGTGGTACCGGGCGTGAGTGCCTTCCTGCTCTACCTGTTCTATGTGTTCATTTAAATTTTTAAACTCATTCCGTTTTCTGTAATGTCCACAAAATTTGGGCAGCAAAGCTCGAAATTTTATTAAAAATTATGCCCTTTTTTGAAAACTTTCCCTTTTCTGGATTTGTGAGTTCAAAGGGCATTTCGCTTAATTTGATGGGAAATTGTAATTGTTGGGAAATTTATGTTAAATTGCGCCGTGTGAAAGTCAAATGTTCACAAAATTTTGTGTCTTTGTTGCAATATTTTTTGACTGGTTCAAAAAAAATGCTTTATTAATTAAATTAGTGTTAAAAGCCACCTGCCTGACAAAATACTTTCAAAAGGAATTTGGCTGCAGTTAATTTTGGGCACTAAGCAAAAATACATAAAAAGTGGGAATTATAATTACAAAGTCATGAATTATAGAAGAGCACAGCTTAGAGAGCAGGTTCCATTAGTAAAAATTTATTCATAATTTATTAATATCCCTTTGCATAAGTATAATGAATGTTCGTGATAAACAACCATTAGTTTTTTTTAATTTTACTTAAATCTAATATTAGATTAACGTTATATATTGTATTTTAGTCACTCCGATTTACTGAAAAACTTAGTATTCCGAAAAACTTAGTATTAGGCACGTTAATTTACAAAATTCTTAAGTTATCTTTAAGAATATAGTAATAGTTTTTTACAATAGTTGAACACAACAAATACCACGGTGATTATTATAATTAAATATCTCCAATTATATTCATCAACTTGCTGAGGAAGTTATAACGTTCATTAATTGTCACTTACACAATTAAGTCTTGAAAATATAAATAAAAAAAATTACACAAATCAAATAATAAATAAAATAATTAATATCATTAAAACTTAACATAACTTTTCGAAGGGAGCTATTTCTTGAAATTTCTGTAATTAAAACATTGTAAGGATGGAAATTTTGTAATAATTTCCAACCTACATAAATTTAGTAACACCACCACTTTGAACAAAATACGTGAAGTAATCTGTAAGTAGGAGAAAACATTTCAATAATAAATACAAAAGGTATATAAATAATAATAACCATATAACATACCTTCATTATTTTTCCACATAAATTTATTTAAATTAATAAATAATAATTTATTTATAAATTATTTATTATTTTATTTATAAATAATTCGACTATAAAATAAAACCACGAGCACCGCCGCTTTTTATAAAAATGTAAACAAACATTTACAAACGTCAAAAATGTCAGAATGCAATTCGCTGCAAAAAGATGCACAAGGGAGCTTTTGTGCAAAAGTGTTAAATGCAGTAAGTTCAACTAAGATCAACTCTAAGCTTTGTGTACTTTACACAAAAAGTTCAAGAGAAATGCGTATAAAAGACGGCGCAATTTTCTAAGAATTTAGTGAGTCTTGTATGATCACTCGGTGGCATTGTATGTCAAAATATAAAATAAATAAATATAAAAAATATTGTCTGACACAGTGGCGGTTTTAAGCCTAGTTGTATAAATTACTAAAATATATATATAATTGTGTACAAGTGCATGGGCGGTTTTAAGTCAAGACACTTGGACACTATTGTATAGATATTCTATAACCGAACAAGGAAATATATTTTTTTTATATATACACTAACCCTTCTGTCCCACACAGGTACGCATTGAGCAAGTAATCATACGAAGATACAAACCACGGAACCAGATTAGAGATCACCGAGCTCCAAAGGAACAATCTCCAGATACAGCAGAATACCAGGAAATAATCTCAAGTTTCTCAAGTTTAATCACGTTTAATGAATTTACTTTGTTTTTTTTTTTTTAAAAAATACTATGTCATTGAATTGTACACATTAGTAATCTCAAGTTTACATAATTACGTTTAACTAAATTCCTTTTTTATAAATACTATTTTCATGAATTAATAATATTTTAAATAAATCTACATTTAAAATTTAACACACATTACTTTTATTTTGAGAAGTCCTGTCTCCGCGAATATAAATTTATTGTAGCGACCGCCTGGAAAAGACTGAGGATACCCCAGCATAAATTATAACGAAACGGGAAAATCCGTGTCGTTACAATTGGCGCCCGAGCAGGGACAGACAGACTTCTCAAAATTAAATCAAAGTGATATCCACGTTACAATGGCACAGGCAAACATGATTATAAGATAAAATCTAGATACTCTCGCTCATAGTTCAATTCAAGCCAGTTCAACAGAGAAACATACAAGACGTTCGCATAAGCAGCACATCATGGCCTTATCGTGTGCTCAAAGCGTGGAGCGGATACGAAAATGGTCTGTAAAGTACAATGGAGGAATAGATCCAATAGATTTTGTGGAAAGCATAGAAGAGGTAGCGGACCTTGACGACATCAACGTGAATTTAGTTCCCAGGATGATGCCCATACTGCTTGAAGACAAAGCACTGATGTGGTACCGCAACAACAATAAGCATTGGAACCTTTGGTCAAGCTTCAAGATGGACTTTCTAAAATTTTTCCTTTCACATAGGTATTTCGACAGATTAGAAGACGAGGTGCGAGCACGAGTTCAGAAGGAACATGAAAGTTTTAAAGATTATGTACTGGAAATCAAATATCTTATGCGACACACAGGCATGAACCAAGATTCGCAATTGGAGCGAATATACCGAAATATGCGCACAGAGTACCAAATGTACATCAAACGTCGAGAGTTTTCGAGCTTAACAGAATTAACAATACTAGCTGATGACTTCGAAGAACTTCGCGCAGAACAGGATAAAGTGAGTCGAGGCGGTGTTCGACAGGAAGTGATAGTTGGTCGCATAGAAGTTGAATATCCACAAACGCTGCTATTAAAAAATACAGTGAGACACGTACCTACCACGCCGATACAGGACAAAGTTATTTCCAGCTCAAATTCCGAGTCGCCTATACTCATCCAGCAGCGAAGTAATCAGCAACAGAACCAACCGAAGCAAGTAACAACAGCAAAAGCTAAAATTGTAAATCCAGTAACATCAACACTACCCAAGCTAAGCATGTTGACACAAACCACGCAACGTCGAAGTTATTTAGAACAACACCCAGTACCACTACACGGAAATTCACAAGAACAAGCGTTATGTAAATGCCGCATAACCCCGCCGCAAGATCCAAGGCCTGACAGAAAAATTACAGAAGTATGTAATCAACAGCTAGACACGCAAGGTCAACAAATGTTCCAAGTCCAACCATGCGAACCAAAGCAAGAATCACAAAATATTAGGCCCATCAGAGGAAATTCACAGATGCAAGAAACACAACGACAAGTAAACCCAAAACTTACAAAGAAGAATCCCGAAGTATTTAAGCCAGCACGAGTTACACCAGATCAGAAAATATTTCAAAGTCAAACGAAGCAAGTATCAGTACACCAAACACTGCAACGTGTCACGTCAATCAAAGAAAACCGAAAATCGTTCAATCAGGATCAAGTTACAAAAGTTAAACGTCCAAATCAGTTCCAAATCCAAGCATGCAAAGCAGAACAAAATTCAAGACCCATTAAACAAAATCCCAAAGTATCTATTCAACAGCAAGTCACACCAAACCGTGAAATAGTACCAGTTGAAATACAAAAACTACAAAGCCAGATAAAACCAAGACTTATCGAAGAAAATCTACAAAGAATCAATGCAACGAAAAATCACCATATAACACAAGTACAAATTCAGGATACAAAAGGGCACGTAAAACCACAGAAAGTTCAAGATATTGAAACACAACAAGGTCAACAAAAGGTTACAGTCAGCGAAAATCATAACAAACGAGTTCGATTGACTCAAGAAACCCCAAGTCCGACACAATCATTGCAACAAGTTTCAATTAAACACGATAGTCAACGAAAGCAAGAGTCACAAGAAGGAAAAGATGATTCCACAAGTCCAAAGGATAAGATAGACAATCCTCTGATACAAGTACAGGAAATAAGTCTAGGAATTCCAAAACTATTCAGCACCCAAAAACTGCAGAAGCCGATGAATAACTTAGGTGTACTTCAGCAGAAGGACTATGATCTTGTTAGCATACACCAAGATAAATTTTTCAAAATATTCAAGAGCCCAAAGAAACGGCACAGAAATCATGCAGGCAGATAGTGGAAAATTAATTTTCCTCGGAGAAGGAGGGAAATGTAAGGATGGAAATTTTGTAATAATTTCCAACCTACATAAATTTAGTAACACCACCACTTTGAACAAAATACGTGAAGTAATCTGTAATTAGGAGAAAACATTTCAATAATAAATACAAAAGGTATATAAATAAAAATAACCATATAACATACCTTCATTATTTTTCCACATAAATTTATTTAAATTAATAAATAATAATTTATTTATAAATTATTTATTATTTTATTTATAAATAATTCGACTATAAAATAAAACCACGAGCACCGCCGCTTTTTATAAAAATGTAAACAAACATTTACAAACGTCAAAAATGTCAGAATGCAATTCGCTGCAAAAAGATGCACAAGGGAGCTTTTGTGCAAAAGTGTTAAATGCAGTAAGTTCAACTAAGATCAACTCTAAGCTTTGTGTACTTTACACAAAAAGTTCAAGAGAAATGCGTATAAAAGACGGCGCAATTTTCTAAGAATTTAGTGAGTCTTGTATGATCACTCGGTGGCATTGTATGTCAAAATATAAAATAAATAAATATAAAAATATTGTCTGACACAGTGGCGGTTTTAAGCCTAGTTGTATAAATTACTAAAATATATATATAATTGTGTACAAGTGCATGGGCGGTTTTAAGTCAAGACACTTGGACACTATTGTATAGATATTCTATAACCGAACAAGGAAATATATTTTTTTATATATACACTAACCCTTCTGTCCCACACAGGTACGCATTGAGCAAGTAATCATACGAAGATACAAACCACGGAACCAGATTAGAGATCACCGAGCTCCAAAGGAACAATCTCCAGATACAGCAGAATACCAGGAAATAATCTCAAGTTTCTCAAGTTTAATCACGTTTAATGAATTTACTTTGTTTTTTTTTTTTTAAAAAATACTATGTCATTGAATTGTACACATTAGTAATCTCAAGTTTACATAATTACGTTTAACTAAATTCCTTTTTTATAAATACTATTTTCATGAATTAATAATATTTTAAATAAATCTACATTTAAAATTTAACACACATTACTTTTATTTTGAGAAGTCCTGTCTCCGCGAATATAAATTTATTGTAGCGACCCCCTGGAAAAGACTGAGGATACCCCAGCATAAATTATAACGAAACGGGAAAATCCGTGTCGTTACAACAGTAGTATATTTTTAACACTGCATGGTTTTCAGCCGGAGCTATATAATTTCAAAACATAAGATGTAATTTCAAAATAGTGAAATATATTGAACACAGCCTGGATTTCAGCAGGAGCTATATAATTTCAAAGCACAAGATGTAATTTCAGAACAGTAATATATTTTCACCACAGCATGGTTTTCAGCCAGATCTACATAATTTCAAAGCACAAGATGTAATTTCAGCACAGCAGTTTATTTTCAAAACAGCGTTTTTCAGCCGGAGCTATATAATTTCAAAGCAAAAGACTTAATTTCAAAACAGTGGTATATGTTTAACACTGCCTGGATTTCAACTGGAGCTACATACTTTCAAAGCACAAGATGTAATTTCAAAACAGTAGTATATGTTTAACACTGCATGGTTTTCAGCCAGAACTATATAATTTCAAAGCACAAGATGTAATTTCAAAACAGTAGTATATGTTTAACACAGCATGGATTTCAGCCAGAACTATATAACTTCAAAGCACAAGATGTAATTTCAAAACAGTAGTATATGTTTAACACAGCATGGATTTCAGCCAGAACTATATAATTTCAAAGCACAAGATGGAATTTCAAAACAATAGTATATGTGTTTAGCACAGACTGGATTTCAGCCGGAACTATATAATTTCAAAGCACAAGATGGAATTTCAAAACTGTGAAATATATTTAACACAGCCTGGATTTCAGCCAGAGCTATTTACTTTCAAAGCACAAGATGTAATTTCAAAACAGTGGTATATGTTCAACACAGATGGTTTTCAGCCGGAGCTATATAATTTGAAAGCACAAGAGTTAATTTCAAAACAGTAGTATATGTTTAACACTGCCTGGATTTCAGCCGGAACTACATAATTTCAAAGCACAAGATGGAATTTCAAACCAATAGTATATGTTTAACACAGCATGGTTTTCAGACGGAGCTATATAATTTCAAAGCACAAGATGTAATTTCAAAACAGTGGTATATGTTTAACACAGCATGGATTTCAGCCGGAGCTATATACTTTCAAAGCACAAGATGGAATTTCAAAACAGTAGTATATGTTTAACACAAGCTGTATCTCAGCCGGAGCTATATAATTTCAAAGCAGAAGCTGTAATTTCAAAACAGTAGTGTATGTTTAACACAACCTGGTTTTCAGTCGGATCTATATAATTTCAAAGCACAAGATGGAATTTCAAAACAGTAGTATATGTTTTTCACAGACGGCTTTCAGCCGGAGCTATATAATTTCAAAGCACAAGATGTAATTTCAAAACAGTGAAATATATTTAACACAGCCTGGATTTCAGCCAGAGCTATTTACTTTCAAAGCACAAGATGTAATTTCAAAACAGTAGTATATGTTTAACACAGCATGGATTTCAGCCAGAACTATATAATTTCAAAGCACAAGATGGAATTTCAAAACAGTAGTATATGTGTTTAGCACAGACTAGATTTCAACCAGAAATTACATATTTCAAAGCACAAGATGGAATTTCAAAACAGTAGTATATGTTGAAAACAGCCTGGATTTCAGCCGGAGCTATATAATTTCAAAACACAACATGCAATTTCAAACCAATAGTATATGTTTGACACAGCATGGATTTTGCCGGAACTATATAATTTCAACGCACAAGATGTAATTTCAAAACAGTGAAATATATTAAACACAGCCTGGATTTCAGCCGGAGCTATATAATTTCAAAGCAAAAGATGTAATTTCAAAACAGTAGTATATGTTTAACACAGCATGGATTTCAACCGGAACTATATAATTTCAAAGCACAAGATGTAATTTCAAAACAGTAGTATATTTTTAACACTGCATGGTTTTCAGCCGGAGCTATATAATTTCAAAACACAAGATGTAATTTCAAAATAGTGAAATATATTGAACACAGCCTGGATTTCAGCCGGAGCTATATACATAATTTCAAAGCACAAGATGTAATTTCAGAACAGTAATATATTTTCACCACAGCATGGCTTTCAGCCAGATCTATATAATTTCAAAGCACAAGATGTAATTTCAGCACAGTAGTTTATTTTCAAAACAGCGTTTTTCAGCCGAAGCTATATAATTTCAAAGCAAAAGACTTAATTTGAAAACAGTAGTATATGTTTAACACTGCCTGGATTGCAACTGGAGCTACATACTTTCAAAGCACAAGATGTAATTTCAAAACAGTAGTATATGTTTAACACTGCCTGGATTTCAGCCGTAGCTACATACTTTCAAAGCACAAGATGTAATTTCAAAACAGTGGTATATGTTAAACACAGCATGGATTTCAGCCGGAGTTACATACTTTCAAAGCAAAAGATGTAATTTCAAAACAGTAGTATATGTTTAACACAGCATGGATTTCAGCCAGAACTATATACTTTAAAAGCACAAGATGGAATTTCAAAAGAGTAGTATATGTGTTTAGCACAGACTGGATTTCAACTGGAGCTATGTAATTTCAAAGCACAAGATGTAATTTCAAAACAGTAGTATATGTTTAAAACAGCTTGGATATCAGCCGGAGCCATATAACTTCAAAACACAAGATGGAATCTCAAAACAGTAGTATATGTTTAACACAGCATGGATTTCAGCCAGAACTATGTAATTTCAAAGCACAAGATGGAATTTCAAAACAGTAGTATATTTGTTTAGCATAGATTGGATTTCAACTGGAGCTATGTAATTTCAAAGCACAAGATGTAATTTCAAAACAGTAGTATATGTTTAAAACAGCTTGGATATCAGCCGGAACTATATAATTTCAAAGCACAAGATATAATTTCAAAACAGAAGTATATGTGTTTAGCACAGACTGGATTTCAATTGGAGCTATGTAACTTCAAAGCACAAGACGTAATTTCAAAACAGTAGTATATGTTTAACACAGCATGGATTTCAGCCGGAGCTATATAATTTCAAAACACAAGATGCAATTTCAAACCAATAGTATATGTTTGACACAGCATGGATTTTGCCGGAACTATATAATTTCAACGCACAAGATGTAATTTCAAAACAGTAGTATATGTTTAACACTGCCTGGATTTCAGCCAGAACTATATAATTTCAAAGCACAAGATGGAATTTCAAAACAGTAGTATATGTTTAAGACAGCATGGATTTCAGCCAGAACTATATAATTTCAAAGCACAAGATGGAATTTCAAAACAGTAGTATATGTGTTTAGCACAGACTGGATTTCAACTGGAGCTATGTAATTTCAAAGCACAAGATGTAATTTCAAAACAGTAGTATATGTTTAAAACAGCTTGGATATCAGCCGGAGCTATATAACTTCAAAACACAAGATGGAATCTCAAAACAGTAGTATATGCTTAACACGGCATGGATTTCAGCCGGAACTATATAATTTCAAAGCACAAGATGGAATTTAAAAACAGTAGTATATTTTCAACACAGCCTGGTTTTCAGCCGGAGCTATTTACTTTCAAAGCACAAGATGGAATTTCAAAACAGTAGTATATTTTTAACACTGCATGGTTTTCAGCCGGAGCTATATAATTTCAAAACACAAGATGTAATTTCAAACCAATAGTACATGTTTGACACAGCATGGATTTCAGCCGGAGCTATTTAATTTCAAAGCACAAGATGTGATTTCAAAACAGTAGTATATGTTTAAAACAGCTTGGATATAAGCCGGAGCTATATAATTTCAAAACACAAGATGGAATCTCAAAACAGTACTATATTTTCTACACAGCCTGGATTTCAGCCGGAGCTATTTACTTTCAAAGCACAAGACGTTATTTCAAAACAGTGGTATATGTTTAACACAGCATGGATTTCAGCCAGAACTATATAATTTCAAAGCACAAGATGGAATTTCAAAACAGTAGTATATGTCTAAAACAGCTTGGATATCAGCCGGAACTATATAATTTCAAAACACAAGATGGAATTTCAAAACAGAAGTATATGTTTAACAGAGCATGGATTTCAGCCGGAACTATATAATTTCAAAGCACAAGATGTAATTTCAAAACAGTAGTATATTTTTAACACAGCATGGTTTTCAGCCGGAGCTATATAATTTCAAAACACAAGATGTAATTTCAAAATAGTGAAATATATTGAACACAGCCTGGATTTCAGCCGAAGCTATATAATTTCAAAGCACAAGATGTAATTTCAGAACAGTAATATATTTTCACCACAGCATGGTTTTCAGCCAGATCTATATAATTTCAAAGCACAAGATGTAATTTCAGCACAGCAGTTTATTTTCAAAACAGCGTTTTTCAGCCGGAGCTATATAATTTCAAAGCAAAAGACTTAATTTCAAAACAGTAGTATATGTTTAACACTGCTTGCATTTCAACTGGAGCTACATACTTTCAAAGCACAAGATGTAATTTCAAAACAGTAGTATATGTTTAACACTGCCTGGATTTCAGCCGGAGCTACATACTTTCAAAGCACAAGATGTAATTTCAAAACAGTGGTATATGTTAAACACAGCATGGATTTCAACTGGAGCTATGTAATTTCAAAGCACAAGATGTAATTTCAAAACAGTAGTATATGTTTAACACAGCATGGATTTCAGCCAGAACTATATAATTTCAAAGCACAAGATGGAATTTCAAAACAGTAGTATATGTTTAAGACAGCATGGATTTCAGCCAGAACTATATAATTTCAAAGCACAAGATGGAATTTCAAAACAGTAGTATATGTGTTTAGCACAGACTGGATTTCAACTGGTGCTATGTAATTTCAAAGCACAAGATGTAATTTCAAAACAGTAGTATATGTTTAAAACAGCTTGGATATCAGCCGGAGCTATATAACTTCAAAACACAAGATGAAATCTCAAAACAGTACTATATTTTCTACACAGCTTGGATTTCAGCCGGAGCTATTTACTTTCAAAGCACAAGACGTTATTTCAAAACAGTGGTATATGTTTAACACAACCTGGATTTCAGCCAGAACTATATAACTTCAAAGCACAAGATGAAATTACAAAACAGTAGCATTTTTTCTTCACAGCACGGTTTTCCACCGGAACTATATAATTAAAGCACAAGATGTAATTTCAAAACAGTGAAATATATTTAACACAGCCTGGATTTCAGCCAGAGCTATTTACTTTCAAAGCACAAGATGTAATTTCAAAACAGTAGTATATGTTTAACACAGCATGGTTTTAAGCCGGATCTATATAACTTCAAAGTAAAAGATATAATTTCATAACAGTAGTATATGTTTAACACAGCATGGATTTCAGCCAGAACTATATAATTTCAAAGCACAAGATGGAATTTCAAAACAGTAGTATATGTGTTTAGCACAGACTGGATTTCAACCAGAAATTACATATTTCAAAGCACAAGATGGAATTTCAAAACTGTAGTATATGTTGAAAACAGCCTGGATTTCAGCCGGAGCTATATAACTTCAAAGTAAAAGATATAATTTCAAACCAATAGTATATGTTTGACACAGCATGGATTTTGCCGCAACTATATAATTTCAACGCACAAGATGGAATTTCAAAACAGTGAAATATATTAAACACAGCCTGGATTTCAGCCGGAGCTATATAATTTCAAAGCAAAAGATGTAATTTCAAAACAGAAGTATATGTTTAACACAGCATGGATTTCAGCCGGAACTATATAATTTCAAAGCACAAGATGTAATTTCAAAACAGTAGTATATTTTTAACACTGCATGGTTTTCAGCCGGAGCTATATAATTTCAAAACACAAGATGTAATTTCAAAATAGTGAAATATATTGAACACAGCCTGGATTTCAGCCGGAGCTATATAATTTCAAAGCACAAGATGTAATTTCAGAACAGTAATATATTTTCACCACAGCATGGCTTTCAGCCAGATCTATATAATTTCAAAGCACAAGATGTAATTTCAGCACAGTAGTTTATTTTCAAAACAGCGTTTTTCAGCCGAAGCTATATAATTTCAAAGCAAAAGACTTAATTTGAAAACAGTAGTATATGTTTAACACTGCCTGGATTGCAACTGGAGCTACATACTTTCAAAGCACAAGATGGAATTTCAAAACAGTAGTATATGTTTAACACTGCCTGGATTTCAGCCGTAGCTACATACTTTCAAAGCACAAGATGCAATTTCAAAACAGTGGTATATGTTAAACACAGCATGGATTTCAGCCGGAGCTACATACTTTCAAAGCACAAGATGTAATTTCAAAACAGTAGTATATGTTTAATACAGCATGGATTTCAGCCAGAACTATATACTTTAAAAGCACAAGATGGAATTTCAAAACAGTAGTATATGTGTTTAGCACAGACTGGATTTCAACTGGAGCTATGTAATTTCAAAGCACAAGATGTAATTTCAAAACAGTAGTATATGTTTAAAACAGCTTGGATATCAGCCGGAGCTATATAACTTCAAAACACAAGATGGAATCTCAAAACAGTAGTATATGTTTAACACAGCATGGATTTCAGCCAGAACTATATAATTTCAAAGCACAAGATGGAATTTCAAAACAGTAGTATATTTGTTTAGCACAGATTGGATTTCAACTGGAGCTATGTAATTTCAAAGCACAAGATGTAATTTCAAAACAGTAGTATATGTTTAAAACAGCTTGGATATCAGCCGGAACTATATAATTTCGAAGCACAAGATATAATTTCAAAACAGAAGTATATGTGTTTAGCACAGACTGGATTTCAACTGGAGCTATGTAACTTCAAAGCACAACACGTAATTTCAAAACAGTGGTATATGTTTAACACAGCATGGATTTCAGCCGGAGCTATATAATTTCAAAACACAAGATGCAATTTCAAACCAATAGTATATGTTTGACACAGCATGGATTTTGCCGGAACTATATAATTTCAACGCACAAGATGTAATTTCAAAACAGATGTATATGTTTAACACAGCATGTGTTTCAGCCGGAGCTATATAATTTCAAAACACAAGACGGAATTTCGAACCAATAGTATATGTTTAGCACGGCATGGATTTCAGCCGGAGCTATATAATTCCAAAGCACAAGATGGAGTTTCAAAATAGTAGTATATTTTCAACACATCATGGTTTACAGCCGGAGCTATATAATTTCAAAGCACAAGATGTAATATCAGAACTGTACTATATTTTCAACATATCATGGTTTACAGCCGGAGCTATATAATTTCAAAACACATGATGTAATTTCAGAACAGTAGTTCATTTTCAACACAGCATTGTTTTCAGCCAGAGCTATATAATTTCAAAGCACAAGATGGAATTTCAAAACAGTGAAATATATTTAACACAGCATTATTTTCACCCAGAGCTATATAATTTCAAAACACAAGACGGAATTTAAAACAGTAGTATATGTTTAACACAGCATGGATTTCACCCGAGCTATATAATTTTAGCGCACAATATTGAATTTCAGAACAGTTGTATATTCTTAACACTGCATGAATTTTGCCGGAGCTATATAATTTCAAAGCACAAGATGGAATTTCAAAACAGTAGTGTATGTTTAACACAACCTGGTTTTCAGCCGGATCTATATACCTAATTTCAAGGCACAAGATGTAATTTCAAAACAGATGTATATGTTTAACACAGCATGTGTTTCAGCCGGAGCTATATAATTTCAAAACACAAGACGGAATTTCGAACCAATGGTATATGTTTAACACAGCATGGATTTCAGCCGGAGCTATATAATTCCAAAGCACAAGATGGAATTTCAAAACAGTAGTATATTTTCAACACATCATGGTTTACAGCCGGAACTATATAATTTCAAAGCACAAGATGTAATATCAGAACTGTACTATATTTTCAACACATCATGGTTTACAGCCGGAGCTATATAATTTCAAAGAATAAGATGGAATTTCAAAACAGTAGTATATTTTCAACACAGCATGGATTTTGCCGAAGATATATAATTTCAAAGCACAAGATGGAATTTCAAAACAGTAGTAAATTATCTACACAGCATTGTATAGTTTTAAAGCACAAGATTTAATTTCAAAACAGTAGTATATTTTCTACACAGCATTGTATAATTTCAAAGCGCATGATGAGATTTCAAAACAGTAGTATTTTTTCTACACAGCATGGTTTTCAACACAGCATTGTTTTCAGCCAGAGCTTTATAATTTCAAAGCACAAGATGTAGTTTCAAATCAGTAGTATATTTTCTACACAGCCTGTTTTCAGACGGAGCTATATAATATCAACGTACAAGATATAATTTCAAAACAGTAGTAAATGTATAACACAGCATGGATTTCAGCCGGAGCTACATAATTACAATGCGCAAGATGGAATTTCAAAACAGTGGTATATTTTCAACACATCGTGGATTTCAGCCGGAACTATATAATTTCAAAGAACGCGATGGAATATCAAAACTGCAGTATATTTTCTACATTGCACGGTTTTCAGCCAGAGCTATATAATTTCAAAGCACAAGATGTAATTTCAAAACAGGGAATATGTATAACACTGCATGTTTTTCAGCCGGAGCTACATAATTTTAATGCGCAAGATGGAATTTCAGAACAGTGGTATATTTTCAACACAGCATGAATTTTGCCGGGGCTATATAATTTCAAAGCACAAGATGGAATTTCAAAACAGTAGTAAATTATCTACACAGCATTGTATAGTTTTAAAGCACACGATTTAATTTCAAAACAGTAGTATATATTCTACACAACATTGTATAATTTCAAAGCGCAAGATGTAATTTCAAAACAGTAGTATTTTTTCTACACAGCATGTTTTTCAGCAGGAGCTATATAGTTTTAATGCGCAAGATGGAATTTCAGAACAGTTGTATATTTTCAACACAGCATGAATTTTGCGGGAGCTATATAATTTCAAAGCACAAGATGGAATTTCAAAACAGTAGTGTATGTTTAACACAACATGGTTTTCAGCCGGATCTATATACCTAATTTCAAAGCACAAGATGTAATTTCAAAACAGATGTATATGTTTAACACAGCATGTGTTTCAGCCGGAGCTATATAATTTCAAAACACAAGACGGAATTTCGAACCAATAGTATATGTTTAACACAGCATGGATTTCAGCCGGAGCTATATAATTCCAAAGCACAAGATGGAATTTCAAAACAGTAGTATATTTTCAACACATCATGGTTTACAGCCGGAGCTATATAATTTTAAAGCACAAGATGTAATATCAGAACTGTACTATATTTTCAACACATCATGGTTTACAGCCGGAGCTATATAATTTCAAAGCACAAGATGTAATATCAGAACTGTACTATATTTTCAACACATCATGGTTTACAGCCGGAGCTATATAATTTCAAAACACAAGACGGAATTTCGAAATAATAGTATATGTTTAGCACAGTATGGATTTCAGCCGAAGCTATATAATTCCAAAGCACAAGATGTAATTTCATAACGGTAGTATATTTTCTTCACTGCCTGTATTCAACCGGGGCTATATAATTTCAAAGCACAAGATGGAATTTCAAAACAGTAGTATATTTTCTACACAGACTGTTTGCAGCCGGAGCTATATAATTTCAAAACAAAAGATTTAATTTCAGAACAGTAGCATATGTTTAACACATCATGGTTTACAGCCGGAGCTATATAATTTCAAAACACAATATGTAATTTCAGAACAGTAGTATGTGTTTGACACCACATGGATTTCAGCCGGAGCTATATAATTCCAAAGCACAAGATGGAATTTCAAAACATTAGTATATTTTCACCACATCATGGTTTACAGCCGGAGCTACATAATTTCAAAGCACTAGATGTAATTTCAGAACTGTACTATATTTTCAACACATCATGGTTTACAGCCGGAGTTATATAATTTCAAAACACAATATGTAATTTCAGAACAGTAGTTCATTTTCAACACAGCATTGTTTTCAGCCAGAGCTATATAATTTCAAAGCACAAGATGTAATTTCAAAACAGTAGTATATTTTCTACACAGCCTGTTTTCAGACGGAGCTATATAATTTCAAAACACAATATGTAATTTCAGAACAGTAGTTCATTTTCAACACAGCATTGTTTTCAGCCAGAGCTATATAATTTTAAAGCACAAGATGTAATTTCAAAACAGTAGCATATTTCCTACACAGCCTTTTTTCAGACGGAGCTATATAATTTCAACGTACAAGACGTAATTTCAAAATAGTAGTAAATGTACAACATAGCATGGATTTCAGCCGGAGCTACATAATTACAATGCGCAAGAAGGAATTTCAAAACAGTGATATATTTTCAACACATCGTGGTTTACAGCCGGAGTTATATAATTTCAAAGCACGAGATGAAATATCAAAACAGCAGTATATTTTCTACATAGCACGGTTTTCAGCCAGAGCTATATAATTTCAAAGCACAAGATGTTATTTCAAAACAGTGAATATGTATAACACTGCATGTTTTTCAGCCGGAGCTACATAATTTTAGTGCGCGAGATGGAATTTCAGAACAGTGGTATAATTTCAACACAGCATGAATTTTGCCGGAGCTATATAATTTCAAAGCACAAGGTGGAATTTCAAAACAGTAGTGTATGTTTAACACAACCTGGTTTTCAGCCGGATCTATATACCTAACTTCAAAGCACAAGATGTAATTTCAAAACAGATGTATATGTTTAACACAGCTTGTGTTTCAGCCGGAGCTATAAAATTCCAAAGCACAAGATGGAATTTCAAAACATTAGTATATTTTCACCACATCATGGCTTACAGCCGGAGCTACATAATTTCAAAGCACTAGATGTAATTTCAGAACTGTACTATATTTTCAACACGTCATGGTTTACAGCCGGAGCTATATAATTTCAAAACACAATATGTAATTTCAGAACAGTAGTTCATTTTCAACACAGCATTGTTTTCAGCCAGAGCTATATAATTTTAAAGCACAAGATGTAATTTCAAAACAGTAGTATATTTCCTACACAGCCTGTTTTCAGACGGAGCTATATAATTTCAACGTACAAGATGTAATTTCAAAACAGTAGTATATGTTTAACACAGCATGGATTTCAGCCGGAGCTACATAATTACAATGCCCAAGAAGGAATTTCAAAACAGTGGTATATTTTCAACACATCCTGGACTTCAGCCGGAACTATATAATTCCAAAACACTAGATGTAATTTCAGAACTGTACTATATTTTCAATACATCATGGTTTACAGCCGGAGCTATATAATTTCAAAACACAATATGTAATTTCAGAACAGTAGTTCATTTTCAACACAGCATTGTTTTCAGCCAGAGCTATATAATTTCAAAGCACAAGATGGAATTTCAAAACAGAGTATGTTTAACACAACCTGGTTTTCAGCCGGATCTATATACCTAACTTCAAAGCACAAGATGTAATTTCAAAACAGATGTATATGTTTACCACAGCTTGGGATTCAGCCGGAGCTATATAATTTCAAAACACAAGACGGAATTTCGAACCAATAGTATATGTTTAGCACAGCATGGATTTCAGCCGAAGCTATATAATTCCAAAGCACTAGATGTAATTTCATAACTGTAGTATATTTTCTTCACTGCCTGTATTCAACCGGGGCTATATAATTTCAAAGCACAAGATGGAATTTCAAAACAGTAGTATATTTTCTACACAGACTGTTTGCAGCCGGAGCTATATAATTTCAAAACAAAAGATTTAATTTCAGAACAGTAGCATATGTTTAACCCATCATGGTTTACAGCCGGAGCTATATAATTTCAAAACACAATATGTAATTTCAGAACAGTAGTATGTGTTTAACACCACATGGATTTCAGCCGGAGCTATATAATTCCAAAGCACAAGATGGAATTTCAAAACATTAGTATATTTTCACCACATCATGGTTTACAGCCGGAGCTACATAATTTCAAAGCACTAGATGTAATTTCAGAACTGTACTATATTTTCAACACATCATAGTTTACAGCCGGAGCTATATGTATAATTTCAAAACACAAGATGTAATTTCAGAACAGTAGTTCATTTTCAACACAGCATTGTTTTCAGCCAGAGCTATATAATTTCAAAGCACTAGATGGAATTTCAAAACAGTAAAATATAATTAACACAGCATTATTTTCACCCAGAGCTATATAATTTCAAAACACAAGATGTGATTTCAAAACAGTAGTATATGTTCAACACAGCATGGATTTCACCCGAGCTATATAATTTCAGCACAAAATATTGAATTTCAGAACAGTTGTATATTTTCAACACAGCATGGTTTTCAGCCGGAGCTATATAATTTCAAAGCACAAGATGGAATTTAAAAACAGTAGTATATTTTCCACACAGACAGTCTGCAGCCGGAGCTATATAATTTCAAAACACAATATGTAATTTCAGAACAGTAGTATATGTTTTACACACCATGTTTTTCAGCCGGAGTTATATAATTTCAAAACACAAGACGGAATTTCAAAACAATAGTATGTGTTTAACACAGCATGGATTTCAGCCGGAGCTAAATAATTCCAAAACACAAGATGGAATTTCAAAACATTAGTATACTTTCACCACATCATGGTTTACAGCCGGAGCTACATAATTTCAAAGCACTAGATGTAATTTCAGAACTGTACTATATTTTCAACACATCATGGTTTACAGCCGGAGTTATATAATTTCAAAACACAATATGTAATTTCAGAACAGTAGTTCATTTTCAACACAGCATTGCTTTCAGCCAGAGCTATATAATTTCAAAGGACAAGATGTAATTTCAAAACAGTAGTATATTTTCTACACAGCCTGTTTTCAGACGGAGGTATATAATTTCAAAATGTAATTTCAGAACAGTAGTTCATTTTCAACACAGCATTGTTTTCAGCCAGAGTTATATAATTTCAAAGCACAAGATGTAATTTCAGAACAGTAGTATATTTTCTACACAGCCTGTTTTGAGACGGAGCTATATAATTTCAAAACACAATATGTAATTTCAGAACAGTAGTTCATTTTCAACACAGCATTGTTTTCAGCCAGAGCTATATAATTTCAAAGCACGAGATGGAATATCAAAACAGCAGTATATTTTCTACATAGCACGGTTTTCAGCCAGAGCTATATAATTTCAAAGCACAAGATGTTATTTCAAAACAGTGAATATGTATAACACTGCATGTTTTTCAGCCGGAGCTACATAATTTTAATGCGCGAGATGGAATTTCAGAACAGTGGTATAATTTCAACACAGCATGAATTTTGCCGGAGCTACATAATTTCAAAGCACAAGATGGAATTTCAAAATAGTAGTGTATGTTTAACACAACCTGGTTTTCAGCCGGATCTATATACCTAACTTCAAAGCACAAGATGTAATTTCAGAACAGTAGTTCATTTTCAACACAGCATTGTTTTCAGCCAGAGCTATATAATTTCAAAGCACGAGATGGAATATCAAAACAGCAGTATATTTTCTACATAGCACGGTTTTCAGCCAGAGCTATATAATTTCAAAGCACAAGATGTTATTTCAAAACAGTGAATATGTATAACACTGCATGTTTTTCAGCCGGAGCTACATAATTTTAATGCGCGAGATGGAATTTCAGAACAGTGGTATAATTTCAACACAGCATGAATTTTGCCGGAGCTATATAATTTCAAAGCACAAGATGGAATTTCAAAATAGTAGTGTATGTTTAACACAACCTGGTTTTCAGCCGGATCTATATACCTAACTTCAAAGCACAAGATGTAATTTCAAAACAGATGTATATGTTTAACACAGCTTGTGTTTCAGCCGGAGCTATATAATTTCAAAACACAAGACGAAATTTCGAACCAATAGTATATGTTTAACACAGCATGGATTTCAGCCGGAGCTATATAATTCCAAAACACAAGATGGAATTTCAAAACAGTGGTATATTTTCAACACATCATGGTTTACAGCCGGAGCTATATAATTTCAAAGCACAAGATGTAATATCAGAACTGTACTATATTTTCAACACATCATGGTTTACAGCCGGAGCCATATAATTTCAAAACACAAGATGTAATTTCAGAACAGTAGTTCATTTTCAACACAGCATTGTTTTCAGCCAGAGCTATATAATTTCAAAGCACAAGATGGAATTTCAAAACAGTGAAATATATTTAACACAGCATTATTTTCACCCAGAGCTATATAATTTCGAGACACAAGACGGAATTTAAAACAGTAGAGTATGTTTAACACAACCTGGTTTCCAGCCGGATCTATATACCTAATTTCAAAGCACAAGATGTAATTTTAAAACAGATGTATATGTTAAACACAGCTTGTGTTTCAGCCGGAGCTATATAATTTCAAAACACAAGACGGAATTTCGAACCAATAGTATATGTTTAGCACAGCATGGATTTCAGCCGGAGCTATATAATTCCAAAGCACTAGATGTAATTTCATAACGGTAGTATATTTTCTTCACTGCCTGTATTCAACCGGGGCTATATAATTTCAAAGCACAAGATGGAATTTCAAAACAGTAGTATATTTTCTACACAGACTGTTTGCAGCCGGAGCTATATAATTTCAAAACAAAAGATTTAATTTCAGAACAGTAGCATATGTTTAACACATCATGGTTTACAGGCGGAGCTATATAATTTCAAAACACAATATGTAATATCAGAACTGTAGTATGTGTTTAACACCACATGGATTTCAGCCGGAGCTATATAATTCCAAAGCACAAGATGGAATTTCAAAACATTAGTATATTTTCACCACATCATGGCTTACAGCCGGAGCTACATAATTTCAAAGCACTAGATGTAATTTCAGAACTGTACTATATTTTCAACACGTCATGGTTTACAGCCGGAGCTATATAATTTCAAAACACAATATGTAATTTCAGAACAGTAGTTCATTTTCAACACAGCATTGTTTTCAGCCAGAGCTATATAATTTCAAAGCACAAGATGTAATTTCAGAACAGTAGTATATTTTCTACACAGCCCGTTTTCAGACGGAGCTATATAATTTCAAAACACAATATGTAATTTCAGAACAGTAGTTCATTTTCAACACAGCATTGTTTTCAGCCAGAGCTATATAATTTTAAAGCACAAGATGTAATTTCAAAACAGTAGTATATTTCCTACACAGCCTGTTTTCAGACGGAGCTATATAATTTCAACGTACAAGATGTAATTTCAAAACAGTAGTATATGTATAACATAGCATGGATTTCAGCCGGAGCTACATAATTTTAATGCGCAAGAAGGAATTTCAAAACAGTGGTATATTTTCAACACATCCTGGACTTCAGCCGGAACTATATAATTCCAAAGCACTAGATGTAATTTCAGAACTGTACTATATTTTCAACACATCATGGTTTACAGCCGGAGCTATATAATTCCAAAGCACAAGATGGAATTTCAAAACATTAGTATATTTTCACCACATCATGGCTTACAGCCGGAGCGACATAATTTCAAAGCACTAGATGTAATTTCAGAACTGTACTATATTTTCAACACATCATGGTTTACAGCCGGAACTATATAATTTCAAAACACAATATGTAATTTCAGAACAGTAGTTCATTTTCAACACGGCATTGTTTTCAGCCAGAGCTATATAACTTTAAAGCACAAGATGTAATTTCAGAACAGTAGTATATTTTCTACACAGCCCGTTTTCAGACGGAGCTATAAAATTTCAAAACACAATATGTAATTTCAGAACAGTAGTTCATTTTCAACACAGCATTGTTTTCAGTCAGAGCCATATAATTTTAAAGCACAAGATGTAATTTCAGATCTGTACTATATTTTCAACACATCATGGTTTACAGCCGGAGCTATACAATTCCAAAGCACAAGATGGAATTTCAAAACATTAGTATATTTTCACCACATCATGGCTTACAGCCTGAGCTACATAATTTCAAAGCACTAGATGTAATTTCAGAACTGTACTATATTTTCAACACATCATGGTTTACAGCCGGAGCTATATAATTTCAAAACACAATATGTAATTTCAGAACAGTAGTTCATTTTCAACACAGCATTGTTTTCAGCCAGAGCCATATAATTTCAAAGCACAAGATGTAATTTCAGAACTGTACTATATTTTCAACACATCATGGTTTACAGCCGGAGCTATATAATTTCAAAACACAATATGTAATTTCAGAACAGTAGTTCATTTTCAACACAGCATTGTTTTCAGCCAGAGCTATATAATTTTAAAGCACAAGATGTAATTTCAAAACAGTAGTATATTTCCTACACAGCCTGTTTTCAGACGGAGCTATATAATTTCAACGTACAAGATGTAATTTCAAAACAGTAGTATATGTATAACATAGCATGGATTTCAGCCGGAGCTACATAATTACAATGCGCAAGAAGGAATTTCAAAACAGTGGTATATTTTCAACACATCCTGGACTTCAGCCGGAACTATATAATTTCAAAGCACGAGATGTAATTTCAGAACAGTAGTATATTTTCTACATAGCACGGTTTTCAGCCAGAGCTATATAATTTCAAAGCACAAGATGTAAATTCAAAACAGTGAATATGTATAACACTGCATGTTTTTCAGCCGGAGCTACATAATTTTAATGCGCAAGATGGAATTTCAGAACAGTGGTATATTTTCAACACAGCATGAATTTTGCCGGAGCTATATAATTTCAAAGCACAAGATGGAATTTCAAAACAGTAGAGTATGTTTAACACAACATGGTTTTCAGCCGGATCTATATACCTAACTTCAAAGCACCAGATGTAATTTCAAAACAGATGTATATGTTTACCACAGCTTGGGTTTCAGCCGGAGCTATATAATTTCAAAACACAAGACGGAATTTCGAACCAATAGTATATGTTTAACACAGCATGGATTTCAGCCGGAGCTATATAATTCCAAAGCACTAGATGTAATTTCAGAACAGTAGTATATTTTCTACACAGCCTGTTTTCAGACGGAGCTATATAATTTCAACGTACAAGATGTAATTTCAAAACAGTAGTAAATGTATAACATAGCATGGATTTCAGCCGGAGCTACATAATTACAATGCGCAAAAAGGAATTTCAAAACAGTGATATATTTTGAACACATCGTTGATTTCAGCCGGAACTATATAATTTCAAAGCACGAGGTGGAATATCAAACCAGCAGTATATTTTCTACATAGCACTGTTTTCAGCCAGAGCTATATAATTTCAAAGCACAAGATGTAATTTCAAAACAGTGAATATGTATAACACTGCATGTTTTTGAGCCGGAGCTACATAATTTTAATGCGCAAGATGGAATTTCAAAACAGTGGTATATTTTCAACACATCCTGGACTTCAGCCGGAACTATATAATTTCAAACCACGAGATGTAATTTCAGAACAGTAGTATATTTTCTACACAGCCTGTTTTCAGACGGAGCTATATAATTTCAAAACACAATATGTAATTTCAGAACAGTAGTTCATTTTCAACACAGCATTGTTTTCAGCCAGAGCTATATAATTTTAAAGCACAAGATGTAATTTCAAAACAGTAGTATATTTCCTACACAGCCTGTTTTCAGACGGAGCTATATAATTTCAACGTACAAGATGTAATTTCAAAATAGTAGTAAATGTACAACATAGCATGGATATCAGCCGAAGCTACATAATTACAATGCGCAAGAAGGAATTTCAAAACAGTGATATATTTTCAACACATCGTGGTTTGCAGCCGGAGTTATATAATTTCAAAACACAATATGTAATTTCAGAACAGTAGTTCATTTTCAACACAGCATTGCTTTCAGCCAGAGCTATATAATTTCAAAGGACAAGATGTAATTTCAAAACAGTAGTATATTTTCTACACAGCCTGTTTTCAGACGGAGGTATATAATTTCAAAATGTAATTTCAGAACAGTAGTTCATTTTCAACACAGCATTGTTTTCAGCCAGAGTTATATAATTTCAAAGCACAAGATGTAATTTCAGAACAGTAGTATATTTTCTACACAGCCTGTTTTCAGACGGAGCTATATAATTTCAACGTACAAGATGTAATTTCAAAACAGTAGTAAATGTATAACATAGCATGGATTTCAGCCGGAGCTACATAATTACAATGCGCAAGAAGGAATTTCAAAACAGTGATATATTTTCAACACATCGTTGATTTCAGCCAGAACTATATAATTTCAAAGCACGAGGTGGAATATCAAACCAGCAGTATATTTTCTACATAGCACTGTTTTCAGCCAGAGCTATATAATTTTAAAGCACAAGATGTAATTTCAAAACAGTGAATATGTATAACACTGCATGCAGTGACGACGCGTGCCCTATCTGGAAGGGTGTGCGGCCCTTCTTTAATGTTGTTTTTACATGTACCACTTATATTAAAATATATGAGATCTTTTATTAATAATAACTATATTCTATAAGGCAACAATATATTCGCAATATTATATTAACAATTCATTAACAAAATAACATATTAAACAAATTAAATTAATAATTTATATATAAATTTAATATTATATCCATATGGAAGAAACAAAACTTTTCACATAATTCTCGTAACATCAAACCAAATTTTTTCAAACAAAAGAGTTTGTACTTGGAAACATACATGTTTGTGCAGTGATCAAACAAAATCGAAACCACTTGCAACGTATAAATGTGCGCACAAGTACCCCGCACAATAAGAACAGAAATTCGTGGGTGCTGCTGTTAAAAGGGGAGAGACGAAATGTGATAGAAATGTATGGTGAGATGAGCTGCAAACTTCAGCCGCTCATGCAACCACTTTGGCAAATCATCATGTTGGATTCGTATGCATACAGTTGATATTCGAATAGAACAGAAAATTATTCTCATACAATTCCCACTATATAAATCTCTATTTCTGATATTACGAACGGGAGCACACGCACATTATTTTGTTCATATGTAACGTATGAATGTGCGGCCAACTTCTTTGCACACAAAGGGGAGAGACGAAATATAATAGAAATGTTCTGTGATTTGAGCTGCAAATATATGAGCACAACTAACAAGTATAGCGGCTAACAGAAGCAAATTAATTGAGTTTTCATAGACAATTATATTTAATTGTTTTTGCTAAAACTTTAAAAATATATATTTATATGGAAATGTAATAAATAATAATAATTCTTGATGTAAAGATACTTAATAAATTTATATACCTATGTTATTTAACATTTTGCAAATTATATTAGGGTGTTCACCGCACACCTCCGCACCATAGAGCAGTCGTCACTGACTGCATGTTTTTGAGCCGGAGCTACATAATTTTAATGCGCAAGATGGAATTTCAAAACAGTGGTATATTTTCAACATATATGTTTAACACAGCATGGATTTCAGCCGGAGCTATATAATTCCAAAGCACTAGATGTAATTTCAGAACTGTACTATATTTTCAAAACATCATGGTTTACAGCCGGAGCTATATAATTTCAAAACACAATATGTAATTTCAGAACAGTAGTTCATTTTCAACACAACATTGTTTTCAGCCAGAGCCATATAATTTCAAAGCACAAGATGTAATTTCAAAACAGTAGTATATTTTCTACACAGCCTGTTTTCAGACGGAGCTATATAATTTCAACGTACAAGATGTAATTTCAAAACAGTAGTAAATGTATAACATAGCATGGATTTCAGCCGGAGCTACATAATTACAATGCGCAAGAAGGAATTTCAAAACAGTGATATATTTTCAACACATCGTGGTTTACAGCCGGAGTTATATAATTTCAAAACACAATATGTAATTTCAGAACAGTAGTTCATTTTCAACACAGCATTGTTTTCAGCCAGAGCTATATAATTTCAAAGCACGAGATGGAATATCAAAACAGCAGTATATTTTCTACATAGCCTGTTTTCAGACGGAGCTATATAATTTCAACGTACAAGATGTAATTTCAAAACAGTAGTAAATGTATAACATAGCATGGATTTCAGCCGGAGCTACATAATTACAATGCGCAAGAAGGAATTTCAAAACAGTGATATATTTTCAACACATCGTGGTTTACAGCCGGAGTTATATAATTTCAAAACACAATATGTAATTTCAGAACAGTAGTTCATTTTCAACACAGCATTGCTTTCAGCCAGAGCTATATAATTTCAAAGCACAAGATGTAATTTCAGAACAGTAGTTCATTTTCACCACAGCATTGTTTTCAGCCAGAGCTATATAATTTCAAAGCACGAGATGGAATATCAAAACAGCAGTATATTTTCTACATAGCCTGTTTTCAGACGGAGCTATATAATTTCAACGTACAAGATGTAATTTCAAAACAGTAGTAAATGTATAACATAGCATGGATTTCAGCCGGAGCTACATAATTACAATGCGCAAGAAGGAATTTCAAAACAGTGGTATATTTTCAACACATCCTGGACTTCAGCCGGAACTATATAATTTCAAAGCACGAGATGGAATATCAAAACAGCAGTATATTTTCTACATAGCACGGTTTTCAGCCGGAGCTATATAATTTCAAAACACAATATGTAATTTCAGAACAGTAGTTCATTTTCAACACAGCATTGTTTTCAGCCAGAGCCATATAATTTCAAAGCACAAGATGTAATTTCAGAACAGTAGTATATTTTCTACACAGCCTGTTTTCAGACGGAGCTATATAATTTCAACGTACAAGATGTAATTTCAAAACAGTAGTAAATGTATAACATAGCATGGATTTCAGCCGGAGCTACATAATTACAATGCGCAAGAAGGAATTTCAAAACAGTGATATATTTTGAACACATCGTTGATTTCAGCCGGAACTATATAATTTCAAAGCACGAGGTGGAATATCAAACCAGCAGTATATTTTCTACATAGCACTGTTTTCAGCCAGAGCTATATAATTTTAAAGCACAAGATGTAATTTCAAAACAGTGAATATGTATAACACTGCATGTTTTTGAGCCGGAGCTACATAATTTTAATGCGCAAGATGGAATTTCAAAACAGTGGTATATTTTCAACATATATGTTTAACACAGCATGGATTTCAGCCGGAGCTATATAATTCCAAAGCACTAGATGTAATTTCAGAACTGTACTATATTTTCAAAACATCATGGTTTACAGCCGGAGGTATATAATTTCAAAACACAATATGTAATTTCAGAACAGTAGTTCATTTTCAACACAACATTGTTTTCAGCCAGAGCCATATAATTTCAAAGCACAAGATGTAATTTCAGAACAGTAGTATATTTTCTACACAGCCTGTTTTCAGATGGAGCTATATAATTTCAACGTACAAGATGTAATTTCAAAACAGTAGTAAATGTATAACATAGCATGGATTTCAGCCGGAGCTACATAATTACAATGCGCAAGAAGGAATTTCAAAACAGTGATATATTTTCAACACATCGTGGTTTACAGCCGGAGTTATATAATTTCAAAACACAATATGTAATTTCAGAACAGTAGTTCATTTTCAACACAGCATTGCTTTCAGCCAGAGCTATATAATTTCAAAGCACAAGATGTAATTTCAAAACAGTAGTATATTTTCTACACAGCCTGTTTTCAGACGGAGCTATATAATTTCAAAACACAATATGTAATTTCAGAACAGTAGTTCATTTTCAACACAGCATTGTTTTCAGCCAGAGCTATATAATTTCAAAGCACGAGATGGAATATCAAAACAGCAGTATATTTTCTACATAGCCTGTTTTCAGACGGAGCTATATAATTTCAACGTACAAGATGTAATTTCAAAATAGTAGTAAATGTATAACATAGCATGGATTTCAGCCGGAGCTACATAATTACAATGCGCAAGAAGGAATTTCAAAACAGTGGTATATTTTCAACACATCCTGGACTTCAGCCGGAACTATATAATTTCAAAGCACGAGATGGAATATCAAAACAGCAGTATATTTTCTACATAGCACGGTTTTCAGCCGGAGCTATATAATTTCAAAACACAATATGTAATTTCAGAACAGTAGTTCATTTTCAACACAGCATTGTTTTCAGCCAGAGCCATATAATTTCAAAGCACAAGATGTAATTTCAGAACAGTAGTATATTTTCTACACAGCCTGTTTTCAGACGGAGCTATATAATTTCAACGTACAAGGTGTAATTTCAAAACAGTAGTAAATGTATAACATAGCATGGATTTCAGCCGGAGCTACATAATTACAATGCGCAAGAAGGAATTTCAAAACAGTGAATATGTATAACACTCAGTGACGACGCGTGCCCTATCTGGAAGGGTGTGCGGCCCTTCTTTAATGTTGTTTTTACATGTACCACTTATATTAAAATATATGAGATCTTTTATTAATAATAACTATATTATATAAGGCAACAATATATTCGCAATATTATATTAACAATTCATTAACAAAATAACATATTAAACAAATTAAATTAATAATTTATATATAAATTTAGTATTATATCAATATGGAAGAAACAAAACTTTTCACATAATTCTCGTAACATCAAACCAAATTTTTTCAAACAAAAGAGTTTGTACTTAGAAGCATACATGTTTGTGCAGTGATCAAACAAAATCGAAACCACTTGCAATGTGCGCACAAGTACCCCGCACAATAAGAACAGAAATTCGTGGGTGCTGCTGTTAAAAGGGGAGAGACGAAATGTGATAGAAATGTATGGTGAGATGAGCTGCAAACTTCAGCCGCTCATGCAACCGCTTTGGCAAATCATCATGTTGGATTCGTATGCATGCAGTTGATATTCGAATAGAACAGAAAATTACTCTCATACAATTCCCACTATATAAATCTCTATCTCTGATATTACAAACCATGAGCACACGCACATTATTTTGTTCATATGCAACGTATGAATGTGCGGCCAACTTCTTTGCACACAAAGGGGAGAGACGAAATAAAATAGAAATGTTCTGTGATTTGAGCTGCAAATATATGAGCACACCTAACAAGTGTAGCAGCTTACAGAAGCAAATTGATTGAGTTTTCATAGACAATTATATTTAATTGTTTTTGCTAAAACTTTAAAAATATATATTTATATGGAAATGTAATAAATAATAATAATTCTTGATGTGAAGATACTTAATAAATTTATATACCTATGTTATTTAACATTTTGCAAATTATATTAGGGTGTTCACCGCACACCTCCGCACCTTAGAGCAGTCGTCACTGATAACACTGCATGTTTTTCAGCCGGAGCTACATAATTTTAATGCGCAAGATGGAATTTCAGAACAGTGGTATAATTTCAACATAGCATGAATTTTGCCGGAGCTATACATATAATTTCAAAGCACAAGATGGAATTTCAAAACCGTAGGGTATGTTTAACACAACCTGGTTTTCAGCCGGATCTATATACCTAACTTCAAAGCACAAGATGTAATTTCAAAACAGATGTATATGTTTAACACAGCTTGTGTTTCAGCCGGAGCTATATAATTTCAAAACACAAGACGGAATTTCGAACCAATAGTATATGTTTAGCACAGCATGGATTTCAGCCGGAGCTATATAATTCCAAAGCACTAGATGTAATTTCAGAACTGTACTATATTTTCAACACATCATGGTTTACAGCCGGAGCTATATAATTTCAAAACACAATATGTAATTTCAGAACAGTAGTTCATTTTCAACACAGCATTGTTTTCAGCCAGAGCTACATAATTTCAAAGCACAAGATGTAATTTCAGAACAGTAGTATATTTTCTACACAGCCTGTTTTCAGACGGAGCTATATAATTTCAAAACACAATATGTAATTTCAGAACAGTAGTTCATTTTCAACACAGCATTGTTTTCAGCCAGAGCTATATAATTTCAAAGCACAAGATGTAATTTCAAAACAGTAGTATATTTTCTACACAGCCTGTTTTCAGACGGAGCTATATAATTTCAAAGCACAAGATGTAATTTCAAAACAGTGAATATGTATAACACTGCATATTTTTGAGCCGGAGCTACATAATTTTAATGCCCAAGATGGAATTTCAGAACAGTGGTATATTTTCAACACAGCATGAATTTTGCCGGAGCTATATAATTTCAAAGCACAAGATGGAATTTCAAAACAGATGTATATGTTTAACACAGCTTGTGTTTCAGCCAGAGCTATATAATTTCAAAACACAAGACGGAATTTCGAACCAATAGTATATGTTTAGCACAGCATGGATTTCAGCCGGAGCTATATAATTCCAAAGCACTAGATGTAATTTCAGAACTGTACTATATTTTCAACACATCATGGTTTACAGCCGGAGCTATATAATTTCAAAACACAATATGTAATTGCAGAACAGTAGTTCATTTTCAACACAGCATTGTTTTCAGACGGAGCTATATAATTTCAACGTACAAGATGTGATTTCAAACCAGTATTATATGTATAGCATTGCATGGATTTCAGCCGGAGCTACATAACTTCAATGCGCAAGAAAGAATTTCAGAACAGTGGTATATTTTCAACACATCGTGGATTTCAGACGGAACTATATAATTTCAAAGCATGAGATGGAATTTCAAAACAGTAGTATATTTTCTACTTAGCACGGTTTTTCGCCGGATCTATATAATTTCAATGCAGAAGATGGAATTTCAAAACAGTGAAATATATTTAACACAGCATTATTTTCACCCAGAACTATATAATTTCAAAGCTCAAGATATAATTTCAAAACAGTAGTATATGTTTAACACAGCATGGATTTCAGCCGGAGCTATGTAATTCCACAGCACGAGATGGAATTTCAAAACAGTAGTATATTTTCTACACAGCAGGGTTTACAGCCGGAGCTATATAATTTCAAAGCACAAGATGTAACTTCATCACGGTAGCAATTTTCTACACTGCCTGTTTTCAGCCGGAACTGTATAATTTCAAAGCACGAAATGGAATATTAAAACAGATGTATATGTTTAACACAGCATGGATTTCAGCCGGAGCTATATAATTGCAAAGCACAAGATGTAATTTCAGAACAGTGGCATATTTTCACCACAGCATGGCTTTCAGGCGGAGCTATATAATTTCAAAGCACAAGATGTAACTTCATAGCGGTAGTATATTTTCTACACTGCCTGTTTTCAGCCGGAGCTATATAATTTCAAAGCACGAAATTGAATTTTAAAACAGTAGTATATGTTTAACACAACCTGGTTTTCAGTCGGATCTATATACCTAACTTCAAAGCACAAAATGTAATTTCAAAACAGATGTATATGTTTAACACAGCTTGTGTTTCAGCCGGAGCTATATAATTTCAAAGCACAAGATGGAATCTCAAAACAGTACTACATTTTCTACACAGCGTGAATTTTGCCGGAGCTATATAATTTCAAAGCACAAGATGGAATTTCAAAACAGTAGTATATGTTTAACACAGCATGGTTGTAAGCTGGAGCTACATAATTTCAAAGTACAAGATGTAATTTCAAGACAGTAGCATATTTTCTACACTGCCTGGATTTCAGCCGTAGCTATAAAATTCCAAAGCACAAGATGGAATTTCAAAACAGTAGTATATTTTCTACACAGCCCGTTTTCAGCCAGAGCTATATAATTTCAAAGCAAAAGATGTAATTTCAAACCAGTAGTATATTTTCAACACAGCATGGTTTACAGCCGGAGCTATATAATTTCAAAGCACAAGATGTAACTTCATAACGGTAGTATATTTTCTACACTGCCTGTTTTCAGCCGAAGCTATATAATTTCAAAGCACGAAATGGAATTTTAACACAGTAGTATATGTCTAACACAGCATGGATTTCAGCCGGAGCTATATAATTGCAAAGCACAAGATGTAATTTCAGAACAGTAGCATATTTTCACAACAGCATGGTTTTCAGGCGGAGCTATATAATTTCAAAGCACAAGATGGAATTTCAAAACAGTAGTAAATTTTCTACACAGCATTATATAATTTTAAAGCACAAGATTTAATTTCAAAACAGTAGTATATTTTCTACACAGCATTGTATAATTTCAAAGCGCAAGATGTAATTTCAAAGCAGTAGTATTCTTTCTACACAGCATGGTTTTCGGCCGAAGCTGCATAATTTCAAAGCACCAGATGTAATTTTAACACAGTAGTATATGTTTAACACAGCAGGTTTTTAAGCCGGAGCTATATAATATCAAAGCACAAGATGTAAATTCAAAACAGTAACATATTTTCACCACAGCGTGGTTTTCAGGCGGAGCTATATAATTTCAAAGCACAAGATGGAATTTCAAAACAGTTGTAAATTTTCTACACAGAACTGAATAATTTTAAAGCACAAGATTTAGTTTCAAAACAGTAGTATATTTTCTACACAGCATTGTATAATTTCAAAGCGCAAGATGTAATTTCAAAACAGTAGTATATTTTCTACACAGCATGGTTTTCGGCTGGAGCTGTATAATTTCAAAGCACCAGATGTAATTTTAACACAGTAGTATATTTTTAATAAAGCAGGTTTTTCAGCCGGAGCTATATAATTTCAAAGCACAAGATGTAAATTCAAAACTGTAGCATATTTTCACCACAGCATGGTTTTCAGGCGGAGCTATATAATTTCAAAGCACAAGATGTAATTTCAAAACAGTAGCCGGAACTATATAATTTCAAAGCACAAGATTTAATTTCAAAACAGTAGTATATGTTTAACACAGCATGGATTTCAGCCGGAGCAATATAATTTCAAAGCACAAGATGTAATTTCAAAACAGTAGTATATGTTTAACACAGCTTGGACTTCAGCCGGAGCTATATAATTTCAAAGCACAAGATGTACTTTCAGAACAGTAGTATATTTTCACCACAGCATTGTTTTCACACGGAGCTATATAATTTCAAAGCACAAGATGTAATTTCAAAACAGTAGTATATGTTTAACACAGCCTAGATGTCAGCCGGACCTATATAATTTCAAAGCTGGGACAGTTCAGCCGCAGCCAAGATTCTTACAAGGAAATTTATACTTACAATGTGAGGTTGGTTCTCCGAATCAGTGACTGTTGCTTTTCTTGTTAGGTCAAATTAATTTAGAAGCACATCTTGTTCAATTTAATTCTTATGTTTGGATATATTTGGGCTTTTCAGTTTTTCACATTACAATCTTAGATTTAACATATAAATAATAAAGAGATGAGTGGTAAAAATAAAGAACTAACTAATAATATGTTTACACGCGAAGTAGCTTTCTTCACAGTATTTCCCCTGGGCTACATTTAACATCGTCTAATCATTTAACACGATCATTAGTCTTATTATTTATATATTTTTGCGCGGCAGTATTAAGTACGATGAGTTTATAAAGTTTTACAGCGATTACGCGAACACATTTTCGTTATATAAACACAATTTTCGTTATAAAGAGACACAATTATAATTTATTTTATTTTTCCCGCTGAGCGATATTAAAACATTGTCAGCTCATATGACGCGAACTTCGTCCTTCGGAACGAAGTACAACTGTAAAGATGCAAATTTTGGTTACCTAGAGAGCATTAACATTGTGTACTGTTAAAGCCTACCATGCCGTGTTGTCTCCATCTAGTAAGTATTAAAGCTCCTAGATTGGTAACCTTACCTTGTTGATCCTCCGATATTGCTAGTAAAAAAGAGAACGATTTTACGAAGACATGTCCTTTTATCTGAACTTGGTGACGCTTTTAGTCCCGTTATCGCCATGCTTGCTGTAGTGATGCACTTCTTTTTTTTGTGCAAACATTATTTTCGGTTGTTTACTGCTTGTGCGAATTTTATTTGTAACATTGTTTTTGGCTGTGTATTGCTTGTGCAGATTTTATTTGAAACATTGTTTTTGCCTGTTTACGGCTTGTGCAAAATTTTTATTTAAAAAAAAAAAAATTGTTTTTGACTGCTTATTGGTGTGCTCATGCTTGTTAATTCCACAAATAAGGCAGGGCCGCGTAGTATGCTGTAACCCTAATTTTCGTGCGGGAAAATTGGGTCGTTAGAAATTTGTGTTTCCAAATTAAGCTGTAGTTTATAAACTCGTTCTAATTTAAAAACACGGTAAGTGCTTTGGTTAATGTCATTAATTAAATAAAAAAATAACAAAAAACCTGGAACTAGAGCATTAGAAGTTTGTGCAAACAAATTATATATGGACTATAAACTAATTAAAATTCGATTATTTCCTAGGACCACTGATGATGAGTACTTGACAAATTTCAATAATGCGGTCAGCCAAATTTCAATAACATTAAATAAATTTCTTGTGTTTGTCCTTTCTTTCTTTGCTATTCGAGAACCCTCTTTAAATATACATATGTGGCTTCTTTGTCACCACAGCAACAACTAGAACTATATCCTTTTATATTATAAAATGTGAAATAATTACATTGTGACCGAAAAGTTTTCGGAAATTCTCATTTAAAATTCGCGCGCTGTATATTTTTCGATATTTTAAGTTTATGTAGTTTGGCAGCACTGTCCTAAATTACTATGCCAAAAATGAGCGCGATCTGTCGGACAGTTCGTTTACGGCAGCTGTTGAAACCAGTTCACCTCAGTAGTGCGTTGCGAAAAAAACAATGGAAAAAAATATTGAACAAAGAGTTTGCATCAAATTTTGTTTTTCGAACGAAATTTCGTGTGCAGAATCGTTGCGAATGCTACAAAAGGCTTATGGGGAATCAGTTTTATCGAAAACTCAAGTTTATGAGTGGTACAAAGCCTTTCAGGACTGTCGTACGACCGTCGAAGACATGCCGCGTTCTGGACGACCTTCGACCTCTACCACCGACGAAAACATTGAAAAGGCAAAGGAAATCGTGTTCAAAAATCCTCATGTGAGTGTTAGAGAGATAGCACGAGAGCTAGGCATCGGTCGTGAGATGGCTCGTTTGATTTTGGTGGACAATTTGTGTATGCGACGTGTCAACGCCCGGCTTGTTCCGATTCACCTCAATTTGTTCAACATTATCAACGATTTTAAGGCCAAACATTCAATAAATACCATCGAACAGCCACCGTATTCACCTGATCTTGCACCGTGTGACTTTTTCCTGTTTCCCAACCTCAAATTACCACTCAGAGGAACGCGTTTTGAATCCATAGAAGACGTAAAACAGAATTCGCAGAGGGAACTCAAAGCCATACCGGAAAGCGCCTATAAAAAATGTTTTGATGATTGGAAGAAACGTTGGCATTTATGTATCGCTTCTAATGGAGCATATTTTGAAGGAGATAAAATAAATATTGATGAAGGTTAAGAATTTTGCGTTTTATTTAAAATTTCCCGAAAACTTTTCGGTCACAATGTATATCAAGAAATTGAACGATAAAACATTTCTTTTCAATTAAAGCTAAATCAGTATAATAATGTAACTAGTAATACTGCTACCTTGAATATTATCGCATAGTATTTGAAGAAATCCGTTATGTTTAAATGATATATATCTCGGTACTTTAGTTTCCGTAACTATAGATTCAGCACAACTCACCTCACCTCATCTGCCCTGTAGATTAGGCAGGGGTTTGAAAGCAATAAAGTGAATTTCATATTTCTCATAATTATAATTAAAAAAATTAGTTTTATTTCTCTGCAAATCTTATTGAGAGAAAGATGTACATACCTATGCAAATTTATATACTTCCCAGTAATCGAAATATTAATCAATTAGTGCTTCTGACGGTACTCTGGTAGGGAAACTTCAATATCTTGATTACAAATAAAATTGCCTCTGGTTGGTGATAAAATCTTGATGACAATCGCCACTAAAGTAATCCATCCACTCAACAGTGAATACACTAATGGATCACAGAACATAGCAATCGCCTGAAGCTTTCAATTGCAATTTGTAACAAGGATAGTTCAATTTATGCCCAATTTCTTTATTAAAATTTATCCTTCGGCTTTTGTCCATGGCTCATTAAATAAATTTGTTTGAATTCATTTAAAGTTACCGCATGGAATATGACAATTCATTTTTGAGTACTTTTTGAGCCCTAATAAGTGCCATTCACTTGGGCAGTCAGTGTCCTTAATTCATTGCACAGTTATCCAATATCAATCCAAGTCATTAGTTGAACTTTTTAAAATTCATACATTAAATAAATTTATTCATTGCATTAAAAGTTGATTTTAAAAGATTTACACCCGAAAAAAAAACCACCCAAATTGTCGTTTTACAAGAAAACAGAATAGCTGCGTTGCGGTTAAAGGATATGAGTACGACCCTGTAACGCACAGCGCTCTGCGCCATGCATTTTGTCAACACATCACAATGGTGCCAAGGAATAGAAAAGATGGCGCAATCGGAGGCAACATGGAGCAACGCACAGGCCATGGAGCAACGCAACCACGAAGGTCTTAACTAATTTATTTAAACTGCCTTTCGGTTCGCTGGTAACTTAGGCGCTTTGGAAAATGAACGGAAAAAATAAGTGAAACGCTTAAAATGCTGATATTTTACTTAATTTTCTCTTATCATCGTTTTTCCATTCCCATTTACATTTTATTTTTATTTTGATTTTGTTAAGCATCTTCGTCGTATTTACTTATTTCATATTTATGATAAAATTTATTCAACTTGAAGAGTAACTGCCATGCACTGCTCATGCCAATATATTTACTTGCCAGCCTATAAGCTTGCCAGCCTGCCAGCCTGCTAGTCTGCTTGGCCGCCTATCTTGCTTATGAATACATTGTCGGAAGCATGTGGCTTCATTGTTGATCGGCTCAACAACCAAATCTGACCATCTTATGCGAATTTAGTTTCATGTAAACTGAATGGCATCATTGCCAGTCGCTTATCCTGAGGCATTTATAAGATAATTTGAATGGTTGCTATGAGTTCTGCCACCAGTTTCAACTTCAACTTCAACTCCAACTCCAACTTCGACTCCGAAACTTCGGCACTGGCGAACTTGAACTTATTTTTATCCCCAGTGCAATCGTTAATACAATATTTGCTTTACATTTATAAAACATTGATAAGAACGCACTTTTGATGAGGGACAAACCATCATTTCTCCATCTTCATAGTTAAGACTTCGTTTAAATAAAGTTTTCATCAAAAATTTAAAACAACAACAACAAACGGACGAAAACGAAAACGAAAAGAAAACAAAGGGAAAAAACTCAATATAAATAAATAAATAAATAAATAACGTTTAATACAATTGAAGGATATAGAATAAACTAAACTAAACCGAACCGAGCCGAACCGAACGGAACGGAACGGAACTCAACCAAAATAAAATAACAGGAAATAAATTTAATATACTCACTTTCACACACACACACGCACACAAACATTCTCATCCTTACGAATACAATATAGTGCTGCACACATCCTCAGACATCATCTATCCCCGCTCTCGGCTATTCAAATTGGTGTATTTAGGAAAAATGGCTTTCCAAATTGTTATGCAAATTCACACACACTCGATACTCACTTCCTCATCCGCCAGCCGGGTTTCATCTTAGGCCTGCCTGTTGGGGTGAAGTGTGGTTATTGTTTCTCATTGTCGAAAAGAAAATGGATTATTTAAGTAAAGTTTAAGTAAAAGATAATTTGTAAATTGTTTCGAATTGGAAGGACGAGAAGTATAGCTTTTATTCCCGAAGCACAATGGCTTACAAAATGATTGAAGGAAATACGTTAAAACGACGGAAACAGAAAGACAACATTTCCTGTTATTTTCCAAAGTTAAAAGTCCAATTCACTACAATGGAAGTGCTCTTGTGGCCTACACTTTGGGTTATTCCATTATTACTAATGTTGGATGTTAGTATACATATTATTGGTATGACGGGAATATTAAATAGATAATTATATTTCTCCAAAAGAAACTGATGCTTAAAATCTTCATCTGAATATAGTAGAATGACAATAGATATATAAAATAGTAATTTGAATGGCTTTAATTACAAACATCATCGTCTAATTAAAAGTGACATTACAATGTATATTACAAAAGTAGAAAAACTGCATTAACTTGATTAAATACTCAAAATACTAATCGAATGTTAAGTACCAGAGGAATACGCAAAAAGCGACCAAATAGGTAGGTGAAGTGGAATGAAGAAAACAAGTGTTTTAACTCCCTGTTTCTCTTAATTGTGGGTAGAAGGATGAGCATATTAGAATCAGCTGGATTCATTGACAAATTTAAGTATCTGCCCAATACTAAAGTAGGAAATATCGCCCAGTGCATTAAAGAATGCGGCATTATCTAGCTTAAGCGTAGCTTCCAATAACCATCGCAATAGCTGCTTCGGTGTTTCTTCTTCTAAGGTTGTTAGGTATGTACTACAGGAAATTCGACAAGAGTGTCCGGTTTTAATTCGATGTCATTCTACCTAGATATATCCAATTTACTTTTATGTATTAAGTTAGACGTTCTGCATTTGGAGTAAAACAGTCACGTGGTTCTTAACCTGGAGGCTTAGAAACTATGAGCACTATTCCTAATTACCTATCGCAAGAAAGTTGGTAAATCAACTTTTGTGTGTGGCATGCAACAGCAGGGACTGAAATGGAAGCTTCCAACAGAAAAAGCGCAAAGTCTACTTAAGTCATGGATATAATTTAAGTGTCCAAACGTATTCTAAGATCATTTTAGCAATATGGAATATGGAAAAGTAGGTTTAAAGTAACTTTTTAAAATCTAAGTTCATATAAAGAACTGTATACTGAACTTTCAATTATTAATGAGTAAAGATATTTATAAATGAAGTAATCTTTGTACAAAAACATATACAGGGTAACATAATATATACAGGGTTAACACATACAGGGTAAAATAATTACTTTTAGTCCAGTACACAATAGATATAATACGACAGTTCGTCTGTGATGAACGTTTGTCAATCAATCACAAATTTTTTGTAAAAATATATTTGGTGATTTCATAGATATTGCATTGAGAATAGAGTCGTTACTCTATATGATGGTAAAGTTAGTATGAGAATATGCGAATTTTTAAAAGTTCTTGAATTGGTTTCGACAACTGGGAATTGCAAAGTAGATAAAATAAGTCATGACGTGAGTAATAAAAAATAGAAGAGATTGTATATGACTTTAGTATATGAGTAAGAAAATTTTCTTTTGAAACATTGTGGAGTCTTTTCTCTACGCTTCATCTGCAAACCAGTATGCAAACCAATATAAACACTAATCCTTCACTAGCCTCCAAAAGGAACGGACGGATCATAAGAAAATGTACTCATCCCGCGACTACTATTTGTTCTTTTTGAAAAATTTTCGGAAAGTTTTGAAGTTACGATCACTTTCCCTAAATTTTTTTAAATAAATGTATTTGTAGTATTGAAAAATTAGTGCGACCTCTGAACTATTTGTGAGCCCATCTTAATGTTTTTTCTGCTTCACATATTTGTCCTTTTGGCAGTTTAAAATGTTTGTGCCTAATTTATTCAAATTAATGTTCATATTATTATCTCTAAAGGATGTGCGGCATATTTTCCAACTAAAATGCTGCGTCCACTTTCATCTCGGTGCCATTAAGACGAGAGCGTTGCTTCATTCGATACTTTTGAGATGAAAGCATTAAATTTTTAAACTTCCCACCGTTTGACTTGGGGCTCACGTTAAGGAATTAATATTTTTGAAAAATTAATGCGCACACTGAGATACGACAACGATACGACAGCATTATGAGAATGGCATTTGTGGGCGAAGGGAGAGGTAGCTAAGCCGTTGAAAAGCGTTCTGCTTTTCAGCTTGCGTTTGCTTCATTAATTCAGACTTTTTATGGCAGCTGCGATGGCTACAACTTACGCCTGCTATATTAATAACCTAAAAATGAAAAGGGTTTTAAAGGATTCCGAACGAAACGACCCTACACCCTGCATTCAGCATTCAGCATTCAGCGTTCAGGACTCAGCATTCGACATACAGCATTCTTCATCCTGAGCACTAAGCCCTGTATACAACATGAACACCAACAGAGTTGTGGGATCCAATGCGAGAAGCTTCCATTAATATACATAAACATGCACTCATACAAACACATACACACAGACACACACATTTGCACTCGCTCGTACATCTTGAGAAGCAGCAGCAAAATGTTATAAAATAAAATTTAGGGCTGAAAAGCAAATGTCCTGTGCACCTTGTGCATATTTTATGGTCCAACTTTAATGAGAATTAAAATGAAACACCCACAACGCAGGCTAATTTTGATTTATGCGAAAGTTTATGTTTCCCGTTTAACGCAATAAAAAATGAAAATGAAAATGAAAATGGAAATAAAAACAAAACGAAAAAGAAAATGGAAAAACCAAAAATCTTAAGACAAAATGACGTGAAAGCACTAAAAGCAGGCAATTTGTTTTCTTGGAGCGCACGAGCGCCCGCTGTCCTGCAGGCGAACCCTGGTATTTTGGTTCGGTTTCAATGTAACAAACTGAATTGAATGTAATCCTTGCACGGAAATAAAATTACAATAAATTGCATGAAGTGACAAAATATAAGTAATCATTTTTAAAATATTTTACGTCCTTTTCCATGTCCTGCCTGCCCTCTCTGCCGTCCCTGCCCTGCCTGCCCTTATATCATAATTCACACAATTGAATTTATTCTTTTGAAATATGTTGAAGCTCATTTCATATATCACATTTCCTTATTAATTTTATTATTCTTTTCTTCTTTAAGGTATCGTTAATCATGGCAGCGAAAATTTTGACTAAGATTTGTCCTATGTTTGATTGGGTGCTAGTACAGCGTACATCTTTTCCTAAAACAGTCACAGAAAGCGGCATTAAGCTTGTTCAAAGACCAGTCCGTGAGCCAAAGCATGGTGTTGTTCTCGCTGTTGGTCCAGGTATGCGCAATCCCAACACTGGTAAGCACTTTGAACCTTGTCTAAAGGCCGGCGATCGTGTTCTTCTACCTGGTTTTAATGGTCGCAAGATTGATGTTGAAGGTCAAGCCCACTGTGAACTTTACCAGGAATCTGATATTCTTGGTAAAATTTATTACTAACTCCCAGCCAACAATCTGCCAATAACGCAAATAAGTATTTTGGACACATGACGGACGATGACTATGGACGGATCTTAAATATCTTAATGCTACATAAAATTGTTTTGTTTTTTATTATATATGACTTGGATTTTGATGATTTTAAAAATTTTCAATAAATAAAAATTTTTGTTGTTCGACGACCTGTAAATGTTATCTGGAATTAATTTTATTTAGATTCGCTAAGCTTGATATATGAGTTTAAATTTCAGTATATCATGACGCATTTGTTTACATACGTGCATGATTTCGATGTGTAGTCTCCTCTGCCGCAAACATTGGTTGATGTTGATGTCTCTTTAAATCGATCACTCGATTTAATTATTAAGTTATTTTAGTGTATAATAATAATATCATACCAATTATAGACTTAGTTGAAAGATTTATAGTTATAGCTGTGAGTCCACCTTGTGAGTGTGATCCATCGGGTTTTTTACCGCATCGCTACCCTAAGGTAGTCTTATCGCGTTATTACCTAATCTAGTAATTTACCTCTTGGTTATTTCCTAGATGAGGATACCAAAGCATTTTCTGCTGACCATGTCGTCATAAAGGTACATTATCTAGAATCGCTATAGTTTCTTGTTAGCTATGTTCCCACTATTAATTAAGGTAGACACTCAAGAATTTAAAATAAGTATAATATTATATAGAAACTGATTTTTTTTGAGTTTGTTTTCCATATATACAGAATTAAAATATATTTGACATTCTGAAAAACACAATGACGACATCCATTAAGCCAGACGCAGAGTGCGATGATTTCACAACAAATATACATTAATTAGTGACCTCCCGCACGTTGAGTACACGAACACAGTATTGCGGCTCTCCTGATCAAGTCTTTAGCTGGGTCCCTTAAGGTCTTATGCATGATGTTTCCTATACACTAATTATACGTATTTCGAGTCCTATTAAGTTAGACGAGATAGTTCAAAAGAAATGCAGAAAAATCAATGTTAAATGCTTTGAAAAGTTTTCATGATTGTCACTGGCAAATGCATATATCTTTTGTTTTCATATTTTAAAATACCAATTTCTCTTTATGAGGGCCTTGAAAACACAGCCGAATAAATATAGTATGGTATAACATAGTTATAATATAGTATAATATAACATAGTATAATATAGATAAGTTTAGATAGGTTACCCATTCTTAGGTGGCTAAGAGTTCACGTTTTGAAAATATCCGAAAATTCGAATTTCGATCATTTCGATTTCGAAAATTTTTGAATTAAATATGCTTTCTTTAGAATGACTTTCCAAATCGAAATTCCTCTATTAGGTTACGTCAAATTGCAGAAAGTTAATAGCCAACCGCGCTCAATGACTATCCAAGTCAATTGAAGAAAACAAATTTAGAATTCCTAGATAAGACGTACGTGATCCGACAGTCGTTCTTTAACAGCTTTTGCAAATTTATTGGTGTTTGTTATCTGAACAAATTTAACTTGTTTCCTTTATTATTAGAGTTTTTTTCTTAAATTTTTCTTCTGAAGAATATAACAGATTACACTGGCTCAGCATGCTCATGTCATTTATGTGCAACAGTTTTTAAGGTAATTTACGTAGAAATTTTAGAAACACGTCCGCATAAAATGTGGACAACATTTTTTTCTTTCTTTTCAGTTACTTCCACGTAAATAAATCAGTCTTAGTTCGGAGTTTACACCCCGCATTAGCAGAGGATAAAAGCAGGAACACGTGTGCTCACGTACTGGCAAAAACATATTTAATAAAAAATGACTTTTGTGCGGTAATTTGTATTGCAAGACCAACGCTAGAAGGGCGGAGAGTGCAGTATTTAAAAGTACATGGCTTCACATAAAGGACAAACAAATTGAAGAAAATTTCTATTAAAATTTTGAGATGTCCAAGTTTTCATATGCCTATTACCTGCCGTAATCGTTACCATCACGCACTCAAAAGACAAAGATGCATACCTAAAGCTGAGATGTCATTACCTCGAAAATGCGAATGAGAGCTGCGAGGTTTTCAGAGTCGTAATTTTAAATAATTTTGAAGACAAAATGTTCAAAAATTTATAAATATTTTATAGTTTTCGGGTTGTAAGTAATCGATCAATATGCGAAAATAATAAAATATCACTTGACCATTTCGAAGTTATATATGTTTGATAACAAAAAATAGTCAATGGTTGAGTTACATTCAGCTAAGGCTGGAGATTATTTTCCTTTCCGTTCTTTATTTACTGCAATGGAGCTCAAAGCTTCGAAATTTCACGAACTGATGGCTGTCACCTGGTCTTAATCTCTTAAAGTCTCAGAACATGATTTTTCAAGCTTTCTATTTACTGGGGGAAAAATAATAATGGCTACCATCATCATTATTGAATAATCATTATGATATAAAGATATACAATGAATTTCCTTATCACATATGACCAAAAATTTTTGTGACAGTTCTATATGGACTATATGTTTATTTATATCAAGGAAGTCACACTAAAATTACTGCGGTAAACTTGACAACAATTATAAGACAACATAGTTTTCTATGGAGCAATGTAATAGAAGAATTGCACAAAGCAATCAATAATAACAATATATGTATAATAGAAGCCATGCTAACATATCCATTTCATTCACTAAGTTTTAATGTCACTACTGTAACAGCATACTACCGAAAGCATGTTAAATAAGCGTTTTCTCGCATAAAGAATAAGTCAGAGCACGTCTTTATAGACCGGGACTGCAGTACCCAGAAGCGCTGGGTGAACACAACTATTTTTCCAGCAGAAATTTATGTAATAGATAGGTGTGTTTACTTTAACCTGGAACATGATTATCAGAATTATACAAAAATCATCCAGGCAGCAATTAGAGCTTTCAATTCAAGTCAGGTGAAATCAATACTGATGATAAAGTGGACTACATTGACAGAACTGAATATTTACTAAAACATAGTAACCTTTTTTTGAAAACTGAATTTAAATATCTATTAAAAGGAGATTGCTGTCACAAATGGATTTTAAATTTTAATGTTAATTATTATAAATTGTTATACACATATCTTGATTTCTATATGTTGTCCTCAAATTTCCTTTGCTTTTCAAAATTTCACTAATATTTATTGTGGTCTTAATTGTTTTATCAAAATTCGCAATTTTAAGAAATTTTTTTTAAAAATGAAGTACTTTGGGATAAATAAAGATATGCCATACATGTCGGATATAAGCTTTGACTCCGATATAGGATATGTAGAAGACTCTTTTCAAAAGCAGTATGATGACGCTCCTAGGAAGTGTCGTAGTGATGGATGGTATTCCGACCTACTCAACACGGAAAAGTAAGTAGATTTTTGTATCGGCGCCTACCCATACATTCAATTATTTAATATTTAGAGAGTATATATCCATAATTTCTAATCTGGATAATGCCTATGAGGTTTTGAAGAATGTGCTGGATCGAAAAACTGCTGAGGACCTGGAACACTTCTCACTACTCGAGCAGAGTGAAGTTAGTTTTATTCCTAAATTTTAAATCAATTTCGAAGATATCTTTCAATAACTTGGTTTTCTCATTTGTTTCTTGTAGAAAGATTTGAACACTTATTTTCGTAAATCCCATGAGCAAATAGAAAAGTTTTTCAGCGGAAGTAGTAATGATTCGAAAAAGTCGAAAAAAGATGTCAAGCAAGCAAAAGATAAAAAAGAGAATAAAGGGAACAAAGAGAATATAGGGAAACAACAAAAACCTAAAAAAGCATTTAAAAAGCCTATGGCTCCCAAGCAACCACCTCCGCCAGAGAGACGTACAAACGAAAAACGCAGGCCACACAAGCAAACAAATGGTGTACCCATCAAACAGTTGTCCATGCATCTCATGCATGAAAACACATCAGATTCTGATTTCGGGCGACATCATGGCTACAATGATATGTGTTGCACCAGATCAGAGTTTGAAGCAATGCTAAATCATAATTCGTTTGTCAATAATAGTATCGATCAAGCACTTTTCGAGCGTCTATCAGAATTATCTTGTGGATTAAGCGGAAGCGAATACACCTGCGATAGTCAAAAAACATACACCGAGAAGGACGAATGTGTTGGAAACCATCTTCAATTCAAAATGTCTGATTTTTCCTGTCTTACCGTAGAAAAAAATACTAACTTCGATCGAACTATGTATTTTCCATCCGAAAGTGTCATTGAAGCACCAGCTCCTCCCAAAAAACAACGTCGATCTTATGTCAATCAGACTTGCGATGTACGTGACCAACGCGATTTAAATAACTATGATCTCTGCCATTTGGAAGTTTTTCCGAGATATTCCTTTGCTAGTGACATGTACCTGCCTAACTATTGAAAACATTTTTACTTTCTGAATTAATAAACTATGTATTAACAATATTCTATTCGATTACATTATTCGCTGAGAACTCTAAATGAAGAAAGAAGGGATCTCAACGAATATTGTAAGCGAGTTAGAAAAATAATATGCTGAAAGTGAGGAAAACAACTTCACATTAAATAGTAAAGGATATCAGCAAATAATACAAAATCGAAGTTTTTTTTGAATTTGATGTATTAAATTAGAAAGTTATGAGATATCGTTGAGATGGATCTATTAGTCAAATCATTAATAAATTTATGCGAAATCCTTAATTTCGTAAAAAATTATATTCATAAGTGAATATAATTTTATCATTTAATCCTTTTATTATTAATTCTGTTACGTATACAACACTTTCTTAAATGCTTCTTCAGGGGTTTTGAAGATTTGTTTTTGTTTTTGCCAAGACCGCACTTATGAGCGGTAAGGATTTCCCTCGCATCATTTAAACTGCCAAATCAAATACTTCTGTGTTCTTTGGAGTAAACCCCTCCCCCATGCAGGTGTGCATTTCGCCCATGCATTCAAGCCGAAACTCGATTAACAACAAACATTGCTCGCTCCAAAATAATTTCAAATCCTAAACAAACACCGAAGAAAATCATTCTGTGTTCTTTATTAAGTAAAGAAAGATGAAAGCAATAAAAGTTTTCATTCTTCTCGTTCAATTTTGCTTTGTGCAAGTTCGTTTTCTTTGCGGTCTGCCATTGTCCTTTTTGTATTTTGTATTTGATATTTTAAGTTTGTTCTGCGGATTTGGATGCTGGCTCTGGTGCCGAATTCAATCCGCCACTTGCTGCTCTAATACTCTGACGCTGTGATGCTGTGATGCTGTGATTTCATTCTGCACTGACACCCACTAGATGTGCCATCAGTAATTCATACATATTTTGATATGAAAAAAAGAAACCTAAAGTAAACAAAACAAAACAAAACAAAAGAAAGGAAAAGAAAAGAGAATGAAAACAAATGCAGCATTTACAGTAAGAAAAAAAAAAGAAGAAATCTGAAAGGCTAAGACAGTAAGGACACCAAGAGAAAAGGGAAGCTAAGGGAAAAGAGCAAATATAATACTTTTGGGCAAATATACAAGCCCATCATGGCCACATTTATTATGAAAGAGCTGAGACATGTACGTACATTGCTTTGAACGCGGTGTGTCGGTTTGTGTCCTATGTTAGCTCACCCAAACCCACTCGACTGATTAGGTTTAACAGGCGGTAGCTGAGCTATTTGGAAGAGATTTAGCCCCAATTTGCGCTTAGCTTGTTAAATGGCAATGAAGGAGCAAAATAATTGGACGTAATGTGGTAATCCTCAAATAATCTTTTGCTGTGTTTACCAGAATTTTTGTAAGATGCCACTACGGCGAGAAGCTCACTGCCTCACTGAATTGAACTCTTCTTCTACTTTTTATCCATTTTTGTTTTCTTCCTTTTCCTTTCTTTTCGATTTAATTTTACTTACATTCCTTGCCCATCTTCCAGTGTTGATGGGAGTGACAACGATTGATACTGGTTTGTCGGTATGGAAGCGTTTGGTTCTTCTCTCATTGATTATGATTTCATAGTTGATGACTGTTTTTACTAAGCGCAGTAATATGAAATTGATATCCTTGATACAAATGTTTTGATAAATCATTGAAGGGAATAAACACAAAAACTGAAATTGATTTACACATCCACTTCATACATATATATTGTATATATAGCATAAGCCTACACAAAAAACTATTATTATATATAAATATGCACACAAACGCATATACATATATATATTAATATATGTGCATATATGTAATCATTTCGATGGATGGGTTTGTCTGTATTCAATTGCTTACACGTATTCAGTAAGCAGTATCAAGAAGTAGTTAGGATTTATTAATTACGCTCTGTAGTGAAAAAACTTGGTGAGTTTGTCTGAGCAGGAATGCATTGTATTGCGTGTTTCCTTAAACTTGAAGTATGTCTCACAAAATAACTATGAGTATTACTAGCCATGGGCTATTCTATCACATAAAAAATCAAAGATTCTTCCAAAGTAGTCAAGTAAGTAGCTCTTAAGTCATATAATGGAAGTTATGTTAGTAGTTAATGCAGTGGTTAACACATTTAGAATATGATCCACTAGATTCGCTACATATTATTCCTCTCAAAAAGGTATGTGTATAAACAAAAAAAAAGAAATCTATAAGTTAGCTAAAAAATTCTTGAAGGATTTTCTCCCTATACGACGCTTAAAAACCATTTTTAAATCATATGAAATTGAATGTGAATACAGTAAAAATAAAACAGTAGAGACTATCTAGAGATGCAAGAACCAAACAAACTTGAAAAAATTTTAGATATTAGGCTGATAAATTCTGTCAAAAACAAAAGTCATTCGTTTCAACGTTGCAGAAGTCAATGGTATCCTTAAGCATTTGATTCCAAAAAGGAGCACATGGGACTGCAGAGAAACAAAACAAAAGTATGAGAAGAAAGAGGTGTACTAGTGCAAGTTGACCCTTGTCAAAATACAAAACAGAGCAATCTCTTACATTTATGAGTGTTTCAAGCATTCGGAAGGGATACTTATGTACATCTACTATGTTCGAAATGAAAAGGATAGGATTTTACCTTAAAAGAAAACTGTTTAGTTTTTACTGTCCCTAAATTAGTAAAACTTTTACTAAAGACAAAATTAGTTCATTATTGAAAAAATTATATTCAAGAATTTGTATAATTAAGTCCGGTCAATGGCTATTATTATGTATTTATTCTTTAAACTTTTTGATTAGTAGCTTCTTTACATATAATTTGTTTAATGAGTAAAAATTTTCAGGTTTATTCTTTGCAATCCATAGCCGGTTAAAAAAATATTCTAAATTATAAACTTTTCAACTGCATATATATCTCCCGCTATTAAGTTTCCAATTAAAGCAACAGTTTCGAATTATTTTTTTGCGCTAGAACGTTATTCTCCGTTTTCTTGGCATGATACAGCCTGCAGAATCGCTGGATGTTTATTTATATTACTACGTTAATGTAACGGCACAGTTCATAAAGCATATAGCTCTATCAGTAATATTACCAATAGAACTGTTGTTGCGGTTATCAGTCACAATATCGATTGCTCTCGACGGTGTCGGAGACGTTAGAGTATTTACTGGTTAGTTGCATAATGCAACGGCTATTTTGTCAAAATATACATACTGTACGTCACTAAACCTACCTGTGCTTCTATATGGCGTAGAAGCATGGACGCTACCACACAATAATGAAGTTTTTGAGAGAAAACTTCTTCTTGAGATCTTTGGTCCTCTACGAGTTGGGGGCGACTACTGCATCCCAATATATCACGAACCATACAAGCTTTCTTACGACTATGATATAATTCATCGAATGAATATTCAATAGCTTTGCTGGTTTGGTCACATCGTCAAAATGGATGATGATACTTCAACAAAAAAGATATTTAAATCGATAGTTGGTGGAAGAAGGCCTAGAAAAAGACCGTGCTTCTGATGGAGTGATTTAGTTATTATTGAAAACAAGGTATAGTGTTCTGCGACCTGACAGATTTGTTGTGCCACTTAGTCGGAATAGAGTGTTTCTCCAAGTCTGATTTCTTTAATGAAGATAGAGCCTATCTTTCCTACTCTTGAATCCTTATGTTCCTTGAAACTACCTCCCAGAACTGCAGATTCTCTATAGTATCTGCAGTCTGAGTTGGACTGAATTCCTAACTTGGATAAGTGATTATTCAATCTACAGTGATCGGTCAATAATCTCAAAATAATTCTTAGATTATTTTTTGATTGTGCTATGCAATCTTTGAAGCGTTTTAGGTAAGTCTCTAAAAGCATGTGATTAAGTTAAGGGAACACTAACAGCATTTGATGTGTGAGAATGGAAAAGGTACGTACGTATGCAGAGGGGGTGCTTAGGGAGACTGGTGCTACGTCAGCCCGAAACCCTACAACGGGTTGTTAGGCCATTCAAGTAATTTAGTAATGGCTAAAGTGAGTAAGTATCGATAATGTGCAAAGCCTTGGAACTGAAATGGCCTTGATGGTGTCGATGAATTATTAAGGCAAATGCTTATGGTATATTACAACTACAAAGCCACCATTGAACTACAAAGATTACATTAAACAGATTAAACAATTTCCGTAAAACGGTAGCCAACACTTTTCAACTTATGAGTTTGAAACTAACAGAAAACTGTGAACCTTCTTAATATTTTAAAGTATTTATAAACTAAATAAATTATTAAGTACTATAGTTAATTTTGTGAACTCTCGTGAATTAATCTAATGCTGAACTTACATCCCCTGTACATTTTTTTGTCAAGACCCATTGGAAGTCCCGTTGCTACTACAACCTATAAAATTCAATTATTTGTGTTTGGAAGTTTGTCAATCATCTTGTCAATTTTCATTCAAATAAAAATGTCACTTTATAAATTTGCGGTTCCATATCTTCATTGAAAATTAAAAATTACAATTTTCAAATTACAATTTACAAATAACAATTTTCTAATTAAAAACAACAAATTAAGCGCTTCATTTGTGAAGTGATGCGCATTCCGATTCCTTCACTGCCACTGCCTTACCAACTCAACTGCCACAGCGACAATTCTCGTTTCGGGTGCGAGTCTGGACCGAGTCCATTAATTCACAATTTTCAATTTACAACTTTCAATTTATGAGTGCAAAAGCACAAATTAAAGCGCAACAACAACTACAATTTATTTATAACTTAACAAACAATAACACCAACAACACCACCAACAATATTACAAGCAAAACATCGATAGCAAGCAAATGGCAGTAACAGTAGCTGTAGCTGTAGCTGTAGCAGTAGCAGCGACAGAAACAGCGGCAGAAGCAGAAGCTGCAACAGTGGCAGTGGCAGAAACACAAATCGAAACACCAACTTCTCCCATTAACATTGTGTGTTTTATTTGAAAAGTTAAAACTTTTTCCATTTTGTGCAAAATTTCTTAACAAACTTAAAAAAGGTCTCAATTTTTATTTGTAAATTGTAATTTGAAACTTTTATTACGAGTGGAAGACAAGAACACTTAAACGTCTCCCAATCATTGTTTGTCTTTTCTTTTTTTATTTGTGCCTTTGTATTTGCTGTGCACGTTTGCGTTGACAATATATATGTATGTATAAGTGCATGTATGTGTGTGTGTGTAAGTGTAAGTGCGTTGAATGAATTTCTTATATTGTATTTAATAGGACACATTTGCCTTCCGCTCCCACTCCCACTCCCACTCCCGTTCCATTTCATTTTCTTTCCTATCAATTCAATTGCTCTAAGTCTTCTTGAATTTATTTATATATTTATATTTTTATTTTCTTAAGCTTGGCGTGTTTCGTATTCGTATTTGTTTTGTTTTTATTTTTGTTTTTGTTTTTGCATTTGTTTTTACATTTGATTGCTTTGAATTGTATTTATAGCATTTATTGGCTAACTTGGCACTGCAATAAGCGGCACTCGCAATTACAATTGTCCTAGCGCTCGATTTGTTGGTTCATTTGTTTAATTGTTGTTGTTGTTATTGCTATTACTATTGCCGTTATTGTTGTTGTTTTGTTCCATTGTATATGCATTTGTATTGCCTCATGCGTATTCAGTAAATCGCAAATTCTCATTTATGGCCAACTTTTCGTGTGGGGGGACAAATGATTATGTGGTAAACAAGTTTTGTATTGTTTTTGCATTGCATTGTTTGGCCGTAAGTTCGGAATTTTATTTGTGTGTTTACATTTTGTTCATAAGAAGAAGCTGTGAACTCACCACACCTTTCATCTTTCTTATTCCTGAAAATCGTATCGTGTTCTACTCTTCACCTTTGTTGGTTGATTAGTTTTCTTGTAGGAAGTGAGAAAAGTTTTACGTTCACAGTAAGTAAAAATAATTGTGCAAAGTATTTTAGTGACTAATACTCACCCCTTACTTCTCACCCCTCGTAGGTCATATAACCCACAAGTTTGTCTGCTAAACTCAGCGACTATTTATCACAACTTAGCTTGACTTTTATTTTCTTATTAAGATGATGTATCACAAGCGAATATGCTGAAGAATATGTAAGGCAATCGTTGTAGTTTCATATTTAGGCTCCGAAAAAAGGAGTATAATGGGGATCCTTTTATTAAAAATATTGGTATTAGAAATCTACCCGAAATTATTTTATTATTTTTCTCTTTATCTTGCTAACAGGTTTCATAAATTTTCTTATTATTTTTCATAATACATATTTTCACTTTTTGTACTTGTGCTGAATATGTAAGAGTAATATTATTATTTTTATTAATAATTATAATTGTTATGTGAAAAATCTTTATTAGATCTATTCTGGTATGATCCATCACGGAGCCTTATGTGAAGAAAATATATATAACTCGTCTGTCTATTAATGAGCGTGAACAACTTGGCTTGTTTTTGACTGCACAGTAAAGAAATATAGTTATGTTATAAGGTGCATCAAATAAATGTCTACCGGGCATTCGAAAAAGCTATTCCTCAGCTGATAACACGAACAACTTGTTGTTGTTGTTGTACCCCGCTAGGAACTGCTTGTGAAGTCCCTTTGGGAGTATTGAACGGCACATGGTCGTCTCTGGCGACGAGTGGCTCCTAACCTAATTTGCTATAAATATAGGTTACATTAGATTATACCGGCAATTCTGAGGACCCATCTAGGCCTATTGGCTTATTGTGTTACCTCATAACAAGCTCAGAGGCTCAAAAATCAACTTGAACATTTGTTTAAACCTATCCTCAAAAGTGAAAGTAAATAGTAAGTTGACAGTAACAATTTGCACATTTTTATAATCCTGTCCTCAGCTACCACAGGAATGATTATAACAGAGAGTCAATCTTTTAGCATGGTTTTCTAATCGGCTATGACTCGTCAACAAGCGTACCACAAGACTGATTTCTTAACAGAATATCTCAATGGGAGTACTAGATTTTTTTTCAATGCCGATGCCTTGTAACGACACTTTTGGTGACGTTCAAAAATTTTTAGTTTTTGCTGGGGTATCCTCAGCCGTCGTCCAGAGTCGTGACAATATATTTATAATTTTGCCGAGACGTTGGTTTTAGAAGAAAACAGAACGTGATTTATATGTATAAATTATATATATAACTTTATTATTTCATAAACTTATGATTAACAAAGTTTAATTAAAATTCATTGGAAACATTTCTAATAATAAATAAAAAAATTATGTTGATGCCAAAATTTCCCACTTCTCCATATACTCCTTGTTAAAAGAATCTTAGCAAAACCCGTGTGACTTCTTAAGCCCCTCTTCTGTTGTAAAAAAAAATAAACAAAACGTTTCCTCCGTGCTGTAAAAAACTATTTGACCGAATAAGCCAGGTTAAAAAATATACATATAAGACAGGAAAGGAATTTTACACTACGTTTGATTCAAAGAACCAGATTTGTGGCACAATGTGCCAGATGACCAATAGGCCAGTGTACTTGTTTCAGGAAAAGTAAAATTTCAAGTTTGGTAAAATTTACCAGAAGGCCCAATGAGCCAGAGTACTTGCTCTTTCACTTGTCGCAAACCAAGTCCCTGATTATATAAAATGTACCTCCTTTTATATCGAGCATACCGGAGCTTTTTGGTGTAGCGTACCGGTATTCTTTGCTGTACTTGACTTCGCCGTGAAGTTGAACTTTGTGTTCTACTGTTTTCTCACTTCTTCTGCTTCGCCGTGATTTTTAGTACTTTTACTACGCGCCGTGTTTCTTTATTTCGTGTGTTATTCCTTTTTAGTTTATATTATATTAAATATTATTATATTAAAAGTAAAGTGTTTTAATACTACAAAACAAGGTATTAAATATACATATATATTCTGTGAATTTAATATTATCTAAATGTGAACAGAAAAGAAATATTAAAAGAAATAAAATTGATGTTGGCGTGCTTAGTTTTGTTTTGTTGTGTTTTGTTTATAAAAATAAAATTGTACAAACATGAGTGTTAAATTGTTTTGTGTATTATTTTATTTATATATATTTCAAATAGATCTTTGTTCAATAATTAAACGTGTTTTCTGTGATAAGTGTTACATTGTTTTGTGTTTTGTTTTATTTCTATATAATTGTAGAAAAATAGACATTTGTTTAAAATTTACACATGTTTCGCCGATAATTGTTCATTGTTGTTGCGTTTATAAGTGTTCCATTCATAAAAGTTTTAACCAAACGTTGATTTTGTTTTTTTCGTATATTTTTAGAATTTGCACATTTCATGTAGCGATGCCCGCGGCACATTGGCATCGAGGATCCCAGGTAATGTCCATGATATTTCAAATAAATATTTTAATTCAATTTTATATTTTCCAGTTAAGTCGCCTTCAGTGATTTTCATGTGAGTTGTTAGATATATTATGTGTAGTGGTGGCGGTTATTTAACACACAGACTGTGTTTTTCTCTGCTTCTTGTTTTATGTAGCACAGAAATTTACTTTGTAAATTTGTGTCGTTACATTTCCCTCCTTCTTCAGAACAGAAATTAAACTAAAACTTTATTTTAATGATACGTTGATGACCCCTCGTCGGCAAATTTGCACTTGATACTTCTGATTTTCCATTTATCCCTTATTTTCCATATGATACATGCTAATACTTGTGTTACTAATATTCCTTTTAGAACGAGGCTCGATTTCTCTTTCTAATCTTTGGACACTTGAAAATTTTGTAATACTCATCTTGGTTGCTGACATGATGATGGTCATCCTTTCGTTTAAATGTACCTAGACGTTGTACGAAAATCTTTGGTTTGTTTCCTTTTGTGCTTGGTTGACTGACGTTCAATTCCTCTTGTGGTGACCATGTTTCTTGTTGACTGTCATGCTTGACTTTATCCTTTGCTTGAATTCCTTGGCTTGGTAGTTCCGTGTTAAGTTTACTATCTGAAACATTGATATCTAATGGATCTAATGACTTCGTAGGTTGTACTTGACGATTGTCCGCTATTGGCGATACTGTAGTAGAATTCCTTTGTGGCGATGTGGTTGATGACGAAGATGATGGTGGACCGGACTGGTGATTATCTCTTGGTGGTGCTTCTCGTGGTGACTGTGGCTGATTAACCGAAGATGGCGGCTGCGGCTCAAGTTCTTTTGGTTGTACCGATGATTTGAAATTACCTTGCGAATGACTCTGTGACGTTTGCGATGATGATTTAAGATTACCTTGTGAATGCCCCTGTGGCGTTTGCGATGATGATTTAAAATTACCTTGTGAATGATCCTGTGACGTTTGCGATGATGATTTAAAATTACCTTGTGAATGCCCCTGTGGCGTTTGCGATGATGATTTAAAATTACCTTGTGAATGCCCCTGTGGCCTTTGCGATGATGATTCTGAACTTGTAGAAGTTGGTAGTACTGGATGATTGACATGCGATGACTCCGGTACTGTCATTAAACGTTGTGGCAGTGCTGGACGTGATGATAAGTCATGCTCTTCGGTTTGATACTTTTGCTCTCGTGGTTGCGTATTCTGATTGTAGTTAACTAGCGACTGTTGTGCATATGCTTGTTGATAACCTACTTCTGGACTTTCCCTATGAGACGTTGAACTCTGTGGAGGAGTTACGATGCATTTATGAACTGCCTCCTTGTGTGGTTTTTCCTGTAATGGTACTAAGTGTGATTGTGAATTACTTTGGTGTGGCATATTTAGCGTTGGTAGTATATTTGTTATTGGCCTACTAATTGCTGTTGCTTGTTTTGCGTCTGGTGGAATCGGTTGCTGGTTACTCCTCAGTTGGATATGATGATTCGATTTAATGCTTTGATTTTGGACTATACTTTCTTGCATCAGTTTTGGTTGACTGGGTTCTAATTTGACGGATAAAATGTTTGGGTGGTTGTCGTTCCGCCTGGCGTGACAACCCCCAAAGCGTTTCCCGATGGCCTCTGATGATTTCTGTATGTTGGATTTTCCCTGCAGCACTCGATCGTTCGACGGCCTATAGTACCACAACTCCAGCAAAAAAGTCTCCTAGGCTTTGTGCATTCTCGTGCAAAATGATTTCTTTCCCCACATCTACGACAAGCATTACGCACGTCCACCTTTTCGCTCTGTGTTCTATTAATGGCAATCGGTGGTGACCAATCCAGAGTGCATTGGCGTTCTCTACTACTTAGTTGTGTAAGACGTTCGAATTCTTCTGCTAGTTTGCTTAATTCTCCCAAGGAGCTAAATTCACGCGGTTTGATCTGGAGCTGATACTCTGGTCTACTATTCCGGTAAATCCGACTTAACTGTTGTCTTTCTGTTAACTCAGCATATCGCATCAACTCTTGTAGTGCTAGGGCATAGTCTTGGAATGACTCCGTCTTCTTCTGGTATTTGTTCCGAATTGTGTCTTCTAATTGCTCTAAATAATTAGAAGGCAAGAAAAACTCTCGAACATCCTGAACAAAACTTGACCAGTGTGTCCACTTCCGATTGTTATTCCGGAACCACATTAGGGCTTTTCCTTTCAGTATTTCTGGCATAAGTCTTGGCAGAATGTCTCGGGGAATGTTATAAGTTTCGGAGAGTGTTTCCAAATTTTCCAAAAATGGTAATGGACTTGTTTCACCATTAAAATGTACCTCCCAATTACGCACTTGATTGGCGATTCGCGCTATGTCTTCAAATTTGCTAGTCATCATGGTTGGCTCTGAAATGTGTATTTTTGGCGTGTCGATTTCGATGCCTGGAGGTTTGGGTGAGAGACTGCGATCGTATTTAGTTTCCATGTCCATAATTATATCTAGTAATTTTCCCGTGTACTCCTCAGTTGCTAGATGATCACGTACACGTTTCCGTAGTTCCTCAACGGTTCCTGATGTACTGATCTTAATTTCTTCTAGAATTTGAACCAAATCCTCTTTACGCGCTATCGAAATCCATGCTGTTTTGACCATGTTACCTCGTGTACCGTCTAATGACTCTTTGCGTTAAACGTTTGTACACTTACTCGTCCTGTTCCTAGTTCGTTCTTTTCTAAAACACGGTCCCCTGTTCAACGTTCGTTCTTTTCTAAACAACGTCCCTGTTCAACGTTCGTTCTTTTCTAAAACCTGGTCCCTGTTCAACGTTCGTTCTTTTCTAAAACCAGGTCCCTGCTCGGGCGCCAATTGTAACGACACTTTTGGTGACGTTCAAAAATTTTTAGTTTTTGCTGGGGTATCCTCAGCCGTCGTCCAGAGTCGTGACAATATATTTATAATTTTGCCGAGACGTTGGTTTTAGAAGAAAACAGAACGTGATTTATATGTATAAATTATGTATATAACTTTATTATTTCATAAACTTATGATTAACAAAGTTTAATTAAAATTCATTGGAAACATTTCTAATAATAAATAAAAAAAATTATGTTGATGCCAAAATTTCCCACTTCTCCATATATTCCTTGTTAAAAGAATCTTAGCAAAACCCGTGTGACTTCTTAAGCCCCTCTTCTGTTGTTAAAAAAATAAACAAAACGTTTCCTCCGTGCTGTAAAAAACTATTTGACCGAATAAGCCAGGTTAAAAAATATACATATAAGACAGGAAAGGAATTTTACACTACGTTTGATTCAAAGAACCAGATTTGTGGCACAATGTGCCAGATGACCAATAGGCCAGTGTACTTGTTTCAGGAAAAGTAAAATTTCAAGTTTGGTAAAATTTACCAGAAGGCCCAATGAGCCAGAGTACTTGCTCTTTCACTTGTCGCAACCCAAGTCCCTGATTATATAAAATGTACCTCCTTTTATATCGAGCATACCGGAGCTTTTTGGTGTAGCGTACCGGTATTCTTTGCTGTACTTGACTTCGCCGTGAAGTTGAACTTTGTGTTCTACTGTTTTCTCACTTCTTCTGCTTCGCCGTGATTTTTTTAGTACTTTTACTACGCGCCGTGTTTCTTTATTTCGTGTGTTATTCCTTTTTAGTTTATATTATATTAAATATTATTACATTAAAAGTAAAGTGTTTTAATACTACAAAACAAGGTATTAAATATACATATATATTCTGTGAATTTAATATTATCTAAATGTGAACAGAAAAGAAATATTAAAAGAAATAAAATTGATGTTGGCGTGCTTAGTTTTGTTTTGTTGTGTTTTGTTTATAAAAATAAAATTGTACAAACATGAGTGTTAAATTGTTTTGTGTATTATTTTATTTATATATATTTCAAATAGATCTTTGTTCAATAATTAAACGTGTTTTCTGTGATAAGTGTTACATTGTTTTGTGTTTTGTTTTATTTCTATATAATTGTAGAAAAATAGACATTTGTTTAAAATTTATACATGTTTCGCCGATAATTGTTCATTGTTGTTGCGTTTATAAGTGTTCCATTCATAAAAGTTTTAACCAAACGTTGATTTTGTTTTTCGTATATTTTTAGAATTTGCACATTTCATGTAGCGATGCCCGCGGCACATTGGCATCGAGGATCCCAGGTAATGTCCATGATATTTCAAATAAATATTTTAATTCAATTTTATATTTTCCAGTTAAGTCGCCTTCAGTGATTTTCATGTGAGTTGTTAGATATATTATGTGTAGTGGTGGCGGTTATTTAACACACAGACTGTGTTTTTCTCTGCTTCTTGTTTTATGTAGCACAGAAATTTACTTTGTAAATTTGTGTCGTTACAGCCTTCATATTGTTGAGTCTCTTTTTTATTAAAAATTTTAGAAAAAAAATTAACTTAACAAAAGTGTATATCATATCCCGATATGGTCGGAGAGAGAGATTACGTGAAGCACCTCATCTGGTCTACTACTACTACTAAACGGAAATCTGATTCATTAATATTATCTATCACCACAATAAATCAATAACTAAATAACGCAGGGTTTTTTATAAACACAATATTTTTTTAATAAAACATGATAATATTAATTTTATATTATCTTGTACTACATTGGCAATATATCTATAAGTAAGTTTTACGAGGAATTGGATGAGACCGCGAAATGTGAACTCTTAGCATGTCTTGCACTGACATATTAATTTTTAGAAAGGTGACTAGCTACGTGTAATATCAGATAAAGTTCTGACAAATGAGCACTAAGATAAGTTGCTATATTGTAATATCTATAGTAAAGATATAGTAGAACTATCTGTAGTTATATCAGCTAAAGTAATAAGACTCGGTAAAGTAGGCTCGATATTACAATTTATTGAAAAGATTGAATTTTATGCTTTGAATCTGTGTAGAAAACTGTATATATCTCCAAGTTCTTTGAAGTTTTTAAGTATCTTAATTGTAACGAAATATATTTGTTCCTTACATAAACTAAATAATATTTTATTTTACAAAATTATCATTCGTATCGCTCTGTTGGGAGACGTATGAGTATCATCTAAGAACTGTAAAATCATAAGATAAAAAACTAAAAAGTTTGATTTTGAAGAAACGTGCCTTACAATTTAGGGCAAGGTGCAATAATGAATTTATAGATGCGGATTCGAGCTGTCCTGCGTTTTTGTAGTTCCGGATACAGACTTTTAAATAGATTTTACATTGCACTGCAGCAACTATGATATAAGTATTCATCAGAGTTTGTGATGGTTCTTTTCGATTTTTCTTAGATTAGTTTATAGAGTGGTGATGGGGCAGTTATTTTTTTTCCGTTCTAATAATGAAAATAGTGACAAGTCACTATTCGTTTTAGAAGTCAATTTCTATGCAAATTGCAATCAAAAACAAATAATTATTAAAGTTTATATGCTAAGACGGAAGATAGTATATGTTTTGAATTATTTTATAAACCTATTTTGTCATTTACCCTACTCTTGTATAGTGACCATCTCATTTGCATCTGGCATCGATGATGAAACCTCATCCATCTGCAGGCTTGCCTGCCTGACTTACTTCAACGCAAAAAAAGTTGAAATTTTTTTGTATCTTTTTCTTTTCATTTCGGGCCACTAAATTAAGTAGAAATTAACACGCCTCGGGCGTCTTGCTTCTTCATCACTTTCGTATTTTTATTTTTATTTTTATTTTTATTTTTATTTAACAAATTTTCCTCAAGGATTTGGAATTTTGGTTGCTGCCATTTTTGTGGCTGCGGCAGTTGCTTGCATTTGCTTAGCGTCGATACCGCTGCTGGCGAAGATGAAACTGAGGTTGATGCTGAAGCTGAAGCTGATGGTGGCGAAGTCGAAGTTGATGCTGGTGAAGATGAAGCTGATGTTGGCGAAGCTGTAGCTAATGCTGAAACAGTGGAGAGGTTGGAGTAGATCAAAGCAGATCAAAAATTAAGGAAAATCAAGCGCAAACATTGCAGAACTCAAGAAATCAACTTACTTCCTTATTTGTTTGTTTGACTTGCCTTCTGAGGACTTCTTTTCATCTCTTTTTTTGTTTAGTTATAAAAATACTGAAGTACTGAGATATTTAATTTTGCTTTATAAATTTTTTTTGGATTTAGGCGTATTTGATGTTTGGTTTCGTTGTTGACGGTTTGATTGGAGTGCTGTTTGCGTTTGGTTTTCGCTTGTTTATCTTCTGCTTGGAAATTGTACTTGAAACGAATGCATCCGAAAATTTAATTTCAAATGTAAATATAAGCACAGCGTTCTGTGGGTTCTGTCGGTTTGCGGGTGCGTTGGAAAAATCTCGGCAACGACGTATGCAACCTGCAACGTACTCTGGCATAGAGATGTAGCAATGCACATCAACAAATTAATTTGTTCCAATAGAGAATATATTGAGAAAGCATTTATTGAATGACTATTTGACGTTCATGGAATAAATAAGTAAATGTTTAAAATATATTTTACCCACAAATTTGTGGGTAATTGGAGCAAATTGCTTTATCTATTACTTCGTACATCTAGTCTTGGTGCATAAAAATCATAATCAGTTCTCGAAATATTGAAAGTGTTGCTGCCCAGCAACTGAAACTGAGTCAAAATTTCTAATGAATCTTTAGCTGAAGCCATTTCGAAAACAATGCCTTCATCTATAACAGCAACATTCAAAATTTGATATTCCAAAGTCGGTATCTTTAGATCCTGTCTGATCACTTTACGTACGATATCGATTGCGCTTTGTTTGGCATCTACCAATACTTTTTCTTCCGAAATCTTACTAAGTAACAATTTGTTATTGAAATGACCGTCCGTCAGTGCAATGTCCAGCGCAGTTCTTAGAAATTTTTGGTGCTTACCATTGAAAACTTGGTCAGCAGATTTAGAAATATTCTGATTCAGTTCATTACTATTATTACTTAATAACGGAACATGATCTACAATAAAGTCGACTTCAACATCGGTATTTGATTGCATCGGTTTTAAAGAATATAAATCCAATTTCTTTATATACAAGAATGTGCTGGGCTTATCTGCAAAAAATAATCAAGCAGTTTAATTTATTTTCGTGACAAAGATGTTACTTAAAGCCTCACTTTGTATAGTATAATTAAATTTTATTCTATTTGATCCGTACACATTGTCTAAGGTGACTTCTAGCACATCATTGATAAAAAAAATTTGCGGTTGAGTATTTTGAAAAGTTATTGTTTGTGGGTTTTTCGTACCCACAACTTCAAAGTCAATAGGCTCACTCCTTCTGGGCTTAGTCACTTGAACCAACATCCTGGTGGGCTTTGACTCATATGGCAAATTTAAATTAAATCTTATAATTCCTGTTGACACATATGGCTCCACTTTGGTTCGTATAGCCACATAGCTGCCGTCAACCTGAGCCACCATTGTCAAGAGTCTCACTAACAAAATTAGGTTGGTGAATATTTTCAATATACTCCACATGTCTTTGAAGCACAAATATATTATAAATTAAATTTAAATAAAAATAGTAATAAATAAAATATTAAAACTATTCGTTCCGTTGTGTACGGCTAGAAGTTCGAGCAACTAATGACGTATATTCACTAAGCTGAACTCTTCAACTCAACTGCTGATGTTATTTTTAAATTCGAGTAACGACAGATGCGACGCCTGCTTTTTCGATAAGAGACTTGATTAGGGTTCCAGAGCTGAGCACACACACGACGTCATACACAGTATAGCAGCCAATATGCTTGTTTGGATAAGAGTGCATTATATATTTTCGTCACTAGGTTTGTCTCACTCACACATAGGTTGTCCATACATATTATTGAGCTAATTTTATTTTAATTAAAGTACATGCAAAAATAATATGCATTGTAATAATAAGTGTTCATTGATGAGTGCAGCAGTAAAAATTTCTAGCACTACACATTTGTATTGAGTATTCCCCAGATCAGAAGCTGTGATAACTTTCAGTATCCACTAAGCATTGGTAGGATTGCACCATCATCATTAAATCTACATCTGAAAAAAGTTTATTGATGTTTTCATTACAGAGTGCTCACATATATTCGTATGATGATCATCGTTTAACCACAAAAATAACCAAAATATTCCTTTTATTAAAATTTATTTTTGTCTTGAACTTATTGAGGACTTAAATCACAAAACTAAAAAGGAATGACTATACTTGTTCAATAAATACTTTCTTTGATCCATGTAATAATCATGATCGTTACTTTCAAACTTATGTAAACTCATATCAGTCGCATTTCTATTCTACTTCAAATCAATTCTAAATATGACAACTTAGAACTAAATTCAAATATTATTTGCTATATGAGTTCTTATGGACTTAAATGAACCCTTTTTGATGGAAAGTACGTACTGCTACACCAAAAAAAAAAAATTAAAAATTAAAACAAGTTCTAAAGAGACACACATGTCTTGAAAATAAAAAATGCTTGATCAACCACGACTTTGTAATACCGAATGATACTCTTAATATTCGGAAATATATTGATAAGATATCTGTTATATCTGTTATTATTAGCAATTGTCTAAATTGTTCTATTTTCTTCTTCAAGTATAATTATTTTACTGCAGTAATTATATAGTATATAGCATCAATTTGAGAGAGTACAATCCATTTGATTTACTTTAGAATTTTGTCAAATTTATTATATAAGTACATATTTATTAGAAAAATTCTTATGCCCGTTATAAACAAATGGTCTACTAGAACTATAATAGCATAGTAATATTGACTTTATCACTGTATATAAGTTCTGAAGACTTGCTTTTATTATACTAGCTCAGGTCAACCGAGAGGTTTTACATGTTTAAAGTGACTTCTACCTATTATTAGCCCTCTTAGTAATACACACGGAATCTTTAACTGGTGACCCTAAAAATACATCAATCAAAACGGCAGGGTGGATTCAACTCTTTACTATAAAATTTTATATATTTCTATAACCGGGGTACCAATTGACTGCGATGTCAGCGAGTCTATTTTAACTCGACAATTTCAACATTTATTATAAATATAACTTTATTTATTATCATGTTTATTATTTTTATTTGAAACAAAATTATTATTTTTATAATTGTTATCCAAGCCATCATTGTTATTATTCTAATTAATATAATATTATTTTTCAATAAAACTATTATCATCATGTTTTACAATCATCATCAGCTTTATTAAAATTAGTATCATAATACAAGCATTTTCAGCGTCGTAATCACCAATATCATATTTAGTAACTGAAAATCATTATAATTATCTTCACTATTTATCATTAGAATAGTGATAACAATTATCAATATCATCACCATCATTATCAACATTATACATCATTTTCACCCATCGTTATCATCGTCAACTATCTTCATTTTTATAGGAGGTATCATCATTATTATCAGTACCATCATCATTATAATCGTCATAATTGTCATTATCAACATCATCATTATCATCATCATCATTGTAGTCATTAAAACTGCTATCATTAATAATAACATTGTTGACAATATCATTATCATTAACTTTAACAACATCATCCATCATCAACGCCAGCTTTTATGCTTTTTTGTCTCAGATTCTTGTCACTTTTTCAATTCCAAAGTAAAACGGACCGCTTCTATTGACAAAGGTTCTTCCAAACCTTAGTATGTTGATATTTTGAGTATGTAGCGCTAGATGATTTTTTGTTTATTTTGATGATAAGCGTAATCACATTCTGAAAAACACAAAACAGTCTTTAAAGCTAAACAATCATGACATTTTTGATCTCTTCACCCCTTGCAGTAGAATCACTTAATTAGTAAGTATTTTGAGAATAAGAGATGCTCAACTTCCATTCCAAATTTTTTAATAGAAATACTCATGGTAATCTCTGTGATTAAATAAATACACGAATTCTCTTGCACACCATAACTAACATATATGTATGTATTTCAAACATGTTTTAAAGATTTCTAGACAGTTCACTATAGGTAATAAGTCACCATCATTATGGTGAGCGTTATTTTTGAACCCATGTATGTATTACATACATCTCCAATATTGTTATTATATAAAATATTGATCAAATGAGAGAAAGCCACGATTATTATTAGTCTATAATACTATAATACTGAATAACTGAGCCTATCGTTTTGAGCAAATTTTGTGTAAGCCATGGCTTTTGTGCCGTATCGTTAGTTCTTTTAGATATTACTCTTATTGCACCGTATATTAATGAAATCTGCTAAGTAATCTATCACCGTTATCAGTGACTAACCAAAGCGAGTATGGTCAATGGACCAACTATCCAAAAAATTCACCACTTTACTTAGTGGGAAGAACTACTCTTCTATAATATCAAATATTACTACAGTTAATGTAAAGCGAAGCAAGACGTATAAGGCTGATATTGCGTACAGATAACTATGAATGAAAGAATATATAAACAAATGAATATATATGTGGTTTCTCCCACCGATTGCCTTCATATTATATACAAACACGATTTACAACGTATTTTATTTAGTCAAAATTCTTTATCAAATATATTTATACAAAACTATTTTTTACACCGTTCGCGCACACGACATACTCTGCGCACTGCACCTTTACTACTCCTCCTGTTCATTCTGTCTTTCGTTCGTTGTGTCATTTTCTGTCAGTGTTACCCTTTGCCGTCTTTATGTCAGTGTTGCCCTGACAAAGGGTTGTCTGTCGTTATTATGTCTGGGCACCATTCTAACATATATATATATATATATATATAGAGATAAAGACTAGGTCATATTTTCAGCGGAAGACAGTTCTTAATACCTAGTTATCCTTACTTTTAACTAAAGCTTGGTATTTGCAAAAGCCTGTCAGAAAGCATGTCCTCTTTCAATTGAATTTAAACGACTTGATAGCATCTTGTGAGTATTACCATCATAGAAGAAAAACTGTTCTTCCCTATCTCTCGAACTTCGTCCAATGAAGTATCATCATCGTGGACTATTTATTGCGGATGCTGCCCTTAAAAAAATAATATATTCCAAAGCTCTCTCTTCTTCGAATATCAAAGCCTGCCCGTCGTTACGATAGATGCATATGAATCTGTATTAATTTCGGTTTCTGCTACTTTCTGCTGAAGATCACTTTGTGCTACTCTTCAGTAAAAGTACTGGTATGCTAGAACTTGTGATTTAACTGATAAACACAGTTTTGAAGTATTGATATTAACGTGGGCTTTCAAGCATTCTTCCCTATCGAAACCCATTCACCGAAGCTTAGTGAAACATCAGTAGCGCCAACGTGCATGCTTATGCAGATCTATTCTTAGACAAATAGGGGCGATATTACTTAACTGACTCCACAACTTCTCACTATAAGAATTAGTTATATAAATGCGTTCATTATTGCAACCAGCTGATTGTGCAATAGGAAACTCTGTTCCAAGTTCCAAGAAGCTTTTAATGTAACTGAGAAGGATTTCATTTTCTTCTATATCGCCTATTGATATACTTTATGTTATTTGATATACTTCATTAATCAACTTAGATTTTATTTGTATGTTATAGATATTAAAATTCTTTTCATTTCCTGCAAAAAGGAGGGTTACGGAAAGTATAGAATTTTATTTTATTGTTATAAATAAAATTTATTATATATTATATTAACATATGTCATATATTTTGTGACATATGTATTCTCACAAAATAATAAAATATTTTATTCACATTTTTTTTGTACTAGTAAATTTTTTATTAGTTCTTTTAATTTTATTAAAGTTAATTTTTTTTTTATAATAATACTGAATATGGAGAACATAAAACAAAATGCTTTCTACTTTTATTAATAATGTAAAACTGAAAAATAAAACAAAGACTATTAAGTGCAAGACAGAAGAAATCAAGTCACTGAAGTTTTCACAACCCTGCATTTGACTTTGTAAGGCTTAAGTAATCTCTCTTCATCATCACCATTGTTTCGTCTTAGGACTGCTCTAATCAATCAATCTGCAATAAATTTTTCAACATTTAATTTCTCAAACAAAAGTCAATGTTTACAGAAAAAATAAAGCGAATTGCATTACCAATTTCATTCTGACAGTCTTTTCCACTCCGGTCTGCAAATAACAGCACCGCGCAAATCGCGGAAAGGATTCCGCTGTCGCTTCACTCGACTCGCAGCCGCAACAACTGTGCCGAGTGGCCGCAGGAATCCAATTATATTAACTTAAGTGAAGCGGTTATTGAAAGATTTCTTTGAAAGATTAGAACGCTGTCTGTGTTTGATTCCAGAAAGAAGCTTCTTTGAAATGAACAAGTTCCGTGTAATTCTGTTTTCCATTACGTTTTATTGTGCTTAGAACTTTTTCTGAAATTATTCAGGAAAAACGAGGGAAACACAACAAAGATTGCCATCAATGTTTTTAATAGAATTAAATTTATTTCTCGTATCTGTGGGTGTACTAGTGGGTGAGGAGGTAAATAAAAAAAATTTAATTAAGATTTTTACGATTTCTGATGTTTATGTTACAAAAATGTTTATCCATGGTCAGCTCATACAATAAAAATTTAATATTCTCAGCCCTTTTTTAATAACTTTCACCGCCGTATCTTAGCTCCTCTGCACTTAGTCAAAGTAATTTAATGGAAATGAATTTTGGCACATAGTATAGTCTCCATATTCGTTAATCAGCGGTTTGCTTAGGCGAACTATATGATTTGGAATTTTTAAATGATGTAAAAAAATTTTCAAAATGATTAAATAGCTTTCAAATTCTAATTTATGAATTATGGTCTGCGTAAATTTAAAAGTTTTTAGATAGAAAGTTAATAATAAATATATAAGTGTACGTGAACTAAATAAGAGTCGTGATAGTCCCGATAATAGAATTGAATCATAGAGTGAATAGCTTCAGCTGCATTGAGGTAAGTGGAAAAAGATTAAGATGACTAACGATTTATGATTTAGAATAACTCAAGCGATTGTAGATCACTTTAAAGAACTTTGAAAGAGGTTGATGACACCGAATTAGGAATCTCCAAAAAAAAAACTTGTGTAATCGGCAATACGAATACAGCGTTTTGTGATTGCTACTCTCTGTTTTCAAAAAATTGATTATTTCCATGTGGTCGAAACTAAATACTGACTTGAATAAATTGCAATTTGCATAGCACCTTGATTTTATTAGTGAACTGATATTGCTGAATGATATATCTTGCATAATAAAAAGAAGTTTCTTTAAATGCAAACACACTCCAAAATTTTTCACTTTTATGATATTTTAAGAATGGTGCCTTATAGCAATGTACAATATTTTGTATCTGATTAAGAAGTTATGTTCCAACAAATACTAACAATGGCGCCACAAACTATGCTACCCGCCTACGCCAACGACTAGTTATACCAAAGAATGGTTCATAATAAGTTATAATAGTTTTTTCTTAACGAAAAATATTCGCTCTCTTTGAAAAATTCAGAATTTCGATGACTATGATCGGCTTATCTGCGTTTTGAATGTTAACATAGATTAACAACCCTTTTGTTAACCTCACGTCTGAATATATGCATTGTCATAATTGATGCATAAATCACTTGTCAAGTGCATATTACATCATACGACTATCCGATTTCATTATACTAACAATATTTGAAATTGAAAATGACATAGTGAAAATGAGGCATTAGTGATGAGATTTCCTTTGGGAGAGAATAACATTAAAATAATCACCAATAAAATAATCACGCTATAAACTTACATTATAGATATTAATTAATTTGTAATTGTGCTCATGTACAGCACTTTTTGCAGCTCTTTCTCCCCTCAAATACTTAGTTGTTTTCTACTACGTTATCTCTGCGTAGTTATTTCCGAGGTTAAAATTGCTAGCACAATATATTCACTGTATTAATATTATAGACGATATTCTTCATCTGTGTTTTTTTAAATAACATGATAAGACTGATAATATAACTCCGTCCATTTTTTTTGTTTCGTATTAAACTAGTTTTAGGTCTGTTATTTAGTTTCTATAATGGAGAGATATACTAAATGATCCATTCGATACATTTTTTATGTGTAATAGGGATTTAATATAACTTTCGTGCTCAAATGGGGTCTGATATTGATAAAATACTCTATAATATGGAAGGTTCAAATTCAAGAGTAATGTATAATGAACATCTTTTCCTGCCCCCATCCTCCATTCTTAAGTGAAGTATGTGGCATCGATCTAAATGTCAGATCATACTTCGTACACTATTCCTCTTTCCGGCAGGTCTAGTTTAATTTAATAGACGAAAATTTAAAATAATCTATAATCCTTTGAAGTGATTTTTAAAGACACTCTAGCAATTCCGGAAAATACAACGAAATAGAAAAATTGCGCTTAATTAGGCAAACAATTTATTTGCAATCGTCTGCAATTTAGAAATGCAATCTGCGGTAGAAAATGAGGCGCAAAGAAGTCCATAGCACGCTTCCTTGCGCAGAAGACCAACAAATACACAATCAATCACTGCCAGTGATGTAGACACGTGTTTGGCTTACTGTGGAATGCATTTTCGCGATTCAAATCCAAGGATTGCGCTAGCTTCCCATGTTCTTAGTGTGAAATAATTCCAGCCACACTAAACGAGAATATACAGAGGATGAAGTACTCGAGGAAGAGCATTAGCAACATTTTCAATTACTACAGAAATTAGAATTATTGTGCGCGTTAATCGTAAATTTTCGATCTTCGTCGATTGTTGCAATTACAATATCCTTGTTGCTTGAAACTCCTGCCACTGCCTGTCCTTCTGTTGTTGTTGGTCACTTAAATATTGTGCTTTATTCGTTATCCTTGCTGCAGTCCATGGACTCCACCACAAATTCATCGTCTACTTAACTTTGCTTTGGGGCAAATTCTTAACAATCGATTTCAATTTTATGCTTCAGTTCGAATCCTTTAACAAATTTCTTACTTTGTACTTGCCACCGATGGACGATTTTTATTGTTCGCTCTTTATTTGTTTGTTGTTTGTTGTTTGTTGTTCTTGTAGTAATGAGCAGAACAATTTCAAGTATTTTGTGGTATTTGGCTTGAGGCGGGAAGCAAAGAAATTACTCTTATAGCACGGAAAAAACCCGGAATTTAATTGCTTTTACGATTGACGCGTTGCAGCTTAAAAAATCGGAAAGCAACTGCAACAAATGAGGAATAAAGGATGCTTCAAGCGAAGATTCCACTTTAATTACGAGTAAGAAACAATTTTATTATAAATATTTTTGAAGCTATTTCGGTGTCAATTAATACCGTTCAATTGAGAAGAAAAGGAAGAAGTTAAATATTTATCATTGTTTTCATACTACGAGTACTTAAAAGTTAAGGCTTCTACGACATTCTATTTGAAATGCTGTGCTATACAATAATTTATCGTTTAAATTTAAGCTTCAAGTTTAAGGCGATTCAAAGAAACAAAACAACCAAGATATAATTTGGATACTATATAGCAATGATGTATATACCAACAGCAATGATTCTGTTCACAATGCAAAATCAACAATACCAATGATATCAACAACACCATTGATATGTGAATGATGATTATCCTTTTTGTGAATATCTTGAGACACTTATGATAGATTTGCTTTCATTTACTCATTTTATAGAACAGGAGAACTTGATTATCGATAAAATCAAATCATAAAAATAATTTAATGAAAATCATTTACACTGTGCGAATATCCATCTCATGTTATTCAAGTATGAACCCAGATATTAAGTAATACAAAATGGATATATTCGATAAGCGCTTCTTTAGTTATGACCGCTTATCACATCTAGCACAATTTTTCATTAAAGGCTCGATTAGAATATTTAGAATGAAACTGAGATCATATTTTAAGTAATACAGAATGGATAGTTTGGAAATGAGGCTCTTGAGCACATTAGAAATAAGGACTCCATCAGAAAATATAAGAATAAACATAGTTATCTATCCATTTAGTGATTCCAAGGGTAAATTTAAATAAATTGAGACGTTGATCCGATATTTATTTTAATAAATTCTTTGCACTCTACATTAAATTATGAAATACATCGATCAAATTTTCTTCCTAGGGCATGTTGCAAAACAAGATCACATGTTGAGATCATGTTTGATGTGACTTATTATCCTTAATGGAGGAGCTTTACAGTTTCAATTTTGCTGAGTGAACTGCTTATTTTGCAAAGCCGCTTACCGCTATTCGAAGAGATTTTAAATATATTTTGACGAATTTTGGAAAGTGCTTTGCTTCACTAGAAGATCACTAACAAAGTTTATTTGTTCTTTTCTGCTGGCGAAAATAAACCTTTTTTGATTTTATTTTTAATAGGTATTTCTTTCCAGAATTTTTTGCCATTATTGAATGTTACTTTATATACCTTTTGCCAGCTCATAAATCAACATCAAAGAAATAAATTCACAATAGTTCGCTTAGCATCATATTACCATTAGAAATCATTTAGTCGATTAGAGGAACTTTCGTTATTGCCATAATAGCACATTCCAAAACTGTGTAGATGCAGTTATCCTATATACAACATTAATGGGTGATATTCATTAGGGCAGGAGATGGGAACTCACCGTAGAGTGAACCTGCATTAAAATAAAAAAGTAACTTTCCACTTTCAGGTATATGGACTATATATATATGTTTGACATAATGTACAATTAGTCTTAAATTAATTTCAAAATAATCACATACCTACACATATAATTGCAGTTCATCCTGTTGTGAGAAAACTTTGAAGTGTGAAATAATTAATTATTTTTTAAATATTAACAAAAAACAAACAAAATTGTCTTTCGACACATTCCCAACATAATCCCTCATGTATTCTCATCTTTTATTTGCAGTTTAAATATTAAGTACTAATTATGCTTGCTTATATCCAATCAAGTACTACTTAATTTCTTGTCACTTCTCTTCTCAAATCCTTACTGACATAAATTACTCATGTATGGGTGACATCTACATTGTCATTACCGAAGAATCCAAATTCCTTGTGGTTGCTGTTGCTGAAGTCAAAAAGCGAATTATCCTGACAAATGAAAATAAATACCAAAAAAACACAAAAAAAAAATAAAAAACGAAAAAAAATTAACAACCTGTGAACATGTGAACAAGGTGGATAACATTTGTGAATTCAAAATTGAGATATCTTCTTCTGTAGCTCTGCAAGTGCCTACACTCCCATAAGCAAGGACATGAACACGTAATTACAATACTCGAACGAGTACCAGAAAACAATAAGAAACAAAAAATGACAGTAGCTTAACACACGACAACCAAAAATGTTTTATTATCCTTCTTCCCGATGGGCCTTTATCACCACAAGTCCTAATGGATTGCCTAAATAGAATCAAAGAAGGAATGAAAAAATAATTTCAGCAATTAACACCAGAAAAACCGATACTGTGAATCTAAAATTGTTTTTCTTTTTGGCTTATGTGAGTAAAAGGACAATTGGAAATTATATTTTGTATTCTTACCAATTGAGTTTAAATATCCTTCATTACGAAGAAGATTAATAACAACACATGTCCATACGTGCAGAATGTCCATACTCAATACGAAATGTGTACCCGAAATAAGCAATAAGCAGACTTAAAATCAGGATTTTTAATGTGGATTGGTACATGAAGTCATACAGATAATCACTAATAATGTTATATATATCTCAATAAGTCTACAATTTTCTGTAACTTCAATAACTAACATACCTTATTTCACAAACTTATCTTATCTCAAGTGTTGCCACTCTTTGAGAAAACAATTTTTTATTCAGTGGAAGGCCGCTATTTACAGTACAATGCAGTCTCCAAGTCATGTCAACACATGAAATAAATCATCTTAAAAATTAACTGAAAATAATGCCTTCGACTCAATTGAGAGCGTAAAAATATGTCCTTGCTATAATAAATTTCATGCCACACTCGCATTTGTCTGCGAAGATCAGCTTATGAATCAGCACACATCCGCATCCCTGACGCGTTTCTTGTTGGCTACTGAGTTCCATTAAAACATAATTTCAATTGTCGGGTTAATTTTTCCACCAAATATATACTTCCCTTTTGCCATACTTTCAGCACATCTTCACATTAGATGCTTTTTTAATATTTTGCGGTTTTAATAACCAAAAAAAATCGCTTGGATGAAGTCCAAATTGGTTTCAACGTCGTCACCACTGCACATTCCGACCACAGCAAATGCAAGTACGAAATGGAAACTAAAACCAAGTAGTCATCTATCTCCCAGTTCACATACACATGCAAGTGTACGTGTGTGCATCTAATCGTGTGACAGTGCTGCCATATATTGTCATTATCGAATACGGTGCTTTTCAACTAATGGCACAAGTAGCTTTGATAAAAAAAGTGTGTTTTTGGTTTCCTTCCAATAACCAAAGACACGTTAAATGAAGGACTCGAGCGCAGCCAGCCGCACTTGTTGCTTCTTCACTTCAACTTATTTCGTGCCAGTACAGAAAATAAGTTTGAATTTTTTTCCAGTTCATATAATCCGGTTAAGTAATTTCAGTTAATATGGCAACAACAATGAACTGAAATAATAATTCGTAAATTCACTTCAGTATTGTCCGCGTTCAAGGGCACAGAACTTTTCCATAGCAATGGATATGCAAAATGAATGGAATGAAATTGAACTTTACCGGATTGCTGAAGCTCATCATGAACTCAATATGGTCTTGCAAAGTAACATTGAAACAGGTGAATACAATAAGCTTTTCAGCAACGTTATTCACATTACCTTAAGCATCGCTTTGAGTCCAGGAAAAAGTCTGGCAACGCTGCTACATCATTTAGTATTCCTTTACAAAATTACAAGGAACTAAAGTTATTTTCAAGAATTTGTTGTCTGCTTTTAATAGTAATGTAAGCCACCATAAATTATGGTCCGGGTAGGTCTGAAAATCTTAACGTAGTTACTTCACTCAAATATGAAGTGAGTGGTAGGCGATAGCAAAAATTTCAAAATCCTAAATGATCAAATATAGAAGCATAAGATCTTTTAGCCACACGAAAAGGTTATGGTTAGGTTATGTCTACACTGCAATATATATATACCTTTATTCAAGTTAGTCTTCTATTAAGACTATTTAATCAACAAACTTTCACTTACACCCAGGGTAATATATGTGTATAGCAAGTGTTTGATAATTTTTGACCCTCACAGTGCGAGCTCTCTGGAAAGGTTGTTATCTAAACCTATTCTATCTATATCGTTTTATTATTCTCTTTACTCGATTTCTTTTCTCTATTTTCAATTCTGTTAGGCTATTTTTTTTTCCTTTACGAAGTGGCTGGGGCTTGCTTGCTTCGCTTTTGGGTAGTTTTGTTTAGATTAGAGTACATGTTCCTCATAACCAAGTATCCAAATTATAGCTATAGAGTTATTGTTAAATTACGCAGTCATTTTTCTACAAAGCTTAAATAGTTCGGGCCATTCAAGTCGCAATAGTTCAAGTGAAACTTTTAGTGCTAAAAAACTGTCATTTAAGAATTAAAAACTGGTTAATTGCCTGAAAAGACATATATGTCTTTGTCTGAAGTGCACCTAAGTATCTGATGCTTATCTTTAAACCATAAAAGTTTACTTAAAAATGGGGACGCTTTTTTCTGTGAGAAAAGGTTGATCCTAACATTCATTTACTTGAAAAATTTTACAATGTACATAACGACAATAAGGTTATATGAAACAGAGGATTAGTTCTTACCAAATATAAATTGAAAGTCGCAACCATTTTCATCGATTAATTGCTCTATTAAACAGATCTTGCTCCATATAGGTTATGTTTGTTTCTAGACTATAATAACCACTCTGCTGTATTCATCTTAGTTCAATTTAAGTATAATGGAAAAGGTTATATTTATAGGTATTTACTTTTTGCTAAACTTCATCCATTCTTGGTGTACTTATGAGCACATCTAGAAGGATTATCACATCTGTTAAAGTCTTGTTAAACTGTTCCGATAATTCCCTTCAAGCAGTACAATTAGTTTTGCCAAATTAGCATTTCAATTCCAATTGGTAAGCATAATGATTATGTTCGCTGATGAAGTTTCTCGACTTGGCACCTGAGACCACTTGTTTAAATAATATTCTCGACTCTGCCAAAATCTGTGAACGAAGTGAGTAATGATTTTCGATTTTCCGTGTAAGTACAACAAGAAGTTTTCTAGTAATGGAAACATTTGCTCTTAAATATTGCTCTGTGTACACCGTCAACGTAGTGTAGTTGGAGCATGTGATTAAGCAGATTTTAAAAGTCTTAATGAAGACATCCTTAAATGCAAAAATAATTAAGGTGAGAATATTTCAAAGTACATCGTCTTGCTTTTAAGCTAAAATCGTATTTAAAAACGAAGTACTTGGTAAGTGTTTAGTTGAGCATTCGAAAGATAATAGAAGAGAAATGTCGACTGAACATTTGAAATGAAATTAAAAAATGATTTAAAGTCAGTTTCAGTTTAGTTGTGATGTTAATGATATAAATTATTGTTCTCTATCATATTTATAATTACAGTATGATTTTTACATATCATGGCTATTCAAGATGTTAACAGTTACGAGAACAGAAATGATATGCACTTATGTTTAAATAATTCCAAAATATCTTATTTCACTTCGAACTGTTGAGTCATCCTAGATGTATCGACTGCATTTTCTGATACAGTTTTAAGCAATTATGACTACAAATTAATTTAACCCATTGAACTGTTATATCTCACTCAATCAGTATCAATCTTAATAATGTTATGTGTTCAGATTAAATTTGATATTTTCCTTTTAATTCCAAAATCAACACCACTGAATCTTGGCCATTACTGATGCTTGTTGTGAATGTATCTTCTCAGCAAACACAATTGTCTGTTACCCTTAATTGTCATTACTTAATATTGCTGGTTGCATGTCCTTGCAATGAATATTTGGTATGACAATTTTCCATTGCTGCATTTCCTCCTACTGCACACTGCATGCTGCATCCTGTATGCTGTACGCTGTATGGAAGACAATCAACAAAACTGGCCGCACCTGGAAACACGTTCACATCAGGCACTCGCACGGATGGCGAACGAGAATTTGAGAAAAATCACGTCAACCGCGTGCTCTGACTGTTACCATAACCGTTGCTGTTTGCTGCTACTTCCGTTCTCCATATGCAAAACGCACTTAAAAGGACATTAACTGTGCGAAGTAACCTTGTTTGAGGGAATCTACGCTCACATGTGTGTCAGCACAGCTCGGGCATAGCTAAATACATCGCTGCTTTCACTGCTTCCACTGCCTTCACTGGCTCTGCTGTTGTCACTGTTGAGGATGGCGACATTTGATGTTGGAATACAGCATTTAGCATAAAAATAGTGCTGCGCTTGCATTGGTACAATGATGCCGAGTGCAGTGGCTGGTGCAGAAGTAATAAATACGAATTTGCCTTTCCTTGATTCTGCAAGGCATACGTGATCTATTCTGCGTCATGTAAATGACCTAAGGGAAATTAATGTTTAATTTGGAACTTCTAAATAAAGGCAAGTGCAGATACGAGTATAAATTCTCCAAAGCAATACAAATGAAATGTTGTCAGTCATCAAAGGCCATTAGATGCAGTTAACTTCGTAAGGAAGTTGATTACGAAATTCGTAAAAATGCAGGAAAAGAATTTAGTTTTTGCCATAAATGTATATGACATGACCACATTTTCTTTTTTCATGTCTTGATCAGGACATTTCATAACATATTGATATATAGGATAAGTTATTTTTATGTGTAGTCTTTAAAGATTTGCATTAATTCCAAAGGTTTATCCTAATTTTAACGATTAGTGGAAGACTGATTTTAAAAGTGAGTTTCTTATGAACTAAAAACTACAACACTCTCTCGCTTTTCTCTGAGAGATCGATTTCTTTTAGTATTGCCAACATTAAAGTCAAAATTTCATGTTAATATTTACATGTGACCAGTAGTGACCCGAACAACTAAAATCACTCAGAAAGCCCATCAATATGATGAACTGCTGCAAAAAAGTTGTTGATTCACAACTAAAGACTTTGCTGGTACTGTTAACATTTTATTCGGATCAGCCCAGACCATTTAAAAGTATCTTTTTTTTTCCTGAAACTCAATCTTCTTCGATGTCAGAATTACAAAATATTTTGTAAATATATCGTATGGATAAAATTTGTCAAGAAGTGCTTTGTGAATGTCTGGAGCAGATGAAATGCATGATAACAGCAGATGTGAACCTATATACATGACCCAAAAGCAACAAACCAATTAAGTGAATGCCTTACAAAATTCAAGTTCGGAAAGATGGAAACTGAATCTCTACTTGCATTAAAGATCAGCTCAAAAATCGATTTGAACAATTGTTTTTAGTATTAGAAAAATATTAACATAAGTATGTGTATTCTGTTGAGAGTGAAATGACTTAAAATCCATAAAATAGATTTGAAATAATAATTAAAAATTTTGAAAGTTATAAAAACCTCATATTTTTGATTATAGTGTTCTTCCAAAATGGATTATAGAGCCTCTGTTATTTAATGAGGTCAAACTCTATTATAGAATGTCACTTGATTAGTGAAGTTTGAATCTCTGAATTCACATTTTTGTGTCTTTCTGCAGAAAGTTTCTGCAGTCCTACAGTTAGTGGTAAGCATATCCGGTGCATCAATATTACTGGGTTTTAGTTCAATGTCAGCCAAGCAATATCGCTGTTTCGTACTCCAAGAGCGTATCATATTTAAAGTGTTATCTTTATTGTATATAGTTGGATGGAAAAGATCTTAAACCTTACCTACAGCGTACTCGTAAGTGGATTCATCAAGTGCTGTAAGTCATGAAAACTGACTTAAGATCATAAAAATATCTATGGTATACCTACTCAAACATTTTATATGATATATTTTTTAACAATTCATGAGACTTTAGTTTAACGGTTTTGTATTTTCTCCTATTTTGCCTTCTTCGTCATGCTACTAATGAAATTAAACTAAGTTTACTTGTTGCCGGTACGAGCAATCTCTCCGAGAAATTTGATCTATTGACACAATTAAGTACGACGATTATAATTTTGAAAGTATTGAACATTTTTAATGATGTTTTCAACAAGAAGTTGAACAAAGATATTTTTGAATATAGTTTTAAGATTTATAAGAGGTTTCGAAGATGGAAACTACACAGTTTTGTGTCGAAAAAAATCTTATAGTACTCTGTTCATTTGCTGTCTGGACAGCACTTACAATTATGACTCGAAGGTATTTGAATCAAGTGATAATAATAATTTTCATCATGACTTTTCAGAATTCCAATAAAACGTTCGTAACTTTTAATAATCTTATGAATGTTTAGTATTTTTATCATATTAAAGTGTTGTAAAGCAAAGTTATCCTTTTTGTACCTTAAATAATAGGTGTTGACTACGGTTGCTTAATAAGCACATTCATATATTCAGACGGTTGTCATTTTAGTGGTTTTATCTATTCAAGAAATTTACCGCCTTCATTAGTTTAATTATTTGGATCCGTTGGAAGCCGCAGCTCTGCATTAGTTGGGATTCTGTCTGATTACGCATTTCAATGCAATAATTGATGAAATTGTATAATGCAGACCTCAGTTGATTTTACTAAAGTCACCATTTCAGAAGACCATTTCACCTCCTTTAATTAACTTCATTCTCATATCGACAAAGCCATCAAATGCAGCATTCATTACCGCAGAGGTGCGATGGCCACAGCCCTGCGGCATATGTCATATTATTCACTTGTCTCCATGGCGAGGTGTTCAAAATGCATCTCTCATTGCCCACAAATTCATAACTGCATATGCACGCTAGTAACATTAATCAATTTTCATATTTCGAGCAAATAAATTATAAACTGTAATAAATCATTTACGATGTAATTTCAGCTTTTTAATGAATTGAAACAAAAGGTACGAGTAAATAAGCCAATCACAGACGTTTCGAATATTTGGAATATCGAAAATTAAATAGCCGAAATGATTTTGTACACTTTGGTGACAATAAGATTTGATTAATTGCCATTTATGCAGAAGGAGTGCCCTGGTCAAGTACATTTTGCATTTACACACACATTACATGGAGCACACGCACACACTTAGCGCAGCACAATTGCACAAAAGTGCATGCACCGGCACACTGGCACTAGCACTTCGTGCCTGGCACATAAATATTTCAAAGCATCACAAATATTTTGTACACACTGTCACACGCACACTTCCTCTTCCATTTGGGAAAACTTTTGGAAAATCTTTAATTATTCGATTATTTTAGCCTAACTGAATGTTTACCAACTTCAAGCTGTTGTCTCCGGACATAGACATATGCACTCCAGGCCTATGATGTTGTACTTTACATAAAAAATTAAAATTGATTTTCACTGTAACGGGTTCCACTACTTGTATTATATTACATATCTATAGTTTAGTGATTGTTAAGCTCGAGTATTGTGATCCAAGCATCTATAACATTCACTTGTCATACCTGCAAGGTCATTTGAGATGTCTTGTATGAGATGTCTTGAAAAAGTAAATTAAACAATTTTAATAAATCTTTAGAACATCAAACATAGTTCACTATAAGAATTTTCAATAAACAACTTTAACTCAGAGATCACAAATATTCTCTTAAAAGACACTTTACGTTGAGTTTGGTTGCGAATATGTACAGTAAAACGTACAGCTAGACTTCTATTAGGTGATGTTTATTGTTTATTAAGATACGCTTCAAATAGCAATGGGGTCACGGCATACTTAGATCATTGCTTAAATTTTTGCTCTGTTTGCTATTCCCACTAAACCATTTGAGTTTCTACATGAAGTTTAGAAGGATCTCTAAGTCCACCGTTTTAGTTTGCTCTCCCTACTAACCTATTTGAGTCTCTACATGAGGTTCTCTAAGCCCACCTTACTTTGATTGCTCTCCCTACTAAACTATTTCGATTCCCAGATGACACTGATTCCCAGATATCGACGTTATCGACGCCAATTTAGTGAAGAAATGATATGTCTATGTTGTAAACACTTTGTCTCTAGTATTAGACAAAAACACAGAAATTGATTGATGAATTTTATGTTTTTAATCACAACAACTCCTGAACACTTCGCTCTTCGGAATATCTACCATTAAAACAAAAATGCAGTAGCACAGTACCTTAGAAGGCACTTTTATCCTAACTTAAATTGGAGATTTTCCATTCCTATATATATAGCAGATAGTTGAAGTGAAAAGAGGCTAAATCTTTTTTAATTAGTAAGAAATTAGTTTTAATTCCACATACCTATATCAAGTTTATTAACAATCATTTCTCTACGAACCTTTCTACAAGTAAAAGAGAGATCTGATTCCAGATTGACAACTCGTTACATAGTTTTCTCAATTAATTGACTGATATCAATAGAAGAAAAAGTGAAGGCAAGTAGAGAAAGGAAGTATAGTATAACAAAAGTACTAGAAGAGTGCGAGAAAATAGGAGAGATTTATTAAAAGATATATGTATATAGAGGAATCAATAAAAATGAAACAACAATAAAAAATAGTCGATGAGAAAAAGGGGAAAGCGGATCGTTCATACGAAAAAAGCAAAAAATTCAAATAGATAAAAGAGTACACTTAAGCGGGAAATCTAAAAGGAATGAGATAAACACTATTTTATGTATTAGAAAGTAAGTACACTCATTTAAATATATCTTCATCATAACAACATTAAGTGGGCCAGATCTTCCATTAATGTTTATTTGCAGATACGTCGATAATCGATTATTCATCACTAGTTTCTTATACATATATCGTTTTAAGGGCACTTTGAATTGCATGAACACATCTTTCTTGAGGTATTCCCGCCACTATGGAACTAAAAGTTTGTTGCACCAGTTATTTCTTGATGATGGCAACGACTGGTAGTAGTGGTGCATACTGTAACTATGGTTGTTCTTAATATCCTTGGAAGAACTCTTTTGATGACATAAGACTGCAAATCAACTAAAGGTCTTCAAATAAAATCACCCTGTAAATTTAGTTTACCTTCTGATATGTTTATTTATGAATTTTGTTGTTCACTTAAAATGAGAGTGTGCTTTTCACCTCCTTTAATTGTGTCCATTTAAGCCAGGATGAAAGCACAATTAACTGAATTTTTGTTTCTGTCCCGTCGCATATAATCTGTGCGCTGCCAGGAAAGAGGAATATGTACAAAAGATTTGCATTATCAAGCAATCAAGAGTTTAATAAATGTGCAAATACGAGTGGAAGCCCATATGAGAGCCTAATTCGAACTGCTACACCTGATTTCCGCACGGAGGCGGGGGTTGCAATGTGTGTTTACAAATTATTAAATTATGAAATCGAAATGTGTTATACTGATTTTTGTGCAATTTGAATTATGGAATTTGTTAAAGCAATTTAATGCTTCATATATTCCTACAGAGTATCCTATCACTGGTCACTCAATAAATTATTCCATTAATAAAATTTAAATTGTAGTTTAAAGTTATAATAGGGCGATTTGCTTCGAAATGGCTGTTAATTTTCCAGTTGATGAAGATGGTTAATGAAAGGATATGTTCGATTAAGAGTAGTTTTTGATAAAAGCAAAACTGTGCAGCAAATCTGTGCTCATGAATGGAAAGATAACAAGAAGAGTCGACATAATGTTCTACTTACTAAAACAGACATATCCTGTTCCGTATAATATAATAAGAGCTTAATTATATCTGCTACTGTGATTTGTATATCATAACGTATTTAGTAATGAGTAATAGTGAGAAATATGTACGAAACAACAATGCTTTACTGCCTGTATTACTCAAAAAGGGATTAAGTCATTGTCATTTTCTGTATAATAATTTCTGTAATCATTATAAAAGGACATCTCTATACTTAAGTGCTAATGTGTATACTCCAATAAAGCAACATGAGTTAGAAGCTAAGGTAAGAAATATAAATGTTTTTAATTCCTTTGAATATAACAAAATTTATTAATATATTCCTTATACCTGAAGATATTCTTTGAATCAAAGCCGAACAGAAATTAATGTTATTGTTAAACACTGTCTTTGGCTCAAATTTCAAAACCTATTTAAGGTATTAGTCGATGCATACTCTTGCAATAGCAAAATATAAGCACAAAAGATGAATTTACTATAAATTTTGAACAATTTGCAGTAGCTAGCATTATTATGTTATTATTCTAGCCATATAACTATAATAATAACATAATAATGCTCAAACATTAACTCTCCGTGACACTACATCCATCATTGGGCTATTGTATTTTGCACTCTCTACAGTCACTTCAGGATTTTTTTAACTTCATTTGCATGCAGAAAAGATCTATGTTTGATTTTTGTGTTCAATTGTGAAATAATTGTGTGAAATGTGTAAGACCTAACCATTCTCCAAACCTGCTTCTCTGTCTTCCTAGGATTTTTTCACTTTAGCTGTGTCCAACATATTCTCAATCTCTTTTGATCGAAGTTTTACTGAATACTCTTCTAAAACACTTATGAACATTCCTTAGGACTTCTTCGCTATCTTTCATACATAGCTTGCATTTGTCATTTTTTGATAGTTTTAACTGTACTTCATGTTTATTCAAAAGGCAGTGTCCAATAATCACACCAAAAAAACTGTTTTTATTCTGATCTGAAATCATATACGTACTTTCAAGTACTGTTAATATTGATCCCCCGGGGGAAAATCCAAATCTTACGTTATTCCTTTTTTCAGTTATTTACATCCATTTCTATTTACTTTGCTTTTTTAAATTAATTTGATATTAAGCAAAATCTTTTTCAGATTTTATTATGGATTTGTTGAGCTGCCATTTAATTTCAATGGAAATGAAATCATAATCCATACAAAGCACAGCAAGTAATCACATTAAAAATGTCAATGGAATTGACGAAAATTTTGTGAAGGAAAATGTTGCAGCCCACTTTAGAAAGGAAGTCAAAAATGGGTAAGTGAAGTCGAAGGATATAAAACTCTAAAACGGAAATGAAATAATGAAAGCGCTCACAACAGCATATCGACCGATGTAGCTTTGACGAATGAAATGTTGAGGAACATATGAGCTCCCTTAAACCTTCAAACTACAACCCCTTCCCGTTTTGATTTTAGTCAATCGGTTTTATAAATATTTTTGTATAGTTAAAAATCCATACATTATTTGAATTATGTGAAGTAATTGGTATAAAGGAAGTTATTGCGATTTTATTATGCAAACTATGGGATAAAATTATTAAGCACCACTTTTAAAGGTAAAAATTCCATGTCAAATGTTGCTACTGTGACCACTATAAAATGTGAGTTATTATCAGAGAGATAATATAGAAATTGCCTTTGTGGCTGTGAGAGTTGTTGCATTTATAAAAATCACTACAAATTACTTTAAATAAACAAAACGTATGGCTTGCCCTTAACATATGTCATGACCCTTATATCATAAATAAATCATCACAGCTTGATACCAAAAGTAAATACAAATATGTCCATATTCTGCTCTGAGTACGTTAATTTTAATTATTTTTTTCTTTTAATTCTAACTAGAAAGAGAGCCAACGGATAAAGAAGATAGAAGAAAGAGAGCGATGGAGAAATGTGGTTGAGAAAGCACTAATGCTCTCCGAAAGATTATTCTAAAAAAGAAAAAAAAGAAGAATTTTATTTTAAGTACATTATATCCAAATTATATCTTTGACTTGTTCTAGTCTAAATGTTAACAAGAAAATGCAAACTTAAAGACAGAGTCTGTATAAGTTCCGTCACCATTGCTGCAAGAGTTAACCATTCATTATGGATTTCAGATTGCCTTAAGCCTGTGTAACTATTTAATGAGTAACAAATAGGATATGGAGAATCCACATTCAACGTTATATTTGACCGTCGCGAAGCGATTTCGATAATTTCAAGCTAAACACTTTTCGCTCATTCCAAATACAGCCCAAACACTGATGATGTATGTGTCATTTGATCCTAAACTGGTACATCTTCTTAGTCTTCTAATGATATGAAGAATTTTGTCCATAAGAACCATATTGCCCACAATAAACTCAATGTGATTTGTGGATGTTTCCAAATATATTGAAGATCTCGAAAGACAGTTAAAATATCTGCAGGAATCCCCACATTCAGTCCGCAGGATGTGCTTTAAAAGCTAGCTTTTTACATTATGATAAGTTCTATAGGGCAATGGTTATTTATGATGAACACCACAGCAAATGTTCTCCACATGCACAAAACCATAGCATATGGTTAAGAAAAAAGCCTGTTTTAATTACACAATCACATTTTCTGGTAGCATTCAAAGATGTATAAATATTTCTTCACACTCATTTATCATAGTAAAATCCCATTTTGAGTATCCTTCTCTGCCTTCCATTATTTATTTCATACTTCACAATTACGTCGCTACTCAAATGTAAATGGTTAACCTTATCAGAAATCCCATTTAATGTTCTGCGGTTTCTGTTCAACGGAAATTGTGAAAACTGTAACCACTATGGTATTTTGCATAGACAGATTCCTGTCATGGCTAACAGAATACTGTGTACTCACATATGTATGTGTATGGTCTGGGCAGCTAATCCGAAGGCTGGAAAATTTAAAAAAACTGCAATTCAGAATTTTTGCCAATAAAATAAGAAAACATAAACATTTGAGGAAATAAGCCAACTGAAAGTCTAATTGGAATTTGGTTTAAGCAGTCCTGCAGATAGTAGCCCACCGTCTATTGTATATAACCCGCAGTCCCTCCCATAAACCCGCAAACGTTTGACTTTTGTGGTCAATTCAATTGTTAAGCGTGACGGAGCGTAAAAATATTGAAGCTTATAGGATGTGATGTATCCAGCCATGTGTTTTATACAAAATGAAGTGCACATGCCAAGTGGAAACGTACTAACTTACTGACGCCATGCCAACAACTGCGCCCACATTTTCCTCTGCTCGTGTACCTAAGCCTATGCTTATGGCTATGTCTATGCCTATTCCTATTCCTATGCCGATGCCTATGACCATACATATGTTTATGTGTTGGTATAATTCTGACAACTATGACTGTGTTTTTCCGAAAGCAACCGGAAGTTGTTCATATCCTTTGTGTAAGTAAGTGGAAATGCCTAAAATTTGAATTTAAATGTTTTCAGAAAGCAATTTTATATATTTTTCGGCATATGCGGCATTGTTGCATTGGAATGGGAACTAGTGGCGTGGGAGTAACAGTGAGTATTAATATGCCAATGACTGTTTGTTCGAATGTATCTCTTTTTGTTTGTGCCGGAGCGAATGTGTACTGCATGAGTACTCGTACATCATAACACAAAATAACCTTCTTCATATTCACTTTTGTTCCATTTATTTTATATCTCATTTCCCTACATTTTTTCTATTTGCGAGCTCATCTGTATGACGAAAAAAAAATGATTTGCAAACATTTCGATAAAGCCAGGAGCATTCTAGTTATAAGCATGAAGCTTTGAGAATGTATAAGCTTCAATTTCTCAACCGCAGAAGGGGCGGTAATGTATTAGACTTTTTGCTTAGAATTTCATAAGCTAATACGGAAAATTGAATTACTCTAGTATTCCATTATGTGCTCATAATCCGCATAAGACATCCTACTTCTTCTTTTTTGCCGCACGCAATCAACATCGTAGAAAAATGAAAGTGAGATTCTCAAAGTCAAACCCAAGCAGGAGAAAGTGAGTCCATTTCAACTTTTGTCCTTTGACATATGCCTTCTGCCGTATAAGTTAAACTCCATTCTGCGAAGTACGTAGTATACAGGGTACGCTACGCAAGCTGCATGACATATAGAATATTATAACTAACGCAATCTTGGTTCTTAAATCCGAAAATACGCATTTTATTTAAACTATGTTTCTTTCCAAGACACTAAAGCTTTACATATGCTTCCTTGTATATTCCCCTCGCAACTAAGGACATCCTTCATGGTCCATGTTATAATATCAAAACGTAATATTTGCAATCCCATTCAATTCACATTCTCATTTGCAAGATGATATGCGCTGCCAAACTAGAATTCTTATGCTCAACTTGTTCGAGTTATTTTGACTTTGGACCTCGATTGGTGTTTCAAAGAAGAAAATTAAACTTAAATATACAAGAAAATACATCCTAAAGTAAAGTTTTTGGTTAAAATAAATAAAAGACTAATTTAATTTTCTTTAAGAAAAATTTGTACGTAACTTATACTAGATATCTATGAGGATTTCAAATCTATAGCCCCAAGTGGAAAGAGTTAGGGTTAGGTTAAAGTTGAAGTTTTTTTAACTGTTATAAATGGATACTACATATATTATTTTTCGAATAACATTAAAAACAGAAAAGTTTCCTATAAAAGATGATTTCGAAAATTCTTCCATCGCGCTACGAGGTTGTTTTTATTTAACTATAATAGCGAAGAAAGAAACATTTGGTTCTAATGATTTTTACTATCATTTCTGATGCAAGAAAAAGGAGAAGGTTGAGAGTTGATACAGCCAGATGTAGTTTTTCATTCCAATCTAACTACTAACCTTAACTACTTCTTATGGAGATACTCTAAAAGTTTTCGTAATTAAATGAGGGAAAGAACTCAAAAAACTTGCATAGAGGATCGTAAATCTAAGGTATGACTAGCTTTAGTAAGCTAAGGTCATACCTGTGATGACCTGTTTTAATTATATAAGCATAGTCGTCGTCGAGTGCGGATATGTTGATCAGGGTGCGGGGCGTGGACTCCTGTGCTTATGCCTAGTCGATCATGCATTTGTGTACGTAAGGTGCAATAGTATTCGATGTTGGCCAGGGGTAGCCAGCAAATATTTTCAATATAGAGAATCTCTTTTGGTGCCATTGAGTGCTCCGGCAAACAAACGAGGTAATGGATTCACTGCAACGCTCGTTGTCTCACAGGTGAGCGAGATCGTTGGTGGAGCGTCAGGCTGGGGTAATGAATCGCCTTCTGACTCGTGTGGAATCGTGTTGCTTGGATGTTGCAGTGGTAAGAGACACCAATTTCTAGTAGAAGCAGTAGGTGCTACTCCACGTAAATATTCTAAATAGTAGCTGTAGGTTAGGCTAAGATATATTATGGTAGTGCTTAAGGTAAAGTAAGCAACAAGATGAAATTCCCGTTTTTTTACTAAAAATTTGTTCGAGGAAAATATTAAACAAGATGTAGTACACGGCTATAAATTGTAATCGAAAATAAAAAACTAACAATACAAAAAGATAAGTACTCTTAGGAAAATATCAAGATATGTTAAGAATTATCTGAAACCATGTAATCCTAGCTTTAGGAAAACCTTGTAAAAGAAAATTAAATCAATAAGTCAAAAATTTAAAACGGTAAAAATGACATTATATTAAGATCAGAATAGAATTCGGTAATCGCTTAACTATATTAATAACATATTTGCATTTTCATTACCAGGGAATAAAAAAGGTATTCTAATTCAACATGAAAAAAAATTATTTTGCTTAAGTTATACTCCTATAAACTCTAAATCATCAGTTAATAGCCTCCTAAATGTGTGTGTCTGTTTCACAGCTGCACTGCAATCTGCGTGAAGTAGTGGAAGACGTGAAATTTTCAAACCAAGAAGTGAACCAAAGCTAAGACTTCCTACTTACTATATGGAGTAAAAGTCTGGAATGCATAAATGCGAGCGACAACGTCAACACTTTCGTATCCATGCCACTCCGATTCCACAACTCCTTATGTGCTATATGCGTGAGTGTTGTTGGGTGTAGGAATGCGTGCATGTGCTTGCATATAGCATCTCTGTTTTTGTGCTGCAGTAAATTTGAAATGCGAGAATTTTAGTATTTTATGCTAATTTTATGCGACGTCTTACTCATATCGTTTCGGAGGACAGGCATGTATGTATGAATGCGTTAGGATGTGAGTGCATAAATGCACATGGATGTGTGCGGCGGGTGGTGCGGGTATGTGCATATGATTTGCACAAATCTTGATGCCATTTTGTTGTCAACACAACCGACTTGAAAGTAATTAAAGGCTTGTTTATGGTTATAAATTACATGCAAGGATTTTCAAATGATTTTTCCATTGCCTGCACGACTTACAAGCGTTCGTATACTTGCGATTCACTTCGCTCACTCCGCTGACTTGGAATTGCTTAACTTTGATTGCGTTTAATGCCGCAAATACGCGAATCAAATCTGATAATGCGGCATTTCTATGTGTCTTCCGATTTCACACTTTAAGGAATCTTGTATGAAAGAACAAAAGTCGGTCAATTTACTTCTACTAAGAACTAGAAACATAGTTAAGTTTGTATGAAGATTTCCTATTCTATCTGGAGTAAAACAGTTCTGTATGCTTATTCGATTGTAGTATTGCTATACTAGACTATAGTATTGCTATAGTCTATTATGGCACCGGTTTATTGTCATTTGCTTATATTTGCAAGTTAACCTAAGCTATATTATCAAATCCTTTATCTGCTAAATTTGATCAATATTTGTATCAGTATTAAAATTGTGAAATTGTAAGTCTTATTATACAAATTCGTAACTACAAGTGTATTATAATGCTTCAGCATATCCTTAGCATATGTTATCCTAGAATGCTCAAATTTTTATTTAAAAAAATTTTGATTTGAATGCATATAATTTGTTATGGATTTTCCGGAATGAAATGACAAACTCATAAGTCTTAAATGCCAATCTCGGAAATGAAATGAAAATATTATTGCATTTCACGAGCTCGATGCGATTTGTCATTATCATTGCACGTCTGCCATGAACAATGCCTCAAATGCCGCGATTTTGATCCTTAAATTAGCCAACATTGTTACAATTATAGCTTAGCTACTGCTACATAGATACTCAGTTACTCAGCTCGGATACAGATGCTCGCACTATTATTCGAATTAAATATTCTTAAAGGCAATAAATTCACAATAAAGCTCGGTTGGCAGCTTCTAAACAAAACTGAAAATATAATGGACGAGCAGCAGTAGCAGACAGTGTAGCAGATATCATCCCAAGGAAGTGATGGGTGTGTATTGGAGTATGGAAATAGATGTAGCAGTGGAATTGTGCAACGTCGAATCAAAATCGAATTCAGTAGATGAGGAGACGAGTGGAATCATGTCCGGACGTTATTCTAATATTATATATGGACGAGAATATGTGCTAATGATAATTATTGTTTGCGGTATACTCGTAAATGCTGATTACGACGAGCCATTGTCAGCGTAACAATAATATTGCCTCAACGTTCGCCACCATTCCCATATACATGCTGCTCTATTATGCCATTCACGGTTGCTCGCTGGTGTATGCCAGGGTGCAGTGATGTACGGAGGTGTTCTGGTTGTGCTTTATTAACACTGCAATCCATGAGCGACATGACACATATTCCCACTTGTACGGGTGTTTGCAACATCTAATGTTTACGATTATGTAAATAACAGCATGGATACCGTTTTAGATACTACCACACACCTGCTGTTTCACCGATGAGAGTATGTTCGAATGCAGCTTCTATTGTACTCTGATTTTAATAGAAATAAGACATAAGCACATATATGACGTGACTTCATTGCTTGCAAAGACAAACGTAAATGTGGGCTTTTAGTGAATAAGTCGACTCAAAGGCTTCGACACTATTGCCGATATGAATACAGAGACTAGTTGCTGAGAAAGGTGTATTCGGCCTCGCATTGGTTAATTTATTAATTTATGAAGAACATATTTGAACCACTAAAAGCATTATTATATTATACAGATGGTATTTATATACCTTTATGATTGATGTGCTTGCTTTACTCTCCCCTTTCTAAATCAATTGCCTTACAGAGATTATACATTCAGAATACCAATCATATGTTAAGAAGACAACAGCAGTAGATGAGATCAGCAATATGAATTTATGGACACTGTTTTGGAAAACATTTACTAACGATTAATAATAAATGTCATTTAAAGGAAAATGTTACAATATATTATGTACATTATAAAATATTTGCATGAAAGAGTCCTTTGAGTGCCGACTCTTATTTATAAACATGGATTATATGTAATTGCCATTTGTTATTGAAAATGTTAGTTAATATCTTAGGTGATTTTTACTTCCTTTATGACTCTAGCAGTAACCGAAATTGAATTTCGATGGCCCCAATTTCTTTGTTTAAATTTGATGAGATCCTCATATTATAACAAACTACTTGTCTTTCGTGATTTCATAGAATATTCTGTATTAAAGTCAATTGAATATTTCCTCTTCTTAAAAACTTAAACCCCCTTTAACACTTTATTGTGTCCGAAGCAAGTAACTGAGTTTCCACTACATTGATAATACAGGGTCTAATATTTAGTGTCTCTTAAATGTGAATAAAACGCATTCGGGATTGAGACTCCAATAAACTTTTTTTTTGAAATATTATTTTTAAATATATTTTATCATACTTTAATATATTTTATTATATATTACATTGTAATGGTATATTATTCATACTATTCGAATATTAAAATTATTTATCTTTGACTTTAACAGTAGGTCTGAAATACAGCGTCATTTAAATGTCATTGACGAGACACCTTATACTGCTCCTTTTTGAAATCACTTTTGATGAGTTGTCGACAAATGTTTATATTTTGTCAGATATTCGTTATCAAAATGTAAAGAATCCTTTGCATAACCCCACAAATCGCTTGGATTGGAGACAAATCTGCATACCTAAAACGCGAAATCATACCTCCATGAAACTTTTAACTCAAAACAGAACACATTGGGTCATTTATGGATCCAGTTGATATTTCGCGCCAAAAAGGAACCACAATATCTGTTGTGCCTACCCCACTTTCTATCTACAATCACAAGAAACGTGAAATCAAAACAACTTTCGATGATGCGATTTCCATTCACATCATATTCGGTTCTCTGATGATTTCTGTATTAACATTTATATTCATAGCCCACATTTTCTTCTACAAATTAGTGCACCTGTGTATAAGAGTGTTTGCTTACCGATACTAAATTTATAACTTTCATCTGTGAGCCACTGAATGGTCTGTCCACGTGTATTCTTCTTGGAATTTCATTCAGTTTTGCAAGATTTTGCAATGAAGAATATCATATCAAACTTCCAGAGATTTCAAATTCCACCCTACAAATGCCTTTTGTTTAGTCGACGATAACCCAATTGATGTGGTAATTTATACATTGCATAAAATTCTTAGTATGAGCTAAAAAATGAGTGCTTTTTTGCTATTTGGTGACAAATTTTAAGCACAAATTTAGTATCGCAACAATCAAAATCGTAACAAAATTTATGCCCATTTTAATTTTGTTTCAAAATCGGCAATTGGAGTAGCACACACTTACACAAAAAGAGCAAACAAACATGCACAAACATGTATAAACGAGCACAAACATGTGCATGCATGTAAGGACATGCACTCTCACACATTCACTACGAATGGCCGATGTAGGCAAATGCCAAAATATTTATGCAAATACAACAAAAACGAGAAACCAAAGTCGAAGCTGAAGCTAAAGCCGAGGCCCTAAGTGAAAATGTAAAATCAAAGATATTTACTATGAAACACGCCAATAAATCGTGTCAATGACAAAATTTATGTTCGCCTGGCTTAGCATAAACAACACCAATGAAAAAGAGTGCTGAAGTACCGGGCGAAAGGGTTGAAGGAAAGGCATCGCAGGGACATCAAATAGGATCAAGTGAATGTGACGTGGATTTCTCTGCCTGGGCAAATGGCAATAAATGCGACTTACACTTCAAACCGTTCATGTTCATCCAACTATGTGCTCGTATTCGCCATCTAAATTTTAATCTGAAGCCAATGACATGTGTCCAGTGGGCATCGTCATAAATTAGAAATGGAATATTTGAGCTCGTAAAGAATTTGACCCAACTTGCCAATTGTGTACCACGAATAAAATTTGCTCAGAGCTGGAATTTTATGTTTGGTTTAAAAAATCAACAAAACTTGGATCAGTTTATTTGCGCTTCTGGAACTGTGCTTACACTTTATGGTCCCAAATTCAATATCAGATGTTAAGTGTTGATATTGAAGCGAAAGGCACTGGAAACGTATAACCCAAAGTTAAGCAATTTCTACTTCTGAAATGAGAATGGTACTTAATAACGTAATAAGTAAACAATTTTTTTTTTATTTGATTTCCATAAAAGTATTTCTTAACTTAGAATCCCTGAGACTGAGTTTTGATTAGTTTTGATGATCGCCGATCTTTTTCTGCCTCCAAACAGTACATAATTCCCATTTTGTTACCACACTAAATAAAAATACAATAAAAATATTTGATTTATAATTTTTTGATTAATTAGTTTTTTGGGATCTTCCACTTTGAATGGCAGATGATATACTTTTCATATTTCAATGTCACTAGCTATAACGTTTAACAACCAGCAATCAGTTTTTGTTAGATTCCGAATTGTGGATTCAAATTTATTGGCATTTTGAACAGTATTTGCAGAAAAATGGATTGGTTTATCATTAAGTGTGGCATATTGCATATAAGCCACTCCTCCTTTCACTTCAATCAGTTACAGCTGATGACTCACTACACATGTGGATAGATAACCCTTTCATGAAGGAGTTTTCAAGTTTTTTTTATTGAGGTGGCAACTGAGTCTTAGGATTGTGTTTAAAATCGTTTTTGTGGGAACACAAAGGCACAATGAGAGCACATCTCAGAACTTTTTTCTGATATGTTTGGATCATTTCGTAATATTATTGGAAGTAAAATAACCTTATAGTTAGTTCACATTAGTCCATATTGCGTTAAGACACAAATTGTAGAGCACACAAAATACTTCACATATCAACATCTATTGTGTTACAAGTGGTTTTTGTGATTAATTACAGAAAGTACAATATTTTTGTATGAAATATTTGAAAACCATTTCTCGACAGAATCTACAATATTTAAATTTGAAATGGACAAGACATTATATTCGTGTTTTTAAGTTTGTCATCACAAGCTTCAAGAGAAAAAGGAAAGATTTGCTTATTTTTAATTCAAATCAAGGTTTTAGAGTGTTTTCATCTTCTTTTTTGCTAACTTATATTTCCTTTCTCACTAATTCCTCTTCAATGTAGTTTTTTTATTTTTTTTTCTGTTTAGAAGCTGAGCGGTGCTTCAAAATTTCCGGAAATAAATTTATATTGACTCCGATTGAATACTAAATAGAACATAGGTTTAATAAGAAGAAGACAGAGGAAATATATAAAAAAGAAAGAATACTAAATTTGAAAATAAAAGTAAAATTTAAAGTAATTTATTTATTAGTAAACGGCTTGATATTCTTTAGATCAGTTTTGGGAAAGAGAGACGGTGACAATAAAATGAATTTATAGTTTTTTCATCAAAGGTATATCTCTGTGTTGCAACAGAAGTCAAGTGAAATAATATATAAAATATACATATAATATATAATGTAGATAAAAATTTGTAAAAAATAGAAATAGTGAAAAAAAAAATAATTTAATAGTTCTTTCGACAGAGATGTATAGTATTAGTTGGACCAGAAGTCAAGTTAATAAATATATATGTGACTGATTCAATTGAGTTGCAACCGAAGGTGTCTGTTATCCTATTTGAACTGATAGGATCATTAAATTTGATTTTTTTGATTCATAACTACACCGCAATAGTACTAGCAGATTTTCAAAACTCTATGACAACTCAGCACACTCTTACTGCTTCGTGGATTTACTTCAGTTATAGCTAGCGCTAATGTATACCATAAATATTTATATGTAAAATATGTATAAATTATATGGGTTTGAAACAAACCAAAAAATTTTATCTCATAACACTAATTAAAATTTTGGGGATTAAAGATCTCATTTAATTTTGAAATTGTTAATAGATGGATTGTCTTTACATTTTTTCCAAGTTTAAATATAGAGACGCATCTATTGGTGTTTTAGTATAAAGTTTAGCTAATGGGGGATTGTTATTTGATGGACTAGTCTAGCTGTTAATGCAGTATTTCATCAAATGTTACTTATAAAGTATCAAAATATTCTATTAAAATGAGTCTATATGTTATGACTGATAGAATCTGAGAACTGATGAAATACAAAAAAATATTATTCCCATTCAGTTTTTTCTGTGTCAAAACCTTTTAGTTCACCATCAATCAATCTGCAGTTTTATGCATTTTAGGTGAAGAGTGTACATCCTTAGATCTGCTCTCCTTCCGTCATTGAATTTAATGTTCTTCACTTAACTTTTAACTTCGAGTTTCTGAAGGCTCTCGCCTTAATTGCGCCACATTAAATGCAACATAAATTTTCATTTTTCCCAAATAAAAAATGGAAAAATATTTGGGCTCTAATGGACTTAAGGGAATTAGTTGACCAAAATTAAGACAAAAAATTATGGTTTAATTAGCTAAGCTAGCAACAGAAACAGAGTTGCGAGCACACGACAGCGACCACGCACTACCAGCAAAAACTACAACAACAAAAGCAACAACAAGCGGGACTATTGGAGCTCTGAGAGGTGGGAAGTAGAAAATGGTAACAAAAGAGGCTACAACGGTAAGCAACGGCAGGAATTTAATACATATTGTGAAAATTTCCCAAGGGTAACACAATTTTACAACAAATGTGCGGCAATAGCCGTTCACCGTTCACCGTTGCCGTCTGCTATTGCCGTTCGCTGTTCGCTGTTCGCTGTTCGTCGTTCGTCGTTCGTCGTTGGCCGTTCGTGTAAAATATGAGCTGAAACACAAAATTGAATTAATTTTTCTTCTTATTCATGTTGGTTTTTTTTTTTGTTTTTTTTTTTGGATTTTTTTTTATTTTTTACTATTTTTGTTTCTGGTGCTGTAAACTGCATACGAAAATAAATATTTGATAGAAAGTAAAGTATGTGGTGGGGAGGGAAAAACTTAATAGAGAGCATGAAAATAAAGCGAAACAGCAAACCGACCACAAAGTTAATTCATTCGCACCGACGAAACGGAAACAGTAGAACTTCAAATTAACCAAATATGGCGGCTTGGGTACGTTGGTAGGAGCAACCGAGTGGCGGGGTGCTTTAGCAGAGCTGAAAATAAAAAATGATAACGGAAGCGCACACAAAAAACAATTCCCAAAAGTAGCCATGACCACAGCAATAATCAAAAGCAGAACTGTGGCCCAAAGGCCGTGCCGTGTGGCCAGCAAAAATTTAAAAATTACACAAAATAAAGAGGAACTGCAAAATATGGAAAATATGGAACCATGTAGAAGTTTATGAAATATATGGTATGGCAACTTTTATTTTGCACCAAAAGTTACCTTCCGAAAAATCCGAACAAAACCACAAAAATACAAATCAAAGTAATTTAATTAGGTTTTATAAAATTTTTTATTTTGTATCTAATTTGCAAACATCTTAAGAAAGTCAAAATATCCTAACAACCTCAAAAATTGGGGCCACCCTTCGTTTTTTTTTTTATTTTTTGGTGGGCAACAAATACACACACACACATACAACAAACGACCATAATTTGGAACAGGAAGAGAGGAAAAGTCTTGAAAAAATTAAATTGAATTCATCACCGAGGTTTCGGTTGATGCGATAACAAAAGAAGAATCTAATTGGATTGTCATTAGGAGGAACATTACCAAAAGTCCTGACGATGCAAGATTCTGATTCCTTTTTGTGAAAGTGGTTTGAATGCGCCCGACTGAGAAATCGTCAAATTAGCGTATAAAAGCAGCACAAGTGTAGTTTACCGACCGAAATTAAATGGAAATAATTAAATCCGAATCTGCTGCACTCATTGTTCATCAATCCGCAAAATTGAAGTTGAAGTCACTGAATAACAAACCAAAAAAAAAAAAAAAACAAAGTCTCAGATTAAGTTTTAATTCAGTTTTCAATGAGCCACATACTAGGTAAGTTCACTGAAATTGCCAAGTGATGAATACAGACTGCAGTGGAGTTAATTTTCACATAAGTCAGGATTAACTAAGTCACAAAAAGAAACTCAGTGATCTCAATATCTCAATTAAAAGAGATAATAATATGGATCGACATTGCAGTTAACGAGAGAGTGTGAAAAACATTGCTGTTAATAAGGAACATTTCGGGAGAAACTAATGTTATTAATCAAAGAATTATAGCTATATACCGCATTATATGTGGTCTGTTGTGTTCTTTCCAGCTGCGTGAGAACTCAGTTAACGATGGTCTCAACAAATATGTTTGGACGTTGAAACATCCAGCGGCAAACACTGGTCTCTGCAGGGGGTGCCTTTGTGAAAATGGAACTGCAGCTTACAGTGCACAGACAGAAAGTCAGTCAAAATAGAGATATTCTCTCTGCTGTGTTCTGCTTTGAAGATAAGCTCGATCAGAAATATGGAACTTCAGATTACAGTGCATAGACAGAAAGTCAGTCAAAATAGTAATATTCTCTCCGCTGTGTTCTGCTCTGAAGAGAAACTCAGTCAAAAATATATTACGTTTGGTTTTAAAGCAAGTTCGTGACAGATTCCATAAATAAACCCTACTGCTGATTTGTTTTTACTATGTATAGAAGGCTTATGTGATATTTGTATTCACTTTGATTTTAATAGGGTCGTTAATCAGGAAAGGTATGACAATTAATTCGATAGTACAATACCTATCTTCTCATGTCGTATGATATGTACATCTATTTAATATAGGATCAACATCGGTTTTATACTATTTATGATGTTTGTTACGAAGAGAGTATAAATAGGACAATTTAAACTAAATATATTTCTGATTAGCATACCAGAATTAACTTATTTAGCTATATCCAATTGCCTGTCTTTAGGTATATCTGCATGCAAATCCATGAATGCATTAATGAAAGTTTAATCCAATGAAAGCATTATTACACAATTATGTTAAAGAATACTTAAGGCACTTGAACTATTCAAATTCTTACTGTTGGTAGTTCCATTCTATTGAGAAAAGTTTTTACTGCTTTTCAAATAACAAAAAGTATTTGTTAAGGACAAATAGCTGATATGATATATCTTAAAACCACATACCTAAAAATTTGATTTAAATTCTAAAGAAATTTATCTGTACGATTACATTCTTTTAAGACTAAGTTATTAGTAAGATTGTATTAAGAGAGGTAAACAGTAGGAAACAGTATTGTTTTATTATAGGTAGATTTTGCAACGACTGCATCTCTGATATAGTCGAATGGCAAGCAGAAACGTTATTTATGCCCTTGCAATATAACAATCTATTGTTATTAGTTTCTTTCCTTTATCCAGTAATAGGAAATTTTCAACGAAAGATATTCTTATCTTCATTCGAAGAGCTGAGTGCGTTCTTTTCGATTAGGTTCGGAAAGATACCACAAAATATCTACCATAGTCGCTACGCTTTGATTCGTTAGAACCCTGTTAGTTTGCAATTAATTCGATTCTAACTCATTATTTCATTTAATTTTTGCTGAATAATATTTAAGAGATACTAAACATCTAAAATTTATGAGATTAATAACATATATAGTATAGATCTCCACAAGAATAGGTCTCTTTAATATGTTTTGATGACTGGAATGAATTGTAATTGTAATACTCGTAGTTACCGTGCATCTTCCATTTATTAATGGGAATTGTTGATGGCAAAGTATGAGTTTTTACGCATGATTTTAAAACTTGTAATGATGAATTTCTCCTCTTGAGTTTATTTTCATATAATTAAGAAAATAATATAACTCAATTATTCACTAATCTTGACTTGTAAGCTCGTTTTTCCAATATTCATTTGGCAATCGCATCATAACAGGTTAACTAAATAATCTGTACTGACCATAAATAAATTCGACATAATTTTTAGATAAAAAATATTTATGTCGTTGAAGTTTTCCTCACGCCAACATATTTTCCAAGTTTTTCTTCTATTCCACACGTAATCGAATTTTCCGTAAAAAATAGATACAAATATAGGAATTTGTAGATACATTTGAGCTCATTTTGTATTCCATTCGGTATTGGTCTCGTTTTTTCATGTATGTAAGTGCTCATTCACGGCGGTGAAGAGGTCCTTGTAGTGTATTAAATAAGAATATTTCATGCTTGAGTTCGCAATGATAAGGTCTCGCCTTGTTTTGCATCCTTCAGGTGCTCCAGGAAAAAGCAGCAACGCAATCGGGTGTGGTAATAATTTTTAGCAAAAAATGTTATCAATTTTAGCATCAATACTAGCATTCGCATCTCTAAATGAATATGTGCGAGTGCCATGACTATTCGAGTATTTGTGGAATATTGTAATTGGAGTGAGAGTTGGGCGAAGAGGAAGCTGAAATGTGTATTATAACGTATGTGATGGTGAATGGAGCATGAAGTGTACCAATTTTATTGAGTTTGGGTCCTCAGGTGTGACGATGTGATAGTATTCAATTGTGCAAAAACAGACACACAAGAAGTACTCATATGCGGAATCATATGCAAATCGATTATTGTAAGTTGGAATAAATAAAATTGAGCACACATATGAAGACACTTGCATATTTAAAGGAGCGTGACACAAATTTGACTTTAACGAATCATTTAGGAGTTTTCGTATGCATTAAAGTGGAGTTAGCGTTGCTGCTGAAGAGAAGAATAGTCTTAATTCAAACTCTTTAAAATATCAAAATAGCGGATAGAAAAAATCAAATAATATGCACTGTGCTAATTTTCCTTTATTAAATTCCAAGAAAATATAAAAATCACACATGTCTCCTTCCACTTTGGTTCTGAAGTGTTATTGTCATCTAATATTGAAAGCTGAAGTTGTCAAAAATCAATTTACATTCAAATCAAACTTGGAAATCCTTTTGAAAGTCAAAAAATATTGACGGAAAAAATCGAATGGAACGGAACTTCCACACACACATATCCACAAACACTACTCACAATTCAAAAATCATTTCGCTTTGAGTCGCGAGTAGGGAAGGATGTACTGAGTAGTTTTGCCGACGTAGTACGTGAATGTCACTCACCGCATCAATTCACGATTTTACTCTGACGGCAATGACGACATTGATAAACTAAATTGAATAAAAATACTATTACTCCTTCAATCATAATATTAACTCATGCAAGGGTTGGTACACATAGGGCATAGGAATGATTCGTATGTGACTTCGAAAAGTAAGTCTGAAGTACGAAGTAGATCAATACTATGTAAACAAAACAATCCTCCACTAATCTAGAGTTTCATTAAGTATGCAGCGACAACCCATTATATACCCTCTGTTGGTTGATTGATTCAAGTTGGACTCAATTTTTGAGCCCAATTGTCTTCTTCGTACTGTTTACTTTCCATTTATTTAAACTTTAATTTCAATTTTAATTTCAACTTATATAGGTTCTAGAACCTCTATAGTTTGATAGGCTTCTAAAATAAGTAAACTGCGGATTACCCAAAATCTGCTTCTACAGATCAGGGCCTAAGACAATTTTTCATTAAATAGAACTTGAAATATTATGTCACTATTTTGGCTGCCTGCTCTGCATAGTCTGTTATTACTACCTTCAGTTTAGCGATATCATTCTCTTTTTGAATTTTACCGATAGCATTTGCTATATATAGTATCTTGGCCATAATCAGCTACAAGTCTGATATGTCATAGCACTACATGCAATCCACTGTTCGAAAATACCTGATGTGAATATTTTTTTTAACTGTATTCAATGGCGTAAAGAGTGGCTCTGCTAGCATTACTTCTACCTGGTATATCTCCTTCTTGCCACTTCATCGATATTTTGTTCCTCTCAATTTTCTAATATCCCGAGACACAGCTTAAAGAAACTAAAGTAGCTTGGATTACGTCTTTTCTATCCGAAAGGGTGTTGCTTCCAATGTTAAGGTTATGATTATCATTACTGTTATTGATATTGTTAGTTCAATCTTCAGTTTTCTATACATTTTGGAATCGTATTATGTTGTGCATTTCTTTCCCTCTTCTGATTATATATCTTACTAGGTGTTGTGTAGGCCTATATGTTAAAAAAATACAACAATAAATATTAAAATAAAAGTAATGTGATTCCATATAGTCACCCTAGTCCGGTGTCCACAGGCCCTCCGTGTTTCTCGTTTGTTTATTTCGACTGCCCGCCAAAGTTTCTTAGAATTGTTGCAGGACAAGGAATAGCGGCTTGAAGATGAGACATATAAGAAGGCAGTTCGCAGTTTATATAGAAGGAGATATCTTGGTTTTTTACTTCTGTGATTGATTTTTTTCTTTTTTATTAGCGAATCGCTAAACAATTCAAAATATCGTCGTGAAACATTTTTATATTTGTATATTGTATAAATTATTTCGTTATAATTGAAACCAAAATAAAAAAAAACAATTAAAAATATCGTCGGGAAACAATTTTTTAGATATTTTGAGGTTGTAGGTTGCGGATAGAGAGTTAGACAAGAGTCTGTAAAAGAGATGGTGATAGAGGAACCTTGAGTGGTCAATGGCGGCGGTCTTATACCTTCAAAAGAAGTATTGTCACAATATTTTCTGTCGGTCTGGAGGCAACAGTTAGCAGCCCCAACACCAGAATCGGATGCAGTAGGGAGTCGTGATAAAAATAAGTTCTTGAGTCACATCACGATTCATAGATAGTTTTAGGGAGGGTAGGCTCAAACCGAGTCCTCCCCCTAGGAGGGATAGGATATAGATGAATAATTAATGACACGATTTTTAATTTTTTTTTTGTTTGGTCTCAGCTGTGAAAAATAGCTGCCAATAACACCACACCAAAACTGGCGAGCATATGTGTCCTGCCATCGTGCCATGCTAGGCATCTAGTACCACATCAACACCATCCAGGCTGACACAATAATGTAATAATTTGTTGCATTCTTAAGTAATGCAATTAAAGTAAAATTTTTCTTGATGGTTACTTTAAGGACGTTGTATTAATTTTGTAAGAATTGTGTTAGGTTTGGTAATACATGTCCGTGTGCACATGCTAATAGTTTCTAATAATCGGTATTGTATAACCCATGTTAGACGTTTTAAGATCGTATTCATCATAATATTTAGGGTCTCAGTGTGACGTTATATATGCATACATATGTGAAGTTTTTTCAACACTTCTTCAATGTTAAAAGATCTGATATGATTAAGTAGTAGGAACAGTTCTACTAATCCAAACATGTCACGGGAGCTTTAAAGAGAACCCATCATTCAACGTATTTATCCCTTCCTGTCTTTAACTTACTTTTCTGGTAATCTGATTTTGTATTCAGGCAAAATTTTATGCAACTGTGAGAGAAATTCGTTCCTGAAAATATTTTGTTTGTAAAGTTTTGATGCCTAATCAAAATCACTGCCTTTAACTTTAGTATCTAACGATTTAAAGTAGCAAAAGGCATTCTAAATAAAACTTCAGTAGCAAATCGAAGTAACGAGATTACATGTTTCCATATCCTAAGCACAACTGCATAAAGAAATTAGGTTAATCTGTGTTGGAGCCTGACAGTGATGTGACATCAATAATTGCTCATTCCTACTTTGGTCAATCTTTTCGTAATAATTTCATAAACACTGACAATTTTGAATTCAGATATCACGTTCATTGTATTAATTTTGCAATTTTATGAATTTGAGAGCCATTGTTGATTACTGAATTTGTTTGCCGAATTCCCAGTTCGCAACCAATTTAGATACAAAATGGCCAGACAAACAAATACTCGATTACAGCAGCGTATGGACTACCATTCACTCCAATTTCATGAATCCATGAATGTGTGAGCCACTGAAGCTGAAAAGCAAATAAAAGCCATGTTCGCAAAACAAATTGAAATGGAAGCGCTGCAATGAAGCCCATCAAAATGGAATGGCCACACTGGACGTTTACCTTTTGATGTTGGCCAACTGCTATTAGACACATTTATGTTAGCAGCATTTCACTGTGATTTACAAATTCGAAAACAAGAAAATAATGCAAATTGCCAGCTAAAATTGCTGCCACTGCCTATTACTTCGAGTCCAAATCAGCGAATTATGCGATTTTCAATTAAAAATATTGCTGGCTTTTATGTGAGGTAAATAGCCGGAAACCATACTTTAAACGAAATCGTATCGTACTATTACATATAATAAAGAGCAAGCCTTACACGTATATACAGTACTGGGGTATGATATATAATGTCAAGTAGCTGAAAAATTCCTTACAGATAAGACCACCAATTAATGTCTTGTCATTTGAAAGACAAAATTACTTTCCTTAAAATAATTAGTTTAAAAAGTGATTGATGTCATCAATAAAGACAATTTTATAATACTTGTAAAGTACATAATTCACCTTTAATCTATTAAGTTTAACAGAGCAGAGTTAGAGATTTAATCAAGAACACAATTACTGTAGCAAGTACTGTGCATTTATAGTCGGAAAACAAAAATTGAGCAAAGAATGCAACTTATCAGAAGTGTCAGTGAACTCGCAATCCGGTACCCAGTCTCTTTACATAAGATAATTAGATACTAACAGAACAGCTGACAAGTTAGCAACGGTGGGCGCATAAACTTTCTCTATACGACTAGAACCCTTTTGCGGAATATCCTCTTATCAAATTGAATTAGTACTTAGCAAAGTGGAATATAAACTGTTCGAAAATGAATGGGCGACTATAAAGACATAAAGCAGTCTAAACAGCTCATTCGAGTGAATAACGATAACTGGTTTCTTAATGTTATAATATCTTAATTTAGATTAATCATTGATTTCATTATCTGAGACTACTACTATTAATTAACAACTCTCAAAGTTGGAACCACAGGACACGAACACCTGCAGATTCTATGAAATGCAGAGTGAAACTACCACCTGTCTCTTCTGTTCGTGTCCTACGATTGCAGAGAAATGAGTCTAATACTTTTATTCGGCTTTCATTGCATTGAACTAGGTCTGGGTTCTAAGTCTAAGCAACATTATTACGTTTGTCAATAGCCTAAAAATATCCAAGTGTACTTAAAACATTCTGTTCAGGGATTGCAAAGGAGTTCTTGTAGTGTGTCATTGTCATTTTTAATAATTTAATTTTACATCAATTGTGTTTTTACAATTATACTAGTAAGTGTTCTGTGATGGCATGAAGCCATTGTAGTGTAAGAGATCAACAAGCAAATTCCATTCTCAACTTACATGGCCCCATGTTATTTATACCAATTTTCGGAACAAATGTTATCAGTTCGAGAAGAAAAGGGTTTTTATTTATTTATACTATAAGAGATAATTTGCTAATCTGAATATCTGACTCGGTTCTGTTTTATTTCTAACTGGTAAAAATACTAATTTTATTCTAACCTCAATTATTTCCTTTTGTTTACCTTAGAAAATTAGTGCAACATAATATCATTCATCTTAGTCTTAAGTCGTTTTTTAAAAAACTGCTTTAAGACTATAAGGCTGTTTGCTTGATTTTCTACAGAAGTACAGAAGGTTTTGAATTTATTTATAATAAAAAATATCTAATCTTAATATGAAAAGGTAAATTAAACTCTTTATTAATAAAATTGTGGCCCTATGCTACACCTAGGAATTAATGGATTAAATATATATATATTAATAAAATTATAATTATAATTAAAATAGTATTATTTAAAATAAATTTACTTTTAAATTTTTAAAATTAATTAAATTTGATTAAAATTAATTTTTCCACATTTCCACACTTAAATGTAGTAAAATTAAATAAAATAAATAAATATATTTTATATAACTACGTCTGCAAAACAGCATACATTATTCAAAAGCTTTCATAATTTTATAAAAATTTCTTGCAATTTATCAAAAATCCTTATTATATTAAACTGTCATAATTCCAAGCGGAGGCTTGTAAACGATTTATATATGAACGCGCAATCGAATTACATGAGAATTATAAATTCTTACAATGTTATTATAAATTATATATGAATAAAATATGAATAAAATATGAATAAAATAAAATAAAAACAGTGAACAACTACTTTCTTCTAAATTATTTAAGTATTTAATAGATACTGTAATAGAGATATAGACACGATAATAGATACGCATATTCTTCGTAAATATTTAGCTTAATTGAGTTATCACATGAATCATATGGAGTTTCTTGAAATTTTTCTTTCAGTATTAGCAGGAATAAGTAAAGTTTTGGCATAATTACCGGTTAATATACTAATCGAACACATATGATTGCAGCAGCTGAAAACTATTATCGGTTATGTACGTAACGTACCATTAAGAACAAGAGTGACAGTAGGGTATTTAATTAATAATACGTAATTATCTTTTTTGGTTTTACAACAGTTTTAGTTTAATCTGCAGCAGTAAATATTCCAACTCGTTTGCCCCATACACATCCTCGTCTTTGGCGATAATCGATTAAATTTCGGAAATTGAGATTCAGAAAAGGGTTAAAAAAATACTTATTTTTTGTAAGTGGTACGAATTTCGTATTATCAACAAACTTACACAAAAAATTGATTATTATTTTTAACCTTGGCATCGTTTCGAAAACTTTACTTCTTACAGTCGAAGGCAGGGATTTTTCGAATATTTTCTATAGCGGTTTTTTTCTATAGAATGATTTAAAGGCTTGTCATGATTTCATAAGTAAATACAGTCAAGGTTTAAATATGAAATTTGATTTAACTCAACCTGATTACATTAATTTCTTTTTTCAAGAGTTTTGAAAAAGTTTTGAACTACAACAACAAAAATTCCTTTTATATTTTTTTTATTCATTTAATTTTAGGCTGGTCATACAGCTGTTTCGCATATATCCGAATACCCATCACCAGTGGACTTGGAATTATTTCTTATATTTAATTATTAGTAAATAATTATTTAAACTATAAGGGTTGAACCTGTGCCCTGCCATATTTGAAGCTCAGAGTCAGTGAAATCATAAACCATGATTTCGTTCTAATATATTCTTAAGTTGTTACGTCGAAATTATTTTAAAATCGGTTTTATTTTTTTAATTTTATATTTCTATATGCATTTCGGCAAATTCTCTTTGTCGTCATCAGGAAAAATTCTAATATTAATAAGAGAAAGTCATGTTAATGTTACTCCAAGATTCGTACAAACGAGATTATATATTTTTTGATATGTTGTAATTTCACGTCTGTTATGACAGAAGTGACTATTTTACTTAATAGAAAGTACTGCATTTGATAAAGAGATTTATAAAAGTCCAACAAGAGAGCTTGGAGACTGACTAGGTGTTCTCTTTCATTACAGCTCTTGTTTCAAAAATTAAAGTTTAATTCTGGTTTCTTTTTTTCGATTTGATTTCAAGAGTTACGTTAATTTTAATACAGAACCAAAATATATAAATTATATATTTCAGAAATTGCGCATAGAAAATATAAAAAAATATAAATAAGAGTTAAGATAGTTCGAAACTCAATGGGAAGGTATTAAAATACAAATTCATTGCAAAAGGGAAAAAGCTGGAACTAATGACCTAACCGACTCTGGGCACATATTTATGCGAAACATATTTTGCGTGCGACTGTGGCAACCCTATTAAGGAGCACAAATGTCAAATGAATGTACATTTTATGCAAATTAGTTTGCCCAAACAGTGCAAAATTTGTTCGTCACTTATGCGTGAGGAAATCGTCACTTCATCACTTTTCAATAAAATCAATTTATAACTTTTTAATGTGGCCAAAGTTGTTTTATTTTTGTTTTTTATTGTTGTTTTTGTTCTTGTTGTGATTTGTTTTGTTATTCCGACCCCTTCCAATCTGGTCCTCAAAATATTCTGACCCCAAGCAGAGCAATCAGTGATTTAGTATGTTTTTATTTCATCCTTCAATTTTGTTTGTGGAAATGGTGTTCGGGACAAGCGACTGCTGTCTGAGACTAGTGGTATTAGATGAAGGGAAAGTTTGTAGAAAACGCGTCCATCCGAAAAGTACAACAGATAAAATTTGAAATCTAAACAAATGTGGATCCGATGATACTAAACTTTTTTCCAATGCTTTTAAAGCAGAAACTATTTAAATGGTAAACAATGTGAGTATAACATATTGATCCGATTCAATTGAAAATATGGTTGAAAAAATATAAATAAAAATGTAACTGAATCTATTAAGATGCTATTTTTTATCTAATTGCTGCAAAAACCATGGGGAAGAAGAGTTCTTATTAAATGAGACAATTATTGCAAAAAAGTTTCTTTGAATAGCTGTATCTGTGAAAAGAGAGTCTTGAATGTCAAAAAAACCTTTATTAATCTACTTTTCCACACTTACAGACATTAACTGCAAGTGCGGTTTTTACGTAAACTCAACATTGAGACTGTACTTCATCAACACCTCAAAAATCATCCGTTGGGTGAGAATAAAGAATATGTACTTAGTACCCACCCACTTCGAGCCAAGTTATTATATTTGTATGCCAACTTTGAAGAAAGTTATTTGCATACGTCTCCGCTTCAGGTGAGTCCAACCCTGTTTCAAATCCTTTCAGGCAACTGAGTTAAGTGTCGACCGTGCATTATCCATCCACAAGTGCCTGGGCCTGGCGTATATTGTGTGCAATTGTGCGTGTGTATGCAAATTAGTTTGTTTTGAATGAGCTGACATGAGGAATAGACGCATTGTTTTTTCAACCAGTTTAATTGCAATTGTTATTGTTTTTGTTTGTGTTTGTGTTTGTGTTTTTGTTTGTGTAACTCTCCTGCATCGTATGCACGAGTACTGTTACTTTGTTTGAAGCTGGGCGGAATGGGAATTGCTGTGCTGGATTGCAGTTATTCTAATTTAAATATTTGCGATACATGTGTAAACAATAGCCTTGCTAAAGTTGCATTCAATTGAGATTCAACGCCTGAATTATCTGAAGAATGTGGGCATTCGGGCGGGAGAGTGTAGCTTCGCTTGTCTCAGCATGTACTTAATCAGTACGTGAATGTAAATCTGCGTTTCTATAATTTTTCAAATGGCAACTGCAATTTATGCTGCCAGATTTCAAATGCACAAGCAATCTACAGTAAATTGGCTTTCATTTCGCATGTAAATTTCAAGCACCCAGCAGGAAATCCAAGTTTGTGTACTTTGAATTGAAAAATATTAAGACTTGTCTCGAGGACATAGTTAGTTAGTTGGTTGTGGTAGAGGGAGGAACGAATCCTCCTCAATTAGCTAAGAAATCCATTTTAAAACTACAAATTCTTGTAATAATGGATAGAAAAGAAAAAATCAAACTCGAACTGGCTAGAACTATTTATAACGGCAAGAGTCTGGTCAATGTCAATGCTAAAGATGTCGCCAAGTATCTGAAAGAAGGGTGCCACCAAAAACTTAAGCCTAGTTCTGACCAAGGCTGGAGATAGACACAGCAGGTGTTCGGGTGTTCTTTCTTCGAGAGCTGGTAGAAACGCATTGCAGGAGATATCACAGGGTAGACCAAGCCTAACTCCATGCCAGCCTATTATCCAGCACCCTTTTTAAACAGATATTAACCTAGATACCTCTGATTTGCTTCTGTACTTCATCAAGTCAGAGGTTCTACATTTGGAATAGATTAAAATTGAGGTGTCCGTAGAAAAGGCGCCCAGTTTAGCAAGCTCGTTATTAGCTCATATTAGAATGCCAGAAAACCTAAACTAGAGTTCGTTATTAACTCATATTAGAATGCCAGAAAACCTAAACTAGAGTTTCCGAAAATCTTTCACTTTGTTTCTGCATATGTGTATTTTGGACAGCAAATGTTAGGAATTGATCCCTGTCAAATTCGAACCGTTGACTCTCGTATTAACCCACAATTTTTACCATTTTGTTTATTTATTCATATATAATCATTGCACTTTCTGTGTTATTAATAACAACTAACGCATAAACCACAGCTATATGACTTAACTTAATCATTATAAATAATTGTTTTTACACATTTCAATACAATTGTTTGCAAGAAGTATTATGAATTATAATAGAATTAATAGTTTACTGCCAATTTTTGCTTTGACTTGTTACTTCGCTTTATGCTTATTTTGTCTTCACACCCTCTCCAGTTTGTACACATAGTGCATTAATGCTGACTTAACCTTCTAATAATATTAGATACTCAGTTCCTTCTCCACTACATTCCATTTCTTTGATTACCGTTGTGAATGCCTATTTTGCTAAAGAATTTTTTTACATTCTTATACATAATAGATCTAATCTTGTCGAAGTTCACTACAGCTTTTAACATCCTCACGATATATCCAAGCTAGCAAACCTACTATACATTGATTTAACATTTCACAAAAATGTTGATTTCGATTCAAAAACTCTATGTAATCATAAATATTAATCACTATCCTCATACCAATAGCCCAACATGAATGGACGTTCATGAATGGCGAACTTCTCTGGATCGATTCAGGCACTGCTTTTAATTTCCATATGTCGTCTTCTACATCTGTCTGCGGTGGTTATTACCTTCATCATCATTATAGCAGCTAAAGTTCGAGGTAAGCAATTGCTTTTGAATATTAACAAGAACAATCCATGATATCCTCTACATCTTTCTTCCGTTGTTCTTTCATCGTTGCATTTGTCGTGCTTTTTCAATAATATTTCCTTAATTTCTAAGAGATATAAGATTGTCGTTGCATAGCGAGTGGCGCCTTACTCGAGAAAATTTGCATTTGGTACTCTCTTAAGTGTCATTGGACGCTAGTTTATGTTGGTCTTATGATTCGATTTTAAAATGCCCTTTTTAATGTGTGGTAAAAACGTATAAGGAAAATAACTTTATACTCCATGAAGCATAATATTCTCCATGGACTACTTAACTCTACATATGTTACCATCAAACAGTACTGATGTGTTAAGGAAATGTTCTTTTTTTTCTTATCACTACACCAGTGTTTGTAAGTTAAATGGAAAAAGTCTTTTTACTGTCCTTTCTATAGTTATATTTTTTATATCCGTTAGATTATAAACCATGCGATTAGACACAAAATTTATTTGATTTAAAATTTGCCACTGGGCTATTGAGATTACATTCGCTAGATTGACTCATTGCTAGACTGTTGCAACCAGAGTCTGACATATTGATGAACTGGCATTTTCATGTTTTGATGTTTTAATATTCATTGATGGATCTGATACGATGTTGATGATGGATCTAATGCAGGTGAGAGTATCACTGTTGCAATTTTGTAACTTGTTGTTAATGCATTTGTTGTTGCAATTGCTTGAATTGTTGGTGTTGTTGGTGTTGTTGATGTTGTTGATGGTGTTGTTGGCATCATTGTTGCATCGTTTCACGTTTAGGTTCCGTTGTTATGTTGTTGTATTAATGTATTGTTGTTGTATTGTGTTGTTGTGTACACAAATGCAAAGTGAAATGCACGTAGTTGTCATGATTTGTTGCTTTTGCTGTGGGCTGACTGCGATATTGTGCAATGTTTAGATTGAAATTTATATGCGTTTCCGCTCAAGTTGCCAACGGAAATATGCTACGCATAGTGTGGTACTTACAGCGGAAGTTATCCTATACTTGCAGCAACAATTGCTCCTATTGCCATTGCCACTGCAACTGCATTCACCAATGAATCCTACTATTGTTCATGTTTCTCTTGCTGTTGCTGCTGCTGCTGCTGCTACTACTGCTACTGCTACAGCTATTGCTCCTGTTATTGTTATTGTTATTGTTATTGTTGATGATGCAGTTTATATTATTTGATGAGATTTTGTATGTGACTGCGTGGAATGATATCATATTTATAATAAAAGTGGAGCGTCTGCAACTGTGGGAATCATTTTGCGCTTCAAATGAAAATTAAAACGAAAAAGGAGCAAAAAGGAGCAAAAAGGAGCAAAAAGCGAGCAGGGAAAATACAATTTAGTATCGTTTTACTTGCGATTCCACTTTTCACTTTAAATAGCAAAGGATTTCTGGAACCAACTGCGCTTTGTAAAGAGTATTCAATCAAACAAACGATTTCCTTTAAAGAGATTTTCTGCAACAATGCTTTTCAACATGGAACATGATAGCGGGAGGATGCTTTTTATTTTCATTTATTTTCAATGTTTGAGTTAAAAATTTATTAAATTTTTCGCAATAAAATATTTTATTTATTTGAAGTATATCTTTAACAGAACTCGTAGAATATTGTATTGCAGGTGCGCACAAAGAAATTTAAAAAACTTTGATAAGCTAAGTATCTCATGCAACAGATTTCAATTGTATATATAAACTGAGTGGAGACTCTGAGTGCTATAGAGTAAAAGAAATAAATATAAATTTTGAATTTTTCATTAAACTACAGACTCACAAATTCTTTAATCTACAGTCAGAACATAATATTCTATGAAGTGATTTGATTTAAGCTACCATATAAACTGTATTAGTCTACCTATGCTAAGGTAGTCTATCTACATATTTCTGTAATATTATATTCTTTCCTCTCATATTTTAGAGGAAAATATATTGTCTTAAGCTTTACTGCAAATTATGTCTGTACTGTGATATGTATTGAGGAAGCTTAACATCTGTATTCTTAATAATTACCGAAGTCGCGATTGCCTTTCCAGTTCTTCCAGTTTTTTATAAGGTTTTTGCAGCTCTTTGTGTAAAGATTTCATACAAAAAATCAAAATCTTTGATTTTTATATAATTTAAATAATAATGCTAGGAAAGCTGCAACATGGTATAACAATGCACCTAAATATGACAAATTTAATAGAGGTATCAAGCCAAAAGAGGTGCTTCAGAAGAATTTTGCAGACCAAAAAAAAACCACCGGATTAGAAAAAGGATATTAGTGTGTCATTACATAAAAAAGAAAACTCATCATTGTAAGAAACTCGTGAGTTATTTGTCCATGGTCGGCCCAAAAATTAAAGAACTGGTTGACAGTGTATTGTAAAAATACAAACTATTTTAGGGTTGCAACGACGAAAATAGTATTTATAACTAAGAAATATTTGAAACAAATATCTAAAGAGTAAGACGCTTATCTTCCTCTTATAAACCTAGTATTTACCAACGGTAAGATATAGTCCAACCAGTTATAGAATCCATAATAACGGAATAACATCAGCTCAACAACATTAAGTGTCATTAAACCGTCATAGAAGCAAATAGATGCAGGGATTGGAATAGATTTAGAGATGTTTGAAACATTCTAATGGCAGACTAAAATCTTTAATTCTTACTGTTTTAACAAAAGAAGTCAATTGTAAAATTCAAAACGTAAAATTGGAATAATGATAGATAGATAGATATATTTATTTCAAAATATTTTAATATAAGTAAGTGTTATGCCTTAAATCTAAAACATCGGTTGGACTTACTTAAAAATATATTGAAAAAAATTAAGAATACGACACTGACTTGACAGTCGTCTGTCGGAGGTGTTGGATTTATTTACATTTGCCTTCTAGCTTAAAACTATTCACAATTCATAAATGAAAGTATAAAGAGTTCAAATTAATCGCTTCTTTTAAAATTCAATTGAAAAGTACCGAATTCGTTTATAATTAGTTTTCTGTACTAGCAATATAGTTAATCAAACTTTTCCAATCATGTTCATTTCCCCCATTTAGCACATTGTTTACTTCCTCTTCTACTAAAGATTCTCTTTCTCTTTCACACTCATGCATGCTGCATGTATTGAAAAATACAAATATCTGACCAAAACCTATGTTGAAAGTAGTGCAGAGTTGATTAAAACATGAGGTGTCTAAAAACTTAAGCCTGCTTCTGGATAAGCCTGAAGATAAATACAACAAATGTTTCCGTATTTATGAGCACCGATAAGCATGTACTACCAGAAATCAAATAGTGCATGTCTACTCTAAAGTCCAGTATCGCATCAGTATACCGTATCTTCCGTTTTATTTCTACTGCTGGTGTTAAACAAAAACAGGAATTCGTACAACTAATAATCGATTAACCTCAACTAAATTCTCAACGATATATATCAGAACTATGGCACACCAGAATTCACGAAGTCATTCTAAAAACAACGCCTTTGAAAAAACCATCCATTAGTTCTGAAGAGTAAATTTGATGAAAGAGTATCTGATGCAAAGAAAAGAATAAGAATAATAATGGAAGCATCACTGTTTATGATCAGAAAAATATTGCGACGACATTCATATACCCGGATTTTATTTATTTATGCTACGAGCATTGAATTATACTTTATGGTCACCCTAAGAATCCGTATTTTAGTGAATTAGTGAAAAGCACTTCAATTTTAAAAAATGGTGTTCCATCAACTTTTCTCTGGGATAGAAAAATATTTCAATCTTAGATTATGTTATTAGCTGAAATAATAAGGTTAAAAAAATAATCATAACATTTTTTCCTTGAAGGTGTAATATAATAATATAACTTAAATGTGAAGCAATGACATTTCTTTGGAGTCAACTCAAACAGATTCATTTTTAGTGGAAAATTAGGTAAGCTGTACATAATTGCTTTAGCAAGTAGTTAGCGATATAAAATATTTTTAGCATGGATTTACAGGTTGAATATTTGCACTCTGACCTAATTTTTCCTCGGAAAAGAGTGCGAAATCCATAAAATTTAAATTTAACTTAATAAAACAAAGAAGACGATGTTGGATGCTTACTCCCGAAAAGTAAATGAATGTGAATTTTGCGCTCTGTTCTGTTAATCTCTTTAAAATTAGCTGCAAACTGCTATCCAGAAGATAAGAATTCAACAACATAAACTTAACCTTACATAAGCAGACGAATTATCTATTCTTTATAAAGTAAGTTCCACTTAGGAAGGCATCGCGTTTAGAGAAGCAAAAATTCTAAAGAAAAGGATGATATTTTTAGTAAGGCCAAGTACTGTCAACTTTTAATTATTGTGCTTTTTGAAAGAAGTGTGACTATTACTGCTTCATTCGCAGGTATTTCTGCTATTCTGCAATTATGTTGGATTGTATAGAAATTTTAAATAAGAAAGCATTCTATTCATTATTTTAAAGATATGCTTTCGTTTCTTCGTTTTTTTTTTTAAATATGTTCTTTTTTAGAAACTGGCAGTTATTTCTATATAGCTAGTGAATTACCTCGTAAGTTGACATACTAATAGTGCTAACCTATACAATAAATGACAACCTTGAAATGGTATATATCAAAATTCTAGATAATCTGACGTGCAATTGATAAAGGTATAACAATTCTTTTAGTGGGACAACTTTTGTAATTTTCAAAGCTATGAAAAAATATAAAATTTATATATTGATAAAATATTGATTCATAACAGAAGAAAAACTCATACTAGTCTTATAATGGTATAAGCACTGTTGAAATCAGCTTCATTGTATAAGTAGCAATATACAGGTATTGATAATGCTCAGTGCTCTATACACCCGAATATGCAAAGTACTCCTCATAATATCAATAAAGTCCGTAAACTCACTTTGAAAGAATGTATGAAACTCAGTAAGTGACCGCATAAATGAGATGACACTCTAAAAATATCTAGGTTGTTCTTCATTTTGAATTAAATTTACCTTCAGTCCTAGGCCTCATATCGACTTACTAAAGTATTATACCACATGTAGAAGTCAAAACAAAAGTACCGAAGTACAAAGTTACCGAAGTAACAACAAGGTTTTCAAATTCTTCCTTTCACCACTATCTACCACACCTAGAAATACAGAAATAGTATGTATGTATTTTTATTGTTACATATATTTAGATAATATATTTCTCCATTATATATATAAATCTGTATATCTTAACACTCATATTAATAATTGCTCTCCATTGTTAAGTGGATATAAATGTTTCAAGGAGCACCCTTTCAAATATTAGTAAGAAAACAACCTTTTCTGCTCGCACTGAACAAAAAACTGGAAAACACGAAAAATATCTAATTTTATAACCCTAGCTCTTAGGTGAAAAGAGTGAAGATAACGCTTAGTTTTAGACCGCTAATAGGTGTTTCAAGTTGGATACAAGAAATGTGTGACTTGCTTAAAAAATGGAACGCATATAACATAAACTAAAGTAGAGAAAGAACTAAAAAGACACGTGCTCGAAGAGTACACAATAAATTCGAATGACAAACGCCAATATTATTAACATATCTCAACATCTCAGTAATCACGACTCCTAACCGTCCCAACGGAATTACCATCATGGCGTGAAATTTTAGCTAGTTTAAGTCTCACCTTTTCCTAGACTCAATGCTTTATTCCTTTATAAAAAACAACCTCCAAAAGAAAACACTTTCATTAATAACCAACTTACTTGGATTCAATTAAAAAAATATGATCCTTTCTACTTTTTTATGAACTTAAGTCCCTCTAAGATCTATATATATCTCTATATAGCAACATATGTCTAAGAATCAAATAAAGAATAAATTTACTTTTCACTATTTCATGGGTCATGCTGATGGTACTGTGTGCATGGGCTGGTCTAGTCTGGTCTGGGGTTCAAGTCTCACTAAAGTTTGATGTAAAAACTCTTTTTAATAATATTGAAAAAATGCTTAATAGCTTCTTCTCATGAACATTGATCACAAAACCCTTCAGTAAATATTTACAGGAAGGTTTATTTTATTCTGCTAAGATTAACCTAAACTAACTTTCTCATGTTATCTAGGGTTTTATTATATATTATATATATATGTATTTTCTTTCTTTATTATATTTAATAATAATTATTAATATATTTCTTACTTTCACCCTCTCTATTAGCGACGCTAACTATCACATCTTTGAGATTTAAAATGAAGTTGAAGTGAAGTGAGGGAAATAAATTTTAACAAATTTGTAGTCAAATATTCTAATGTGAAGTGCAAGCAACTAAAGTGAAATATTGTGTTAATTACACATAATACACACTTCGACACTTCGACAATTCGACAATACGGCACTACGGCAATCCGAGAATGTGAGCTGCGTTCCCGTCTTTGAGCATCTGAATAGGGATAACATTGACTTCTGCCAGTTATCGTAATCTTTCACCCAGAAACTCGTAAATGAAAATTGCATTACTTTGCGTGTACAAATAATTTTCGCACAAAAGAAATAAAATAAATTAAAATGAAATGAAATGAAATGAAATAAGGGAAAACAAGCAAAGTTCGTTTCTTTTCTAAATGAAGTGAAATGAAATACAAGCACAACTAGATTTAGGAGCTAAATTTGAATCGAAATCTGTGGATTCTCCGAAATTGCGAGTACAGAGAAACAACCATCCACACAAGCCGTGGAGCCACCTGCAGTGCTACCGAAACGAACAGGAACACAACACAACGACACAACACCAAAACGAATGTGCAATGTGCAGTGCATCTTTGAACTTTTCGAACAAATCCAAATACAATGCAAACAGCAGAAGTTGAAACTACCTAGAACAAGAGCAACGCTTCCAACGTCAGCTGCAGCTGCAGTGCACCATCAGCAGTTGCGGTCGGGCGCAAGAGTTGTTAGCTGGTGTAACACATTTTAAAATTAACTCAAGTGTCAAGTGCTTTCTGTATTTGCACACTCTTACAATCACAATCACAAATACTTTCATACTACAAATATGCCTCCCCCATACTCACCACTCACCACTCACCACCCACCACATTGACACAATGCACAGTGCACAGCGCACAGCGCACAGCTTACAGCAACCGAATTTACAGATGCAACTTTTACTTAAACTCGTAATAACCACAATAACTTGCTTCACTTTTCTTCCCAGTAGAAAACGGATCGATCCGTCATCGAAGACGTCTTCAAGACATGGATACATACATGAAGACCGATCGATCCAAGTATGACGGTCTTCGAAGACACTTTCATACAAATTAGCCAAATGTCTTCAATGAATTTTTGCGTACATGTCTCGAAGACCGTCTCGAAGACCATGTCTTGCATAACGGACGCATTCGACAGAAAGTTGTGCGCTCTTAGTGCAGTGCTCATATAATTTTTTCACCCTTTTTTTTATTTCTACTCTTTTATTGCGCTCTTTAAATTTTAAATAAATTTCAATTTTCTCTTTAAATAAGTAGAAAGAAATTGTTGTATTTTGTACTTTTATTTATTTTATATAATAATTTCTAACATTACATTCAAAATTAAAAGTTTTAAAAGTAAATTATAAATTTTATTATAAATTATTATAAATTTTATTAAGATATTAAAAATAAACTAGTAAAAACTAGTAAACATAATGAAAATTAATTTAAATAATTAACTTAATATAACTTAACATATCTAAAATTAACTAAAACTAATATAAAATAATTTATAGCATTTCGCTATCATCAATTGTGGAAGTTTTATATGTTTTCAAAAGCGTTGAAGAGGATTTTGGTACAATTAAACCATCTGATCTTAAGAGTTCTAAAATATCATTACCACAACGCCTGTTAATCCTGTGTCTTTTAAATATAACAGCTAATTTTTCACAAGTGTTTTCAGTTTTTTTATTTTCAACATCCTTTGTTTCGTTTCTAAAACAACTTTCACTGGAATTATTGTCTTCAATATTAATATCAATATATTTTCCAGGAACTAAGTCACTATTTAATTTGTTTTGATTTAATTTCTTTTTTTTTAATATTTCGTAGTTTAATGATTTTGTTTCTTTATTTATTTTGATTTTTTTAATATTTATTTCACTACACTTCAAAATTATTGCGTCACTTCATTTATAAAACATAGCGTCATCTGAGGCAAAATTCAAATACGTTGCTATGAACACTAAAAATGAGAGAGAAAGCAAAGAAAGAGTATTTACATTCATGTTTTGAGCAATTGTTTTACAAATTTGCTTGAAAATGCGGACGCGGTATCAAAGACCGTCTTGAAGACAATGTCTTCGAAGACCACTTTTTCTACTGGGTTACCTTCTACAGCTTAACACAACACACACAATCGCACTTTCGTTCACTTTCGCACTTGCACTCAATTCCCATTCAGAACCGCACTCTCATCCACACTTATGAACAAACCCGCACCACACAAGCGCACATCAACATATTTGTACTGCTTTTATAAATGCTGCTTAACTTGAATTGTTGCTATTTTTCTATTACTGTTGCTGTTGTTGTTGTTGCTTTTGCTTTTGCTTTTGTTTTTGTTTTTGTTTTTGTTTGTGCCACTGTCGCGGTGTTTGTTGCTGTGTAGTTTTAAATGCAGTAGCGCTTAAGTACTTTACTTCTTAGTGTTTATCATTAGTTATGCAAATCCGTACGCATGTAAATAACGTTTAGACTTCCTCCCTCTGCTCACTTTTATTCCACACGATTTTGCAATTCTTTTATTTGTGTGATTTTTTTATTTATTATTTTCCATCCTGTTTGTGTCTTATATCCTATAGGAAAGAATAATTTTGTTGTATGTTCGCTTATTCACTCTTCGATGAGGCACTTGGAAGTACTTAATTGCGATTTGTAGTATATGTCTCCATTATTCAGAATAAATTTTTAATTCCAGTACTTTTTATAATAGTATAAATATATATTTCTATATACATTGTATGGTCTATGTCTCCATTTTTTAGAAATAATTTTCAGTTCCAGTACTTTTTATAATAGTATAAATATATATTTCTGTATACATTTTATGGTCTATGTCTCCATTATTCAGAAAAAATTTTCAGTTCCAGTACTCTTATAGTAGTATAAATAATTATTTATGTATACATTGTATTATCTATGTCTCTATTTTTTAGAAATAATTTTCAGTTCCAGTACTTTTATAGTAGTACAAATATATATTTCTATATACATTGTATGGTCTATGTCTCCATTTTTTAGAAACAATTTTCAGTTCCAGTATTTTTCCTGTTATTATCAATATATATTTTTACTTATGTATATTGTGACATAGACCATCTCCATAATTTAGAACTATTTTCATGTTTCAATATTTTTCGAATATTTCTTAATATATCTTTCTATAGATACCTAAACGCAAACTGAGAACCCATTAAATAAAGAAAATATTATAATTATTAATAGAATTAAGAGATTTCTTGATATCAACGATCATATATCTGTTATTTCTGAATATCGCAAGACATTCTCATTGGTTTCATATTATAATTTTTTCACATCCTAATGTGCAAGACATTAGTTTTGTCAATAACAAGAAGAAACCTTTTCAATCAAAATTTGCAGATGTCTGTACCCTTACATTAATTATGTCTGCAATAGAAATCTAAGAAGAAAAGCTCAAGATTAGCAAAATTTAATGGATGAAGGGCTTCAAAAAGAAAGACATTTAGTGAACTTATCCAATTCAGCTCAAGTGACTTTAACACCACCAAAAAATGACTACTCCTCTCTGACAAAAGTTACTTCTTCAATTCTCAAAAGAAGTTAAGACCAATCAACATTTGGATCACAAACTAACTTGAAATATTGATATGCTCAATATCATAAATCTAGAACCAGAAAGGACAAGTAAAGAAAAATATTCGCTGTGAAATGCAAAATAAGAAATAAATGGAAAAAATAAATTAATTATTTTCAACATTTCAAAATCATATCAGAGTCTTACTTAAGCACTGCGCTAATAACTTTAATCCCCTACGAGTTAGCGATGACTATCGCATCCGAATTAAAGAGGAACTGTTCGAGGTTTACTCGTATCACAATATTGATATAATTTACCAAATTAATATCCACTAGCTTCGCTGGCTTAGTCATATGGAGAGAATGAATAGCAATGCTCCAGCGAAAAAGGTGTTTAAAATGTCTTGTCTTGGGTGGAGTGATCAAACTGAGAGAACACTAACCGCTCTTAATGTATAATACTAGAGAAGTTTTTCGCTTCAGCGAAAAAGGTATTTGAAATGTTAGTTGAAGGTAAATCGTGTCCCCGATAGAGTGAACAAATTGATAAAGCACTAACCGTCCTAGTTGTACGAGATTAGAGAAGTTACACACGTACCAGAGGTATTTCGGGGGACATGCTGTGTCCGGCAAGGACCCAGAGAGAGATTGTTATGGCCTTTTAAATATGCAAATAAAAAAGTAGGAATGATTGACCTCAGTCTTTGCAGCCAACATTTTACCTGGGACTTTGAATTCCTTTTGGTTGTGCACATTTTCGTTATCGATATTTGGGTTAGTAACTTAATAAAAAAAATCAATGACTTAGAGTTGAGGGAACGCTTTAAAGCTTTTTAATTGATTTATTATGATCCTCCCTATATATCATTATAATCCAATAATGTTGGGTCACACTAAACACAAAGTCACCCAATAGGTATGTAGTACTGTAGTACACCTCAAAGTTACTGTTAACAGTTCACACTTACTAGTTCGTAACTATGGTAGTCTTATTCGCATTACTGTTTGTTTTTAATTTTTTAATGTGTCTTTACGTGTGTGTGGTGTGTGTGTGTGTTTGTTAGCAGAATTGTGTGTGCATTGTTGAAATTGCGCATTTAAATGTGTTAACTTACACGCAATCACACAAGAATGGGATGAGTGCAAATATTCATGTTCTTCTGCTTCTGCTCCTGTAAGTGCAACTGCATGTTTGTGAGCTTCAGCTTGAGCTTTCATATGGGTATGAATGTGTGTGTGTGTGTGTGTGAGGTATTAGTGGTTTAGGAACAAGTTAGTAAGTTTTTTCTCATAAACATAAATACATATATATATGTGTGCACTACTAAGTCTATATAATAGTTGCTGTTGCTGTTGCTGTTGTTCTCTCAACATTCCTGCTGCTGCTGTTGTTGTTGTTTTAGTTGGTGATGGTTTTTTGCTTTTTGTGTTCTGTACGTATGTGTGTGTGTGTGTGTGTATATGTGTGATTTTTTCTTTTTGTGTCTTTGCTTAAAGTCAACATAATCGCATTTATGTACTAAAATTTTCATAAATATTTATAGACATAAGCACTGCTCTCCTGTGTGGCATAGAATGTAACTACTTTTAATAAACTTTCGCTTAACAAGCATTGCTGGGTTTTCGGTTTTGCACTTCTGCCATTCACCATTCACCATTTACCATTCACCATTTAGCATTTACCATATCACTTTCACATTCAGTTCGGAGCTCCTCGGCACTTGCGTTGCTAAGTAACTTAATCAAATGATTTCATATTCTTCTGAATGTGGCAATTATTAAGGACTAAATAAATACTAAAGCAGTTTAATTTTGAAGGATGTGTGAACTTAAATTGGAAGGAATAGAAAATATTAAAAATTCACTGAAAAGTAATTAACAGTGATTAATTACAGTTGCATTTTTGAGGATTGTAAAGTAAATTAAGCATGAATTATTATAATACTAAAAAAAACTTTTGATATAATTTTTAATTATTTATTTAATTTACTAAACTAATATTAAACACCTTAGCGATAATAAATAACGATTATATATGCTATTAAACTATCTAAGTAGGATATCTAATCACTGCTTCAGATTGGAACTATTTTTGCTATTTGACAGTTATACAGACCATAATCAGTAACGATTAAAATCCATGAAAAGTAATTTTGGTACCGAAACATTTTAATAAACTACATTCAAAACAGACTTTTCTAGTATTATAGTAATTCTTCCATAAACCAGTGTTTTCGAAAGTCTATACTCTACTATCATTTTCGCCAGAACTTCAAATTTTTCAAATTCTTATATATCTTAATTTAATAATTAGTCATACATGTTACATTTTTAATACATTTCTTTATTTGATTTGGCTAAAGTAGCAAGGATGAAAATTTAACAACACTGCTGTTAAAAGCAAGGCGGTTACCTTACAAAAATAAAATATATTAACCCTAATTTTCAGTTCTTTTATTTATCTGATAACTTGAAAATGATCTATCTTATAAATAGGTTTATAAACAGATTGAAATACGCGAGCGAGCTTCTTTTGTAGAAAAACTTCTGGTGGGTGCAGTTATTGGATTTCCTGAAAAAGCTGTCAATGCTGATAGCTTGGTTGTAATAGCAGGCACTTCATTATCAAAACTAGAAGAAGACATTATACGCCAAGTTGAATTTATTTTCTCAAATGAGAATATATATCGTGACAAAGTCCTTTCTGAAGAAATAGAGAAAAATGTGTATGGCTGGGTGCCATTCTCCGTTCTTATTAAGTATAAAGGTTTAGCAAATTTAACAAAGGATCCGAATATAATTGCTAATGCGCTAATGAAGATGGAGAAGTATTTGATTGAAGTAGGTTTATGTAAAACTTAAATACGACGTCACCCAGATAATCCAATACCAGAATTTGACGAAAACTCGCAACGATCTCGCGGCGCGCACGGTATGCATTGAAGGCTTTCCTTCCACCGCTAAAATATCAAATCTCATCACGTTTTTCGATCGTTACGAAGGTGTCGTGCGTATCTTCAAGAAAAAGTGTTTTCAAAATGCCTTGGTGAATGGCTTTGTAACTTTCCACACGTATTCACAAGCTAAAAAATTTATTGAAGAAGAAAAGGTAATATATAAAGTAAAAGTAAGTCTATTTACATTTGTAAAATACATATCATATCCTTAGGTGTTGTATGAAAATAATGTATTAAAGCGTTTATGGGAGTCTGAGTATTTGAAAAGAAAGACCTGGAAAGCACCTAAAGGTGCCACTGCTGATGTTACACGCGAAATGTTGTGGAAAGCAGTAGCCTCATTCATTACTGGTAAATTTAAGGTTGCTTATATCAGCTTTTCAATGGGCGAAAAGGAAGGATATATACGTTTCCGACAACAAAATGAAGCCTACCAATTCGTCTCACAACTCATAAATAACCAGGTAAATATATTTTCAATCTTTTAGAAATAACTATACTAATAATATGTTATTATAATATTTAGTTGACCCTAAAAAATGGGAACAAGCTTTTGATAAAACTAGCCAGCGAGGAAGAGGAAACCCAATATGTGAAGAAAGCTGAACAAGAAATAATCAAATGGCATTTTTATTAAGTTTTTGAAGTAAACTAATTAATTGTGATTTAATTAAAAAAAAATGTATGTAATGATGTTTTGCAACCTACTACTTATATAATTGCTTTAAGCTTTGTTTCAGAATCGACCTAACAAGTTTTGTAATAGAATAGAAGAGAAGAGCTTTTTTTTATATTAAAATGTGTTCATATCCCCCAAAGAAAGACAATTTTAGTACATGAAAAAGGATTGTATGCTATTGTATAATTCACCGAATCCTATCATAATATCCTTGGGTTTGATTTTTTATCACTTTTTCATTTAGTGACAGCCAGCTGAAGGCACTCAAGTACGGATAACGGACTGTTGGAAGACACGACAGTCCACTTAAAGTAAGTGTTCGAATTCAATACCATATCCTATAAGATCATCATAAAAAATTATAAATATTATTTTAAATTAGAATTGAAGGCGGTTCGCCTTTTCCACCTCTCTCCGTTGACTACAATTTACCACGAAATTTTATCTTGACAGCCTTGTATCGCAAACAGAATTAATAATCAAATTTGAAAAATAATAAAAGTAACAACTGCGAATTTTATGAATTTTATGTTGGAAACTTTTTGCGCAGTGGAGTCAGTGCCAGTCATGTTAAACATAATTTTTCTTAGATCAACAGCAACAACAGATGCAGTCAGTGCAGCGTGCAGAAGTACCAAAAGACAACACTTAGAGCAGCTGCTGTTGAAGAAATCTAAACAGGAGACGCGGCCAATGTGCAAGTTGAGCAGGAAACTATAAATACCAAAGCAGCAAACAAAAGTCATTAGTGAAAGCGAAAATGCTACTTGTCCACGGTCATGTCAACCAACACCAACGCCGCCGACACTGACACCGCCAACGCCAACGCAAACGCCATCACCATCACCAACTCTACTACCACCAACATTGTCAACATCGGAGCCGATATGAACTCCCCCAACAACTGCAGTAGCAGCAGCACATCATCAAGTCATTGCGGATGGCGCAAAACACCGTCTGAACTTTTTGGTTTTGGGTGAGTTGTTGAAATTGTATAAGACCGCAAGAGACTAATAACGGTGGTCGACGAGGTCGAGCGGGTGGTTGGGTTCCATAATCGACAAAAAACAGCTTGTGAAAAAAACTCGAAACACTTGAGAAAAACCGCACCAAAGAAAATTTAACCAAAAAGCAGAAAATGTTAAATAATACAGAAATGAGATGGGAAAAGGAAAGGACAAAACTGGAAAATGAGTCAAAATTACGGCAAAAAGTTGTGGAAAAAATCTTGAAATTTACATTTTGGTTTCGGTTCTGGAAGCGCGTACGTCTGTTACATGCCTCATGTCGCAAAAGTTGGAAACTTGTGCGGCATTTGTTGCTGCCAGTATTGTAGCTACTGTTGCTGTCATTGCAGTTGTTGCTCCTACTGTTCTCGCCTCTGAAGCCAGTGTTCATGTCGCGAAGTTTTGCTTATGTGGTATGACAAACAGAACTGATGAAAACATTGATGACACGCAAATCAAAGATAAAGAAAAGTTGACGATACCTGAACTGCATGAGGAGTATAAATAGCCCTTGTTAGATACCAAGTAGATGGATGTTATATATTTCAAAGATAGTTTACGTACCAGTTTAAATGCTGATAGTTAGAAATAAAATTAATTTGTATATGTTGTATTGTATCTTATTCTTCTTATTTGAATATATAGTATGTAGTACATATGCTAGGTATATACTATAATATCTAGCATGGACTAAAAAAAACCGAAAAATACTTAAGTGTTATGAATTACACCACAAAATATATATGTCATTTACATCTATATAATAAATTCTTGATTTAATTTACGGCTTGATCCACAGTATGCAGATACGAGACAAAAGAATCAGACTCAATGCTATAATTACGAAAAATTATCAAAGTGAAGTCTAGAAAATTCTGCTGTGTTACTGTAGGGCCAGTATTCACTGCTGCATAGAGTAAGGAAAAAAAGGTTTACAATTAGTTGTAAGACAATATTTGTACTTAAAGTTTTCTCAGTTTTTTAGCATATTTTTATATAAATTTTGTATAGTCTTTGTATGAAAAATGCTAAATATTCCTTTACATTTGTCGAGTACAATAATCTAAATACAGCATTATATATAAAGTTGAAATGTCCCTGTGCAGACAAGTCAAGCCAATGATAATGCACAACTGTAATTAACAATTGGTCGTTTAGCTAAGATTTTTGGCATGCATTAGGTTATTGCATTGTTAGTTGCAATAGATCACAGCATTCCTCTACATTGTTTAAGCTCATTAACTCAATATGTACATTAATCACATTTACATCAACAAGTTTCCTCATCAATAGGATCCAATTATTATTGAAGAGAATTTCGAAGGACTTTTCAGAACTCCATTTCCATTGCGCACTTATAATTTCTGCTCTGATGATTGCGGATTTTCTTGTAGTAGTTTGTAGTGTTCTTCTTGAATTTAAGAAAAACCCACAATCTTCCTAAAATTAAGAGAAATAAACTGTTACAAACTGTTGTAAACTGTTGCAAATAATATTCCTAAAACTCTGCTACATCACTCATATTTAATTTGATTTCCATTTGTATTAGCCTGTAAAGTGGATTCCACATATGAGTAAGCACAGCTGGCAGGCGTCGCATCTTGTCCTTGCGCCTTCTCCCACTCCAGCACTAACTTATTTAACTGATACAATTTTTAAGCCAGATTTATGCGTAAATTTAATTTAATCGGCTTAAAGCAACTTTGCTCAAACTCTGCAGTCTTAAATGCTTTTAAAGCATTAAAAAGTTCTCAGAAGTTCATGTAATTATACTTCAATGCAAGCAGAAAGCGAAATCTTCAATTAATCGCATGCGAGCTGCATTCACTCTCTACTCTCCTCCCCTCCAAAGTCAAGAATTCCGAATCCCAGTTGTACAATTTTCCCACTTTTCCGCTTCTCCACTTCTCTGCTGTCTGCTTTTGCGTTCTGTTCGCTTTCAGATTTCGCAGTTCAACAAATTGGAATTTGTTGGCGTTTTTGTTGTATTGAAATGGGAATATTTTGTCGAAACTCGTTTTCTGCAGTCGGAATATGTTTCCTGCAGTCAAGCGGATGAGTTGATAACTTGTTGATAGATTCCTTCGAAACAGTTTCTCAATACAATTGTATCTGCAAAAAAATATGATAAAAGACTTGCGTAAGGTTTAATTTGTTGGACTGAAAACACTTTAAAGATGACCTACAAATGATTTCCATCCAGGTTGTACAGTTTCTTAAAATTAATGTTGAACTTAGTTTTCTCGATGCCATAAATATAAGTATTTCCGAAATCCGTCTTAAGTAAGACATCTAAAGTGTCCCTGTCTTACAAATCTCTTAAAATAATGCATAACTCAAGCATTTGTAGAGAAATGCATTTAAAACTGCAAGTTCGAAAAGCATTCATTTATATATGATACATATGTATATACCATACATACATAAGCATAGCTGTATGTGTAGAATTGTGATAACACATTTGAAAGACATTCATAAATATTTATATATTTATTTTGAAAACATTCGAATCACAAATTTTCTTTTGTTTATAATTAAAGAAAAGTTAAAGTTATAATTCAATAAATACATTTAGCATTGCAAAACATAATTACATAAATTTTTTTTGTATTAAATCATAATTAATTAGTTCACTTCAAAAACTTATAACTTTCTTCACATATTGGGTTTCCTCTTCCTCGCTGGCTAGTTTTATCAAAAGCTTGTTCCCATTTTTTAGGGTCAACTAAATATTATAATAACATATTATTAGTATAGTTATTTCTAAAAGATTATTTTAAATCTTTACCTGGTTATTTACGAGTTGTGAGACGAATTAGTAGGCTTCATTTTGTTGTTTGAAACTTATATATCCTTCCTTTTCGCCCATTGAAAAGCTGATATAAGCAACCTCAAATTTACCAGTATTGAATGAGGATATTGCTTTCTACAACATTTCGCGTGTAACATCGGCAGTGGCGTTCTTAAAGACCACGATAGTGCCTTTAGGTGCTTTCCAGGTTTATTATTTATTTATTTTTGTAACACAAAAACCACACAAGATCTATACGAAAATCGGCGAGTTATTAACGAAAATTGTTTTTTTTTTTTAATGTTATGAGGGAATATTAACTCAAATTTTCAATCTGGTATTAATATGACTAAAGGAGATTGCGACGCAAAATGATATTAAGAATCATTTTAAACAAAACCAAACAACAAATGTGCGAGAATTTTTAACAGAAATGATAGGCATGGACTCTCTGGTGTGGAATTTAATTCTTTTTTATATATTAATTAATTTTTAATTTTTCTTTTTATATGTTGATTATATTGAATAGAAGTTTTAATTTTCAATTGTTTGTGTTAAATGTGCTATTAACTATTCGTTTTATTTCTTTGTTTCGGTATTTTTAATGTAGTAGTGTAAACGCTTAATTTTAATTTTGCAAGACCACTGGTTTATGTTCGATTATTGTGAACTGAGATTTTTGGTACGAAATCGTCAACTTTGAAAAAACTTTGTTACTATGTGAATATTATGTAAAGGCGAAGATCTATATATTAATTGAAGTGAACATGCTAATAATAACAATAATAATAAGAGATAATTATTACTAATTTTAATAACTGAAATCGATGGCAGTGATATGTCGTACGAACATATCAAATGTATGTAATCCAATGTGAGTGATTACAGTTCATCTTTACTATTCATTTTGTTTTCCAAACAAACAAAGCAGATCTGTCAATTTGCAAGCAATACATTTGCATCATGCGATGTGTTCGCATGAGAGAACATATGTACGAACACGCAAGACAAAATTCGCATGCAATGTCGCCGCAGTCTTAGTCTGTCGCTAAGCAGAAAAGTTTAATGTTGCTCAATTCTGGGCACTCACAGAGATGGTGTTCAGACATTTTAAAATCCATTTCATAGGTGGATCTCCAGAAGGGCTCTAGTATGGTATATTACTTCATATACGTCTATTAGGATCTGTTATATTTGTATTAATTGTGTTTGTTAATTTTTACATGATGCAACTTCCGCAGGACTTTGTTCATCTGCAACATTGTTCGCAATATTCGTTAACGGAAAGTCACAATGTTGACTGTTGCTCAAGACACCATAAAAGCCAGTAAAAACTTATCTTGCAAACGCCAATATAAAACGCGATACCCTCTCCGCACTTTTTTCTTTTTTCTTTTTTATTTTTTAATTATTTTTTTTTTTTGGCCAATAAGACGTTAAAAATGCGAACATAAAAAAATAAAAAACAAGCAAAAAAGAAAAAAAGAAAAAGGAAAAAGGAAAACAAATGTGCAAATGTGAAACTGTGAAAACTCTATTCGGGCTGCAGTTTACACTGCGAAAAAAGTTGCAAGTAATCTGCTGCAGACTCGCTATATCCATTTTTATATTCCGACAAAATTATGATTACTATTATAAAAATGTACACTTCGCTGTTGCTAGTGTTTTTATTGCTGTTGTTGTTGCTGTTGCTGATACTGATGGTAATGCCATTTGTTGTTGTTTTTGTTGGTGTTTTGTGGTGTTGTTGGTGTGTTTCTTGTTGAAGAATCACCTTTCATGTTCTTTATGATTATGACTTACGCTGCAGCTTGAGCACGGCGTTTTATGTTAAAAAAATCGTCTTTATTTTTCGTAATTTTTTGTGTGTTGTTGGTTTTTTGCATTTTATGCACTTTTTTCACATAATTTTTATGAATTTTCATTTTTGCACTTTTTATGCTCCTCCTTGGATGATTTCTGCTCTTTCCATATTTTTGCTCGTTACATTTTCGTTTTCGTTTTCGTTTTCATTTTAATGCCAAGAAGACATAAATTGCAAATTTAACAATTTTACTTGTGTGTGAACTTCGTTAATGCAATTAAATTTTTTATGACAAGGCAAAGTTGTTTCTGATGAAGTGGAGCGAAAGCGAAAACGAAACTGAACACGAACAGGAACACTAACATTCACACGAACACAAATACGAACACGAACATTTACACGAACATAAATACGAACACGTTAGGGATGTCATACATAAATATGACGAAGAAAACGGTGTAGAGCGTGAAGGCATTATGACAGACAGATAGACAGACAGACAGACAGACACACAGACGGACAGCGAGATAGAGAGAGAGAGACACTTGGAAACTTGAAACAAATTAGTAATATTTCTTTTTAATATTTTTTTGTTGTACCTGTCAAGAAGTGTGAAGAACACTTAAGCAACCCACTGGAGCGAGCAATCCATTGGAACAGTAGCGGGTTTGTGATGGAAATGGAATTAGCCAACCTGCTTGTATGTGAAGATTTGTAGCTAGTTACATTACCACCAACAACGTATAGCACAGTTTTCATTGCTGTCTCTTTAATATGCTCGAGACTTACAACATCTTATCTATGCTTTGCTTCTGGAACCTCACATTTCACATAACCATATGTGCCCAATAAACTTCCACGAAGTTCTCACATATTTTTTAACTTAATTAAATGCCGTAAAAAACAAAAAAAAACAAAAGAAAAAATAAAAAGTATGTTTTAAGATAGAACATCGTTGCAGAAAAATATTGCCTAGCCAGCATCTGATGATGATGTGGAAAGCAACCACAAACTGAGAATTTGGAAAAAATGCATAAATTCTTTTTCGTTTAAGAAAGTGTGTGAGTCTCACACCATTTCAAGCTGAATACCCAACAGACCCAACAGATAGTAATGTTACGTTTTTCCTGCTGGTAGAAAAACCTTAACTAATGCAACAATTGTGCCACAAACGTGACTTTGCTGGCGTGTGTCCTGCCAAGTTCGATGCACAACTAGATATGGACAGAGGCGACAAATAGTAGTGTTGTTGCCGTGGCTTGGTGTGACCTTTAAGACAAACCAATGATATTATACTTCGTGTTTCGTTATAGTGCGACTGGCTTTGCTATACTACGCTGAATATTTTTAGTGTTGTACTAAAAAGAGAATTACGTGACAGGGAATGTCTACTCTGACAGACCCAATTAACATCGCAAACAGTATCTTAAAGACAATCCCTACAATGGACACGGCCACTAAACAGGCAAGCGCTGCGACCGCTGTGACTGCAGTGCAACCCTAACCTTTCGTGTTCCAATAAATCTTCCGGTAGCGAAATATTAAATTCACTGTCACTATTCTGCCAGTCCTCCTCCTCCTCCTCCTCCCTCAACATGTGTGCTACACAGAACACAATGCACGAGTAGATATCGTTTACAAATATCATGGAAATTTTATTTTAATTGGCAACAAATAAAATAGATTTTTTTCATTTCACCGGGCAGCTGGTGTCAACTGAGAGATACAGTTTAATAAAAATTTCTTTTGATTTATAATTGCAATTTAATCTGAAATATTAAACCGATGTAAAGGAATAGTTCAATTTTATTGAATTGCTGTTGTTTATTGGACAAAATTACAACCAACAATTTATGATATGAATTGAAAATGTCGATTATATGACTTGACTCCACTTTTAATTAAAAAAAAACCAATTCCTTATAGTCAAAAATAATAAGAACGACATATAAACGAGTACTAGAGTTCTGAAAAATTTTAATACAGATAAAATACTATTAAAGCAAATAGAATTTCCAACAAATTTAAATTAATATTTCTTCGATAAAGCAGTCCCATAGTTAATGTATTTATACACTGGGTGCTTCAACTGAATTACAACCAATTTCAAACTAATATATGTATATACCTATTCACATATCGCTTAACGATAGTTTGCTTCACATTTTAAAACCATGACGTCCATGTAGTTTCTTGCATGAACGTCATTAGCTCATTAGGACTACATCCGCTATGTTTATTACAATTTTATTTTCTTCCTTGTTATTCGGTATAAAGGTCGCACTATTAAAAAATCAGCGAAAACACATATTACGGGTTTAAACAGGACTGGGATTAAATTGATATCTAAAACTAATTCAAATTGAAACTGTTCATTCTCATGTCCTTTTGAATATTTGGGTTTCTGATTTTCTATATATAAACTTATTACTTCTTGAACTAAATATTACGCAAATTAAACACTTCCAGAGTTTAAGTATCACCACTAAGCTAGATTCTGGAATGCTTTTACGACATACAAATCGAAGAATGATATGTCACAACCAAGTTTTTCAGATAAGAAGATTGTTATGCTTTCATATTCTTTAGAATAATGGAATAATGTTCAAGTACTAAACAGAGCAATTCATCTTTTAATTAGAGCAATTATGAAGGAACAGGTTCAGATTATGAAGGACCAAACTTTATATTAATATCTATATGTTAAGTGATTAACTGTTGCACCTACTAATTAATTTATCTAAGGGTATATTTAAGTTCTATTTCATAGGCTTCTGTAGCTATCTGGCAAATCTGTCTCCTTTGTTTTGATAAATCCTTTTTCCCGATAAATTGGGCTACGCTGTAATAAATACAGAGATGTGTGCTAAGTTCAGCCACCTCAGCCATCCTCAAGCTTTTGCTTCTAGACTGTGCTCCTGTTTTTTCTGTTTGGTTAATATCACCTCTTTTGTCTTATTTTTTATGAAATTCTAAAATTCGGTGAAATTTTTTCAATTCAAACTGCTTGTCTGATTGTGAAGTATAGCTCTTGAGCTAATAGTCTTAAGAAGTGCGTTTTTTTCAACAGATTATGTGTGTTTTCTGTGTAGACCTATCTAGCTTACTAAAATAAGCTTCACTGGTTGATAAGTAAAACATGCTCAAATCATAAAAAACACAACTCCTTGTACTGGTTCGATATGTTCTCTACGGAGATCTGATTTAATGCTGAGGTAAAGCCGTTTGCTTGAATTATTTTGAAAGCATACATTCTCTTCGCCGAAGTTGTTTTCATATTAACATTTTAAAGATGTACTAATGTTAGAGAGAATCAGTTAGAACAAAATATATTTTATTCATTTTTTTACTTTACAGGAGCTTTGGGGATAACATCAACAGTTGCATAAAGTGCTTTTTTACAGTCTTTGATTTTAGCAACCAGGAACATAACCTTAAAAACGGCTCAGCGGTTAAAAGCTTTAGAAGAGTTCTAAATTAGATAGTTTCATCTGCATGCATTAGTAAGGCTCTGGTCACCATTACATGGAAGACTGACGTTCTCACGAATGGAGTAATAAGTCTACTTAGTATACACTTAAGGACAATCGCTATTAAAGCAATTATCTCGCATTGCATTTCCAAAAAGAAGTTAAAAGACTGCTGCAATTCATTAAGAACATACCAATCTTCGGTAATAGGAACGGGGTTATCTCTGTGAATATTTGTTTTTTATGACCTGCTAATACCAAGGTCCCGAACGATACATTCTAATCAGAAAAGAACTATAAAAAGTGGTTCATATATTGATGGCTTTATAATATAGCTAAAGAAACTGTTCTGTTTTTATAGATTAAATTTTTTGCATCTAAAATAATTCGTAATAGCTTCAATATTTCATTTTAATCTACTGCAAACACACTGGCTTGAGAGCGCATATTGCGACAATCGGACGTCATTATATTCAGCTGGTATTGGCCACTATTGTGTCCAGCTGCCATATAAACGAGTATAATGATTGAATTGATTACTAATATATGAAATATTAATCACTACTAGCTTTATTTGAACTTTCGGCCTATTTTCAAGTAAAACAGAAAGAGTTCGCTTCTGCTCAGATTCGGGTTAAGTTTGATTTTTGACCAGAATTCGTGTGCTTAATTCATCAAAAAGGAGCAAATATTTTCTTTCATTTGCGCACAAAAATATTTCACTATTTCTGCAGGCGGAATGAGAACTTGTAAATAAGTTTGATGTGCACGGAAGTTGTTATTAATAAAAGCGTAACAGGGCAATAAATTCTCCATCTCGGCCCAAACAATTTTTATTTAATAAAAATTTAAGTCTCATATTTTCGCAAACATTTCAGAAAAACAAAAGTGAACTTTACTGTTGGTGCAGTAAAATTTTATTAAATTCCCAAAATTACGGCGCTACTTCACATGGCCTAGGTTCGCTTCGCAGAATCCAGAATCCAGAGTGCAGAAAGCAGAAAGCAGAATGCAGAGTGCAGAATTCGAAACATAGAATCAAGAATTTCTGAATCCAGTGCAGTTGGAATAATGCGAACAAGTCGCCTGAACTGAACTGGATTTTGCCCAAAGGCCCGCGCACTCGCTCGTTCTGTAATTTTCGTTTTATGTTCCATTGAAACGGATAATAAAATTATTTTCAATACTCGCAGCTCATCGATAAAAGCGTTTTTATGAGTAAAATCCAAACTCAACAAAAAAAAAACCAGAAAGAAAAACAAACGAAACAAATTGCAAACAAAAATTTAAACAATAAAAACATATTTCCATATTTGCCGGCGCAGGTGAAGGTACCAGAACGACTGTTAAGTGGGCCAGCGAAATGGAGTTGTTGTGCAGCCTATAATCAGGCACTCGAGTCTGGTACATTGGTATATAATCGCTACAAAATTTCGAATTGTTTCATATTTTTTTCTCTTGTTTTTGCTTTTGTTTTTGTTTTTTGTGATATCCCAAATTTGAAATGTGAATGCACCGCCGTAAGCTGTCAATCAATTGTGAACATTTTTCGTTTCGTTTTGTACATTCACAATGCAAAGGAAAGCAAATCGAAATCGGAATTCAAATCAAAATCAAATCGCAATGGCAAATCGCAATCGTAATCGCAAATCGCAAAAAATGTAGGAAGACAGCTGGAATCATCGACAAATGCTTTTGTTGCAAAGAAGTGCCGGGCATTGCACTCAATCAATCAAATAAGCTGCAACTTGAAAGTAATGTAGCCACTCTTACCACCGCTCAACGCTGCCTAGCGCAGCTCTTTCCTTGATACTGCAAACCACCGCAAGCGAAATTCGATTCGAACCAATTCCAAGAACATAAAATCCAAACGTAAACAAAGTACTACGAATCAAAAAAAGAGTTCCACATCGCAACTGCAATTGAGAACTAAGAGGAATAATCGAAAAACAATAAAGAAGTGTTCTGAAATCCTCAAAATCCTCACATCTAGAGAAGTTAGTTTAGTATGTATGTAATACTAAAAATCTTTATTATTTGCAAGGCTGATAAGAAAGTAAATATATTTTAAACAAACAGGGAATTTCTTCCAAATTTGTTCAATGATGACTTCATCGAGAAAAGTGAATCACAAACAACAGTCCACTGAGATAGTCAATCCATTATATGTAAAGTATATGAAAATGAAGTATTCAAAAAAAAAAAAAACAAACAAATAATACCAATAGAATGGACGTGGCCTACAGAGAATGTGTTCAAAGTGATATTTCATAATTGAGAAAGAGTTCATAGGATAACGTCACCCCCGAAACCTGACACATCGGTGGGGACGGCAACCAAAACCTGATTTCAATAGACTTTTCTTTTATTTCATTAAAATATTGATACAACAGTGTCACTGGTCCCACTTAATGGCAATGTCCATGATAAGAAATGACAAATTAACGATAAATGTTATTATTAGTTCGTTTATATATACCTTAGTACAGAATAATAAAAATATAATTTACTGTACTCCTCTGAATCGGAACATAGCGTGCAAACAAATGGGTTGTATAATGAACATATTTAACGACATGATTTCACTTTCTTAAGTACCCCTATTTGGCGATAGATTTTGTTAAACTGAACAATACAGAGTACGTTATTCTTAATACTCGGAAAATCTTTACCGTATTAAGACTTAAATTTGCACATTTTTATAATCGGATACCCAAGAAGTCATAACACCATCTAGCGGCTAACATTAGTGTACGTAATGTTTACATTAATTATACAAATAAAAATTAGCCACACCCTCTAGCGTTTGTTTGTGTAATCAATTAAAAAATGTATGTATTATTATAAAGGTCGCTAAATGGTTCTATTATTTTCTGTTCAATTGAAACATTTCTAGTTAAAAAGTGTAATCTTAGTCTGAGAAGACTAAGCTACATAAACATATCCCAGATAAGTCAAGTCTAAAAAAACCAATGGAACATTTTAATATTAATTCTTGATTATACAAAATAGTCTTCTTGCAAGTGGACACAGATCTGAAATCCCTCAATAAATTTTTCGAAACATTTTTTAGATTTATTGGTAGGACTTGCTTTTCATATGTCAGTCGAAGGCTTTCAGATGACTGCTGTTGCAGCGAAAAGATTTGTATTCATCAATTTCAATTTGAGAAATAGTCACAAATCACACAATAGTAAATCAGGTGAATAAAGTAGTTGAACGATAAGAATGATGTGAGTTTTAACAGAGAATTCAAGTGCTATAATAGCAAACACACAGAAAGTTTGGCTTTTACCATTTGATCTACCGCGACGAATCCACTGCTAAGAATTTCTTTTGAATCACAGAGAAGAATCAGCACTTTCGTGACTTTGCTATTCTGAAAATGAAATTTTATACTCAGTGGGACTTCTCATAACTTCCATTCTTAATTTGGATATTTTATTTTATATTCGGCTAGCATTGGAAACACTACGTTTCATGATCAGCCGCTATATTTCAGATACTTAATGAATTCCGTGATTTTTGCAATGCGACCACTTCAGTCTTTTTGGTAATCTATCAGACTGTATTTCCCGAAATTCATACAGACTTTCTATTTATTCAAATCTTCTATTAAAATGCAACAGAATCCGCTTATTACATAAAGTACAATTATACATCTATAAATAAATGGATAATTAAGGACAATTCACCTCTGTAATGGCCAACTAAGTATGAAGTGTGATCTATTTATCTACCACTATTCACTCCTAGATGTCGCTGCGATGAAAAACTTTTATCGAACTAGTATTACAGGATTTATGTTGGAATATCGCAGAGCCTAAAAAACTACAAATATACTCGTACATTTTCAAAGAGCTGATTTTGATTGTTTAATTCAAGCCATTTAGTTTTCTTTATTCTAAAACTTGAAGACGTTACTACTACTTGATTAAACAACTAAGGGTTCCTTGCTTTTTTGTTTATTTTTCAGGTTTGTGTAATACTTTATGGCCCATTCCATATCAATCTCAAATATCTGTCTAACAATGTGTTGTTCATCATAATGCATCACAAGTCGAACTTAATTATGGACTCGTTTTGCGTTTGCATGAGGTGCTCCAACCTTGTCGTTAAGTTTTCAACAATCCAGCATATACGAATATGCAGTATTTACATGAAATTAAAAACGAATAATAAACTTAAAATACTCGCAAAAAAATTTAATCGAAAAAATCAACCTATTTTTCATTTCACATCGCTTACTCGAGTTACTCGTATTTGTTTGGATGACGAATTTCACAGTGCAAACTGTTCAACTGCACAAACCATTTTGATGATAAACTCAAGTCCTTCATTTCCCTTGTGTGACTAGAATTGTTTTCAAATATGTTGTGTATGTTTATCACTTCACTTATCTTAACTTCACTTTACTCCACTTCAGAGCACTTAACCGCACTCTTCACCATTCTACGCCACTCACAGCACTTGAATCAGTTCTTGCAGCGAAAACAAATCCTTGAAAATGCATAAGTTATCCTCCATGGGTAAACTCACTTATGCAGCACAAACTGAATCGAATTTCCTCATTTTCTGCATATTTCCTCTATTCCTCGAAGCACTTTAACTCGTATATGCCTTGCGGGTAAGTACGGTGTACGGTGTACGGTTGTATGGAAACATCTCAGAGAGTACAATGGCTTGCAACGAATTCCAATTAATTTGTAATTACTGCACTTACTGCCCATCTCACCTATCTGTGCCTTGTCATACCGTCGTTTAAACTAAGATGAGTTTCTTAGTTGAGCACGAATCGAAAAGCTAACAAACGTTGCAACGTTTCCATGCATTTTTCCACTCATCGCATCACATCGTTCCCATATACTAGGCGTCGACAGTTTGAAAAAAATTTGAACAGTCTTCAGGAACTGAAATAATTGAGAATAAGGAGCATCATGTATCAACGTTTAAGTGCAACGTTAGGAGTGGGAAAAATTAATAATAACGAAAATAATTAGGATTTTGTTATTAATCAGCTGAGCATTGCTCCTATTCCTCCCATGTTTCCAACGGCATGGAGCTTAGTTACCGGCTCGAATTGTTGGCATGAGTGGCTTTAATTTTTGGCCGCCTTCAATTGCACTTATCGTTCGTTATAATCAGCTTTTCTAGGCAAAGAACTACGAGTATTTCAAGCAGTTTTGTAATATTGTAATTACATTTGTGAAACATTCCAGGATAATGGCAAGGCAAGTGCTTGCACAGTTCAGCATTGCAACTGATGAGTTCGGAACATTTTCTACGGATTAGGTATCGGTGGAAGGTCTTTTGTAATTACTGAAACTGAGAAATTTGAATCACTCTTCCCAAGGATTTCAAGTATGAGCTTACATTTACAAGGATATTGCAGTAATTAAATTGCATTCTCATTTACTGCAGTTTCTCATGCAGATTAAAATGTTTTCTGAAGATTTACATTTTAATCACTTCACAATAACACTAGTAGAGATAATAAATATTTAACTTTCGACTTGTAAGAGGACACAAACTATAAATTTTGATCCGTTCAGTTTGATTATTGTTATACTTGTATATCCGTACAGATTTTATATTTAAAATACAGCAAATGAATACTCTGGGGTATTGATAAAACTGCATTATTCTGAACGCCCTCTAGCGTTCAGTGTTGGAGGCGTACACTGGCGACCCATAAATTTATGCCAATATGCCAAAAACAAATTATATGTAAACGATTGTGTTAAGTTAAATTACTTTATTTATTCTGCTTATCAGTTGAATATATTTATTTGAGTTAAATTTTTTTAATCATCGAACTCAACTGCAGTATTATATTGCCTCTGCTTCACTCCACTCCATTCCACTCCCCTCCATTCTACTCCACTTGACTCGACTCCTCTCCACGCAGCTCCACTCCAGTCGAATTCTACTTCATTTCATATTGATTTTGGCAAACCCGGAAGTCATGCAACGTGATTCCGTTCATGTGGCACGAATGCGAGGAGAGTTTTTCGCCAAATTGTTGCTTCAGCTGCAATTCAAATATTGAACTTTTATGTGAATTGTTTTTGAAACATTTTTACTACAATTTTTTGTCTTATTTTCACAGATACAGATACTTTTCGCATTCACGTTTTCATTGTGTTTCGTCGTTTATTTCCTTTGCGTACACTGATTTATTTTCAGATCAAATGAGTACATACAAAGTGCCGTGGAAAAGTTGCTTTTATTGTTTAATAAATACACAAAAACAAGTATTGACAAAAAAGTCACATCAAAAGTCATTTATGACCAAAATCTCAAATAAACTGATGAGTGAAGCATACCTTTCTGGTGTTCATGCTATGAGCAGTACCAATCCATAGATGAAGAATCTGCAATATTGACAAAAAAACTTATAAAAACATGCATGTCTGTTGTGTCTGACTGCTGTTGTTTGTAGCGATGCCACAGTTGCCAATATAATCGATAAGATTCAAATACATGGCACGAGATTTTTCTGTTGATGTCGACTGAGTAATACTGATGCTAAGACCCACCCCAAAACCGGTGAGAATTCCGGGCTTGCCATCGTGCCATGGAGGGTATCTGAAGACACAAACTTAACACCAATGTTGACATAACATATCATACATAAAGAAGCTATATATATGTCAGATTGTTAATGTGATTATGTATGTTGTGATAGGATCTGTATTATCCTTGGAAAAATTAGTAACACATTTTTTGAGTATTTCTCATACTCTTTAATTTTTATTGAAATAATTGTTTTCTAGAATATACAATATAAGGCTTGTCTACATTAATTACTTAAATAACACAATCTTTTTTTAATTCTAATTGGTTAACTCTATATATTTATAAATATTTAACATATTTCATATTCATTAATGACACATTACCCAGACATGTAATGCATAGTAAATGCTTTTTGTGCATTTGCTTCTAATGGGTCTCATGTTCACCTGTGTTCCAATATATATAATCTCGATATATTTGAAACCACATGAGCTCTTAATGCAAATTATAGCGGTAAATTATATGTGACAGGAGTATGGTTTTCTGACTCATGCCATAAGCTATAAAAATACATTGGTTTGTTCATCAAGGCGGTCTTAACATTGAATAAAGGTGCCTATTGATATACCATTATATGTTTATTTCATCCAAAGTATAAAGCATATTATGAATTAGGATGAAAAAGTTGTTTTCTCAAGTAAAATTTAGTGCAACCAGTCTGACTCCTCGCAACACACTGACTCTTCTTAACTTACTGAGGTTTACCCGGGTTGCCACTTCTTAGTGCTGCTTAGTATTGCCGCACTTATTGCTTAGTATTACATATATATAAAGAGCAGGTTATAAATCCTTGTGTAACCCTTGTACACGCAAATAAATAGATTTGGTTTCTTTAAAATACTAAGAAGACTGCATATCTTCTCCGGTAATGGAGCCCGTGAACGTCTGTCTTCCAAACAAAGAGTAAAAGTACTGCCAGAGATCATGAATGTATGAGTTATTTGTGCGTGGAAAAGTCAAAGATGGATATTAATAATTATTTTTCAAGAATATAATGTAAAGCAAATTTATTTATTATTTTTTGGGTTTAATTTTTAAATATAAATGATACGAGTTATTAATTGATTGTTTTTTATATGATAACTGTTACGGTCTATGATTACATCGAATAAAACAGTGCGAGGCTTAAATGATATCAGTAAGTAAGTAGTTCTAAATATCATTAAGCTGTGTTCCCAGGGAATACAAGAAAATTCAACTGCAGACAAAGTAGTCAAACGAGGAGCAGAAATATCTGAGTATATTGATTTCAACGAAATATGTTTTTTAAATCCATAATCCGCATCCAAAATTATTTTCTTACATTATTAGTATAGTTTACTAATATTCGTGTCTATATTTCTACCACATTTTATTTATTCAAAGGATTTGCAAATAATTTTGATTACGAACTTATGGTTCGATTAGTAGCCCAAGTAGTCGCGAACGACTAGTTCTCACAGTTTTGAGAACTACCGGAGCCAAACGGGACTTTTCGAAACAAACAAGTTGATGTCCCGTTTGGCAGCAATCATGCGATCGAATAATATTGTATGATTACTCCGTTAATGAAATGAAACAGAGAGCTGGATTCTAGAAGACGCGGGTGTTAAGTTATGTAAAAGGAAAACGAATAAAAAGATAATAAAAAAGTTAATTTATCAAGAATAAAGATCCCTCCTATCGGGATGCTGAGTGCAGTTTCTCTCTTAGTTCTCTCTTAACTTCTTAACGTCAAGTGTTTTAAATAATTAAAAAGCTTGAATATAGTAGTCAAGAAGTTATTTTATTATTATTGTCATAATTAGATTGATGCTCCGCAGTGAAGCAGGTCAGTTCTCTTTTAAAACAGAGCGTCTCAACTCATTTGAAAGTTCTATTACTTTAATAAATTTATGTATAAAACTGCTATCACAGTCTGAGATTATATTTGCGATTTAATCGAATAATCTATATATTCTCATTAAATAATCACTGTACTCATGCTTATGTATCCTAAATTGACATTTGGCACGAGAACAAAATCATCTCATTTGTTTCAGTTTTTTATTAATTGGACACATACCCATTTATGCAACAATTAAAAGTGATTTCTTGCAAACTGTTGCATCATAAAATCCTGTAAATAATTGGCAGTATTTTCCTTCCTGGGCTCATCCATTGCAGGAACATAAGCTGCGCCAGCAACAACAGAAGACGTGCATAACCAACTCAACGAACTTCCATCTTTATCGAAATACTTCTGCTTTCAGTTCCAAGACATCGTCCTCTGAGCATTTCAAATAAAACAAACTTATCCTTTACTCGTAGCAGGACTACATGTATTTAGCCAACTAATGCGGCAATTTTGGCAAACTGAACGACGTCAATTTGAAATTTGCAAAGGAGCCGAGACAGAATGAACTTCCTTCACCCTCATTCATAATAAATTCAGCGATGATTGGTTTTCTGGCGCTGCTGAGTTGGTCGAAAAGTGCTTACTTGCACTGTTCAAGTCTAATGCAATGAGTCTCTTGGGTCACCAAATCCTGCGAAGTGCTTTTATGTCGTGGCTCGCCTAAGCTCCATAAGAAGATATAAAATGTTATGCCATGGACTTAAGCACGCTCCACTCATACTTGAGCATGTGTTTTTGTTTATTTAGAATTCCTTTACTTAATACTTTTTTTGCGCTCTCCACAACAGCAAGGATACTATTTGGCCAATATGAAATTTATGTTAACGAATCAGTGCGAAATTGTAATTTTATCGAATGATTTGGTTTGCTTTAATATTGCTGTCATATTTCTAGTTATTATCCTTGTTGGACTTAGGTTTCTTTCTTGTTCGATTTGTGAGCAACGTAACATAAAATGTATTGCATTTCATTGAAATCCGAATTGAAATTCTTTGCGTACTCCTACGCTCCATTCGATTGCTAGAATTCTTATAAGAAAATTTGACAGACAACAAAACAATATCATTTAGCAATAATACCAATGCCATACAATGGCCTGCACGTCTCACGTCTCATCACAACAAATTCACTTCTCAACTTTCGCTTTCCACTTCTCACTTCGCACTTCGCGCCATAAGACACCAAAGGACACCATAGGACACCCAACCACACCGCACCGCAATAGTTCGCCTGACATAACCTGCCATAGCAACCACTACATATACAAATTCCAATTTGGCATGTAATATGTCGCATCACCCTAATGAGTGCACGATTAAGTGTCCTTATCTATTATTGCCAGTAAATGTCGTGGAAATTTGTTGTTTGATCCTATGAATGTCCTTTCAGCTTTGATTTGAAGTGGTAATCTTCATAAGATTTTCTTAGCACATATGCCTTGCACCTTTTAGGCACAGATTAGTCGTTTCATTTGAGAATAGTGACGGCTGAGCTTCTGAGCTTCCAACAACTTGACTTAAATACTTGTTTCATTGAAATTGTGAACTTGAAGAAGAGAACTATTTTCAAATGGAGGACGAATATTTATAATTTAACATAATTAGACAAGTATTTATTTCGCACTAAAATTAAATAAGAATTTTTAAAACGACTTGAGAAAAATAAAATGATTGCAAAAAAAAACTTACTTTACGACACAAAACAGGAGTACGAATCTGGAGCAGCCTTACAGATAAGCAATGAAGAACCAGTCAATGAGTAACACATGTCGTATAATCAAGAAATTATTGATAAATCCTCATGTCATCAATAAATTTAGTTAGGTTAGATTAAGTTTCGTTGAAAGAGTTTAAGTTAATATAAATATCAACGCTTTTACTCGGAGATATCATTCCTCATTGTGATACCTTTAATGTTGCCAGGGGGATCGAGCTGGAATAACCTTTGTTTCTAGCAAAGATAGCCACTTCGGTTGCTATCTTTAATAAACTATTTCACCATTTATATAAATATAAAGAGATTCAATTAGCATACATTTAGCTAAATAAAGTCAGCGTATCTATTATAACACAGTGTGTTATCCTTGATAAGCCGTTTGGGCTTCCAAATAAAATTAAGAAGATCTGATAAATCTGCCTTCGCTATCTCTGGCAATTGTCATTTCATATGACTCCTGTTGTATTAATACAAATACAATAATATTTGTGAGAGTTGTAAGCTAAAATTTTTACTATATTAATAAATCAAACAAGAGAAATGACTATAATCTGTCTTCAAGCATTTGCTGAACTTTTTAACAGTCAGGTTCTACAAAGCAGAATATTATCAAATTGATTATATGTTTATTACTTCACTGGAGGTGAAATTAAGTACCACGGGGTACAGGTGCTGACAACTTCGATTGTTCTGAACACTGGGTTGACTTCATAGTGGGGTGTTGTAGTTAGTAGGAAGTTGCATTCCAACATATAATTTTAATTGATCCCTACGAAATTCTATTCAATGGAGCATTTATCGGAGCATTGTCTTAATAAACATGTTGAGAACAACGTGGTGTTAAGCCCTCACGACACATAAGTCTCATAAATAACACACTTTGATGTTGTCAGCGCCTATCCACTGTTTAATCCATTGACTAAATTTATCCTCTTCCCTATTATTCTTATAGTAGATTTTTTCTTCCTCAAAATGAAAGCATTCCAATTCGATATTCCAATAGAAGAACTTAAAACGCAAAAGCAAACCAGCAAATTTGCTCAAATTTGAGTAAAAATTTTTCCAAAGCCAGCAATAAAATGCAATAATGATAGTGCATACCAACCAAGTAGCAACCAATATGACAAACTGCCTCCAATAATGGTGACATCACATAAGCACAGAATGCAATGGACATTTGAATGATGTCGAAGTGACATCATGCAGTGTTCCCATTTGCATTCGGAATCGATTTCGTAAAATATTTGTACGTGGACATCTAATCATTACGGGCAATGCACAAGTCATTGTGTGCGGCGATGCATCATCATGAATGTGCCGCAGTGTCAACGGAGGATGCTAGGCAAAAGCCATATCAGATGTTGTCCTACAAATTCCAATAAAATTCATGCTACTTAAGCAGCTCAAAACCATTTTTGATTCTTCCACATTTTCACATTTGCGTCACGAAATGTGTGATTTTTGGCATTGGGCCGCAGCGAGGTGCAGCACATCACAAACCGCAACAGCCTCACAAAGGAACTGATGATATGTCATCCTTTTAAAAACTGTTGGAAAATACTGATTATAAAAATGAATTGAAGCTGAAGTTGTTATAAAAAATTAAAACGAAACGCGGTAATTAGCCATCAACCAGTCGGAAAGTTCGTACAATAAGTGCGTTTGGAAGAGCAGACAGGTGGCAACGCTGTGGTCATGGCACACCTTTGTGCGTTCACTTAAAACACAATGTCCAATTAGTAAATTAAACGTATGTCGATGGTCATCAATTCATATATAGGTAATGCGGTTATAAATGTTCCATCTGGTAAGCACATACCACAACAATATATATGCATAAACGTATACTATGTACACTTGTGTGCGGGAGTGTATGTAAGTTGTGTTTCTGATGACATTTGCTTGCATATGTTTTGGATGTCGAAGAGTCATTTTATTACACGGAATTAATGTACTTACAGGAGTTTCAATTAAAGATAGTTAAGTAATTAACTTTGAAGGCTGTACATGTCTCACCTGGCACAATCAATGGCAATTGGGAAAATAATGATGCGAACTAAGCAACACAGCACACGCCCACGAGCTCATTTCATATTAATTGATTCCGAGTTCGCAGCCAATGTTGAGCTACAGAAACTGTTGAAGGACAATTTTAATTCAATTTAAGTTTATATACTCGTGCAATATAAATTTAATAAGAAAATCGGTATGCTTAGCTTTCAGCAATACATAGATTATAGATCTTTATCGATGTTTGAAGACATCAAGAGAATTCGAGCACATCTCAAAAGTTTTATTCATGAAAAACGATTTTTAGCCACCGAAGAGGTGATTGCTGTCAAGAGGGATATTTTTTTCAAACCTATCGAAAACCATTACAGAGATGAAATCTATAAATTGGAGGATCGTTAGAGTAAGTGCGGAAACTATAATTATTTAGTTTCATTCTATGAACTTATTAAATAACATTTTATATTGAGATTTTTCATTAAGAAAATTAACATCAAATAAAATGCACAGTACTAAAATAAATCGTCGGTTTACTTGTAACCAAACTGAGGTAAATCATTATTATGTTGAAGCTGTTTTGAGCTAGTGTACTTAAGCAATTATACTCTTTTTTAACTCGAGGTATTTTCAAAACCCCCCTTTACACCTTGACTGATTATTGTTTATCACTTCATCAGACTAAACAATAATTGACCTCAGATCTGCATACCTCCCTGAGGAACCCGTAACCACGGTTGCCACTTATGGTACTTTAGTACCAAAATTGGTATTTTTTTTTTTTTCGTTTGGTACTCACGTTCAAAAAATGGTACATTTTTGACGACCCAACTTTATTGTGGATATTTCCAATTAATTTTTTTTATAAATGCAACTTTGCACTATTTTATATTTTGTTCATTTATAACACTATGAAAAACACAGAACGAGAAAACAAAAAGGTTTTTTACAGAAATGGTACCTTTTTAAACCAATTTTGGTACAGAAAAAAATTTTCAAGTGGCAACCGTGCCTGTAACCATTTTGAGATTTGATCACGCGGTGTTGGTAAGTCTGTCAGTTTTCTCAAATAATTTTAGGGCTCTATGCTTTAGGTATTTTTTGATGGGATCAATCTTTATGTGTCTGAGGACGCCATTCGTCCTAATTTACCATGGAACTTTGAAAAGTCTTCTTAGAGCCAGGCTTTGTGAAATTTCTAGCATGTATTCCATATTAATGCTATTGAAAAGAATTTTGTAGAATAAACTTAATTACGGCACAAAATTTCTGTGAGATATTGTTATAGCTTATAGCTGGCGATTTTAGTTCCCTACTGATAGATAAGTCCATTTGTCAGTCAATTAATACTGATAAACTCTGCAGTATCAGAGATTATATGTGTAATTATTGTATCAAAAACATTCGCAGCACAAGAGTTTCTACTCAAATAATTTTTTATGAAACTAATTTTCTCAGTATTTATTTATTTCTCAGTATTTATGAAACTAATTTTATATTATTTATATGAAGATGATATAAAAATATTGTAGCATTCCATCCCTACTTAAGGGGATATCACCTTTAATCACTTCTACATATCGAAACACTTTAAGCCATTATGGCTAATTTAAATGTAAAGTTATTAAATTTAGCTAACTATATGTAAGGAATTATATAGGGTAGAGAAATGCAACTGCAATATTAAACACACTGACACCAACAAAAATAGAGTGCAGAGTTTATAAGAAGCCCTTCATATTACCTATATCCATCCTGGAAACAACTCTAAAGTATGTAACTATATTAAACATAAGACAATTCTTTAATATTATGTTCAATAATTTATATAGCATTGAAGTTTTTAAGGAAATGAGAATTAAAAGTTTTAAAATGTAATGAACTAATGTCAGTATTTAACACTTGAAATATTTTTATATTTGGTTTTTCAAATCTCTAAGATAATGGACAAACCAAACTAGATTGTTTAATACAACCGAAATTATTGCGAGTGCCGTAGCGGTTATAGAATCCGCATCACCTATCAAATAACACATTTTTGTAAAATATTTCAAAAAATTAAGAACTATTTTTGGGAAATATATTTTAATTTGACTTTTGTATGCATTTCCAACAACTTTATAAAATGCTGATCTTCGACTTGAGATTTTTTTGAAAATATAAGGTAAATTAATGCATTCGGACAGATTTTGGTAAAAAACGACTTTATCACCTCCGACTTGGCTATAATTTTTTTACGAGTTCCTTTCATAAAATAAGAAGACCCGGGAAAAATTTTGAAATTTTTTTCAAGGAGATATGGACTCATGTAGTTTTGAGAATTGGCATCGCAGACTCATTTTTAAGCGGCCATATCTCAATACCTATAAATGTTTTAATACTAAATATAAATAAAATACAAAAAATGAAAATTCTCGGAATACATTTAAAGAAAAATTTTTTTTTTGCTTCACAGTTAAAATCACAACTTTAATATAAATAATCTTAATTGTTTAAACTATTTCTTAAAAGTTCAATCAATTAACTGTAAAACATAATAAAATTAAAGTTTCTATCATTTATAGATCTTGGGATATGGTGTTATAAAAATGTGTCTACAATGCTAATGCTCAAAACGCGATGGGTTCATATCTCCTAGGAGAAAAATTTCAAAATTTGTTCCGAGATACGGATCCTCTTATTTCTTGAAAGAAGCTCATTATAAAAAAATTTCAGACAAATCGAAGATGATTAGGTCAAAAAGATGCCGATTTGTAAAAAAATGACCCATGTCCATTTTTCTGAACACTTTCTGAAAAATCTATTACAACTAGGGAAACAATTTTTTCCAACTTAAAGCTATATTCACAAAACATAAAATCAACAAGTAAAAGGAATTAATATTTGGTAGAACCACCTCTCACCTTAATTCCCGCATTGATTCTGCAGTTTAATGGTGTACATTGTTTTATTTTTTCACAACTTAGTGGCACAAATTTCCAATCGGATTTAAATCAGGGCTGTTTCCTGACCACAGAAGCACTCGAATTCCCTCTTTTAAATGAAATTATTTGCCTTTAATAAAAAAAAATTTTTTTTTGTTGATATGTTATATTTTTTAAGCTTAACCATTCCATCTACAAAATGTAACTGCCCTATTTACGAAAAGGGCTCATATGTAATTGACACAGTTTTCTTTGTGTAATTCTAATTAAAAAGTTCGTTGCTTATTCGACGGAGGTCCACTGCCCTCATCGGAATCGAACAGGTTAAATTTGCTTTCATCTCACCAGGTAATCTGTCTCCAATCTGCTTTAATCCTGATGGAGTTTAGCCCATTGCAAGCAAGGTGTTTTCATTTTATGCCTGAGAAATGGCTTTTTGCAAGTCCTTTAGCAAATAAGCCTATAGAAGAGTGCCGCCATCCAACGGTTTTAACTTTTATTTCAAGTTCAGTTCCATTTTTTAGCTAAGTCCATAACTTTAGTTTTGACTTTAGCAGTTTTGAATGAAGTTTTTGTATTGAAAAAAATTAATACAACAACAAAAACTCCAAAATAGACCAGATTTCGTGATGGCCACACATTTTTAATTATATCTGAGAAGTTTAGATAATAAAGTCATAAACACATTTTAAAAATGTGCAAGATTGTAACACCTTACAGCTGTATTACTGCACTAAATTCATATAACAAGATGGAGAAAAAAATGTAGATGAAGTAGCAAGTATCTCTGAACTGATTTAAATTGGATTTGAATTTGCGGAGGCTTGAAGAACATAACACACGGAATTATTTGGAGTTCACAGAAAAAGTTTACAGGTTGAATTTTTCATGAATTCATCTGCTATTTATTTTTCGACTAAATCTATAGTATTGTGTAAAATGTTTGAAAATACATTATTTATTGATCCACGGCATAGTCTTAAGTGTTTACCTATTTTATTATTTAGAATCTGTTTCTTTCATTAAAAAAAATATTCGAATTTTTTGTTAATCTCGAAATTATACCGTAAGTACCATATGAATAGCAGTATTTTAAAGTATTAAACAGTTTAAGTATTATTTACTACTTTATGGTTGGCACTGTATGAATTACATTATCAGTAATCCATTTGTTTCTATATGCACTACTTACGGTTTTAGTATGTGTTGGTACCTTAACTAAAAACTGTGTTAAATGAATTTAATCCCTTCCGATTAGAATTTTGGATGACTTTTTACACTAAATGAATTGGTACTCATTCCACTTCTCTACTTGAAGCCGTGATGCACATAGCGAGTAATTTTCACTACTGCCTTGACTCTTAACCTCACTGTTGCAATTCTTTAACCATTCCCTCAGTAATCATAGAAAGCGGCAATATGAATTTATAATTATTTTTCAAGCCAAACCAATGAATATTAATTATTACAATAAAAACAATAACAACAACAACAACATCAACAACAACAGCTACAACCACAATAAATAATGATAATGATGTTGGTGTATGAATTCAAGTGACTGCAACAGTTAATTATGCAGAATAGATTTTTCATGACATATGATATGCATAAAGGACCCAGTAGAAAAAGTGGTCTTCGAAGACATTGTCTTCAAGACGGTCTTTGATACCGCGTCCGCATTTTCAAGCAAATTGCAAAACAATTGCTCAAAACATGAATGTAAATACTCTTTCTTTGCTTTCTCTCTCATTTTTAGTGTTCATAGCAACGTATTTGAATTTTGCCTCAGATGACGCTATGTTTTATAAATGAAGTGACGCAATAATTTTGAAGTGTAGTAAATAAACATATTGTGAAATAAATATTAAAAAAATCAAAATGAATAAAGAAACAAAATCATTAAACTATGAAATATTAAAAAAAAAGAAATTAAATCAAAACAAATTAAATAGTGACTTAGTTCCTGGAAAATATATTGATATTAATATTGAAGACAATAATTCCAGTGAAAGTTGTTTAAGAAACGAAACAAAGGATGTTGAAAATAAAAAAACTAAAAACACTTGTGAAAAATTAGCTGTTATATTTAAAAAACACAGGATTAACAGGCGTTGTGGTAATGATATTTTAGAACTCTTAAGATCAGAAGGTTTAATTGTACCAAAATCCTCTTCAACGCTTTTGAAAACATATAAAACTTCAACAATTGATGATAGCGAAATGCTATAAATTATTTTATATTAGTTTTAGTTAATTTTAGATATGCTAAGTTATATTAAGTTAATTATTTAAATTAATTTTCATTACGTTTACTAGTTTTTACTAGTTTATTTTTAATATCTTAATAAAATTTATAATAATTTATAATAAAATTTATAATTTACTTCTAAAACTTTTAATTTTGAATGTAATGTAAAAAATTATTATATAAAATAAATAAAAGTACAAAATACAACAATTTCTTTCTACTTATTTAAAGAGAAAATTGAAATTCATTTAAAATTTAAAGAGCGCAATAAAAGAGTAGAAATAAAAAAAGGGTGAAAAAATTATATGAGCACTGCACTAAGAGCGCACAACTTTCTGTCGAATGCGTCCGTTATGCAAGACATGGTCTTCGAGACGGTCTTCGAGACATGTACACAAAAATTCATTGAAGACATTTGGCTAATTTGTATGAAAGTGTCTTCAAAGACCGTCATACATTTGGATCGATCGGTCTTCATGTATGTATCCATGTCTTGAAGACGTCTTCGATGACGGATCGATCCGTTTTCTACTGGG
>NC_051848.1:11557032-11661357 GCF_002237135.1 Teleopsis dalmanni
GTAAGCTAAAATTTTTACTATATTAATAAATCAAACAAGAGAAATGACTATAATCTGTCTTCAAGCATTTGCTGAACTTTTTAACAGTCAGGTTCTACAAAGCAGAATATTATCAAATTGATTATATGTTTATTACTTCACTGGAGGTGAAATTAAGTACCACGGGGTACAGGTGCTGACAACTTCGATTGTTCTGAACACTGGGTTGACTTCATAGTGGGGTGTTGTAGTTAGTAGGAAGTTGCATTCCAACATATAATTTTAATTGATCCCTACGAAATTCTATTCAATGGAGCATTTATCGGAGCATTGTCTTAATAAACATGTTGAGAACAACGTGGTGTTAAGCCCTCACGACACATAAGTCTCATAAATAACACACTTTGATGTTGTCAGCGCCTATCCACTGTTTAATCCATTGACTAAATTTATCCTCTTCCCTATTATTCTTATAGTAGATTTTTTCTTCCTCAAAATGAAAGCATTCCAATTCGATATTCCAATAGAAGAACTTAAAACGCAAAAGCAAACCAGCAAATTTGCTCAAATTTGAGTAAAAGTTTTTCCAAAGCCAGCAATAAAATGCAATAATGATAGTGCATACCAACCAAGTAGCAACCAATATGACAAACTGCCTCCAATAATGGTGACATCACATAAGCACAGAATGCAATGGACATTTGAATGATGTCGAAGTGACATCATGCAGTGTTCCCATTTGCATTCGGAATCGATTTCGTAAAATATTTGTACGTGGACATCTAATCATTACGGGCAATGCACAAGTCATTGTGTGCGGCGATGCATCATCATGAATGTGCCGCAGTGTCAACGGAGGATGCTAGGCAAAAGCCATATCAGATGTTGTCCTACAAATTCCAATAAAATTCATGCTACTTAAGCAGCTCAAAACCATTTTTGATTCTTCCACATTTTCACATTTGCGTCACGAAATGTGTGATTTTTGGCATTGGGCCGCAGCGAGGTGCAGCACATCACAAACCGCAACAGCCTCACAAAGGAACTGATGATATGTCATCCTTTTAAAAACTGTTGGAAAATACTGATTATAAAAATGAATTGAAGCTGAAGTTGTTATAAAAAATTAAAACGAAACGCGGTAATTAGCCATCAACCAGTCGGAAAGTTCGTACAATAAGTGCGTTTGGAAGAGCAGACAGGTGGCAACGCTGTGGTCATGGCACACCTTTGTGCGTTCACTTAAAACACAATGTCCAATTAGTAAATTAAACGTATGTCGATGGTCATCAATTCATATATAGGTAATGCGGTTATAAATGTTCCATCTGGTAAGCACATACCACAACAATATATATGCATAAACGTATACTATGTACACTTGTGTGCGGGAGTGTATGTAAGTTGTGTTTCTGATGACATTTGCTTGCATATGTTTTGGATGTCGAAGAGTCATTTTATTACACGGAATTAATGTACTTACAGGAGTTTCAATTAAAGATAGTTAAGTAATTAACTTTGAAGGCTGTACATGTCTCACCTGGCACAATCAATGGCAATTGGGAAAATAATGATGCGAACTAAGCAACACAGCACACGCCCACGAGCTCATTTCATATTAATTGATTCCGAGTTCGCAGCCAATGTTGAGCTACAGAAACTGTTGAAGGACAATTTTAATTCAATTTAAGTTTATATACTCGTGCAATATAAATTTAATAAGAAAATCGGTATGCTTAGCTTTCAGCAATACATAGATTATAGATCTTTATCGATGTTTGAAGACATCAAGAGAATTCGAGCACATCTCAAAAGTTTTATTCATGAAAAACGATTTTTAGCCACCGAAGAGGTGATTGCTGTCAAGAGGGATATTTTTTTCAAACCTATCGAAAACCATTACAGAGATGAAATCTATAAATTGGAGGATCGTTAGAGTAAGTGCGGAAACTATAATTATTTAGTTTCATTCTATGAACTTATTAAATAACATTTTATATTGAGATTTTTCATTAAGAAAATTAACATCAAATAAAATGCACAGTACTAAAATAAATCGTCGGTTTACTTGTAACCAAACTGAGGTAAATCATTATTATGTTGAAGCTGTTTTGAGCTAGTGTACTTAAGCAATTATACTCTTTTTTAACTCGAGGTATTTTCAAAACCCCCCTTTACACCTTGACTGATTATTGTTTATCACTTCATCAGACTAAACAATAATTGACCTCAGATCTGCATACCTCCCTGAGGAACCCGTAACCACGGTTGCCACTTATGGTACTTTAGTACCAAAATTGGTATTTTTTTTTTTTTCGTTTGGTACTCACGTTCAAAAAATGGTACATTTTTGACGACCCAACTTTATTGTGGATATTTCCAATTAATTTTTTTTATAAATGCAACTTTGCACTATTTTATATTTTGTTCATTTATAACACTATGAAAAACACAGAACGAGAAAACAAAAAGGTTTTTTACAGAAATGGTACCTTTTTAAACCAATTTTGGTACAGAAAAAAATTTTCAAGTGGCAACCGTGCCTGTAACCATTTTGAGATTTGATCACGCGGTGTTGGTAAGTCTGTCAGTTTTCTCAAATAATTTTAGGGCTCTATGCTTTAGGTATTTTTTGATGGGATCAATCTTTATGTGTCTGAGGACGCCATTCGTCCTAATTTACCATGGAACTTTGAAAAGTCTTCTTAGAGCCAGGCTTTGTGAAATTTCTAGCATGTATTCCATATTAATGCTATTGAAAAGAATTTTGTAGAATAAACTTAATTACGGCACAAAATTTCTGTGAGATATTGTTATAGCTTATAGCTGGCGATTTTAGTTCCCTACTGATAGATAAGTCCATTTGTCAGTCAATTAATACTGATAAACTCTGCAGTATCAGAGATTATATGTGTAATTATTGTATCAAAAACATTCGCAGCACAAGAGTTTCTACTCAAATAATTTTTTATGAAACTAATTTTCTCAGTATTTATTTATTTCTCAGTATTTATGAAACTAATTTTATATTATTTATATGAAGATGATATAAAAATATTGTAGCATTCCATCCCTACTTAAGGGGATATCACCTTTAATCACTTCTACATATCGAAACACTTTAAGCCATTATGGCTAATTTAAATGTAAAGTTATTAAATTTAGCTAACTATATGTAAGGAATTATATAGGGTAGAGAAATGCAACTGCAATATTAAACACACTGACACCAACAAAAATAGAGTGCAGAGTTTATAAGAAGCCCTTCATATTACCTATATCCATCCTGGAAACAACTCTAAAGTATGTAACTATATTAAACATAAGACAATTCTTTAATATTATGTTCAATAATTTATATAGCATTGAAGTTTTTAAGGAAATGAGAATTAAAAGTTTTAAAATGTAATGAACTAATGTCAGTATTTAACACTTGAAATATTTTTATATTTGGTTTTTCAAATCTCTAAGATAATGGACAAACCAAACTAGATTGTTTAATACAACCGAAATTATTGCGAGTGCCGTAGCGGTTATAGAATCCGCATCACCTATCAAATAACACATTTTTGTAAAATATTTCAAAAAATTAAGAACTATTTTTGGGAAATATATTTTAATTTGACTTTTGTATGCATTTCCAACAACTTTATAAAATGCTGATCTTCGACTTGAGATTTTTTTGAAAATATAAGGTAAATTAATGCATTCGGACAGATTTTGGTAAAAAACGACTTTATCACCTCCGACTTGGCTATAATTTTTTTACGAGTTCCTTTCATAAAATAAGAAGACCCGGGAAAAATTTTGAAATTTTTTTCAAGGAGATATGGACTCATGTAGTTTTGAGAATTGGCATCGCAGACTCATTTTTAAGCGGCCATATCTCAATACCTATAAATGTTTTAATACTAAATATAAATAAAATACAAAAAATGAAAATTCTCGGAATACATTTAAAGAAAAATTTTTTTTTTGCTTCACAGTTAAAATCACAACTTTAATATAAATAATCTTAATTGTTTAAACTATTTCTTAAAAGTTCAATCAATTAACTGTAAAACATAATAAAATTAAAGTTTCTATCATTTATAGATCTTGGGATATGGTGTTATAAAAATGTGTCTACAATGCTAATGCTCAAAACGCGATGGGTTCATATCTCCTAGGAGAAAAATTTCAAAATTTGTTCCGAGATACGGATCCTCTTATTTCTTGAAAGAAGCTCATTATAAAAAAATTTCAGACAAATCGAAGATGATTAGGTCAAAAAGATGCCGATTTGTAAAAAAATGACCCATGTCCATTTTTCTGAACACTTTCTGAAAAATCTATTACAACTAGGGAAACAATTTTTTCCAACTTAAAGCTATATTCACAAAACATAAAATCAACAAGTAAAAGGAATTAATATTTGGTAGAACCACCTCTCACCTTAATTCCCGCATTGATTCTGCAGTTTAATGGTGTACATTGTTTTATTTTTTCACAACTTAGTGGCACAAATTTCCAATCGGATTTAAATCAGGGCTGTTTCCTGACCACAGAAGCACTCGAATTCCCTCTTTTAAATGAAATTATTTGCCTTTAATAAAAAAAAATTTTTTTTTGTTGATATGTTATATTTTTTAAGCTTAACCATTCCATCTACAAAATGTAACTGCCCTATTTACGAAAAGGGCTCATATGTAATTGACACAGTTTTCTTTGTGTAATTCTAATTAAAAAGTTCGTTGCTTATTCGACGGAGGTCCACTGCCCTCATCGGAATCGAACAGGTTAAATTTGCTTTCATCTCACCAGGTAATCTGTCTCCAATCTGCTTTAATCCTGATGGAGTTTAGCCCATTGCAAGCAAGGTGTTTTCATTTTATGCCTGAGAAATGGCTTTTTGCAAGTCCTTTAGCAAATAAGCCTATAGAAGAGTGCCGCCATCCAACGGTTTTAACTTTTATTTCAAGTTCAGTTCCATTTTTTAGCTAAGTCCATAACTTTAGTTTTGACTTTAGCAGTTTTGAATGAAGTTTTTGTATTGAAAAAAATTAATACAACAACAAAAACTCCAAAATAGACCAGATTTCGTGATGGCCACACATTTTTAATTATATCTGAGAAGTTTAGATAATAAAGTCATAAACACATTTTAAAAATGTGCAAGATTGTAACACCTTACAGCTGTATTACTGCACTAAATTCATATAACAAGATGGAGAAAAAAATGTAGATGAAGTAGCAAGTATCTCTGAACTGATTTAAATTGGATTTGAATTTGCGGAGGCTTGAAGAACATAACACACGGAATTATTTGGAGTTCACAGAAAAAGTTTACAGGTTGAATTTTTCATGAATTCATCTGCTATTTATTTTTCGACTAAATCTATAGTATTGTGTAAAATGTTTGAAAATACATTATTTATTGATCCACGGCATAGTCTTAAGTGTTTACCTATTTTATTATTTAGAATCTGTTTCTTTCATTAAAAAAAATATTCGAATTTTTTGTTAATCTCGAAATTATACCGTAAGTACCATATGAATAGCAGTATTTTAAAGTATTAAACAGTTTAAGTATTATTTACTACTTTATGGTTGGCACTGTATGAATTACATTATCAGTAATCCATTTGTTTCTATATGCACTACTTACGGTTTTAGTATGTGTTGGTACCTTAACTAAAAACTGTGTTAAATGAATTTAATCCCTTCCGATTAGAATTTTGGATGACTTTTTACACTAAATGAATTGGTACTCATTCCACTTCTCTACTTGAAGCCGTGATGCACATAGCGAGTAATTTTCACTACTGCCTTGACTCTTAACCTCACTGTTGCAATTCTTTAACCATTCCCTCAGTAATCATAGAAAGCGGCAATATGAATTTATAATTATTTTTCAAGCCAAACCAATGAATATTAATTATTACAATAAAAACAATAACAACAACAACAACATCAACAACAACAGCTACAACCACAATAAATAATGATAATGATGTTGGTGTATGAATTCAAGTGACTGCAACAGTTAATTATGCAGAATAGATTTTTCATGACATATGATATGCATAAAGGACCCAGTAGAAAAAGTGGTCTTCGAAGACATTGTCTTCAAGACGGTCTTTGATACCGCGTCCGCATGTTCAAGCAAATTTGCAAAACAATTGCTCAAAACATGAATGTAAATACTCTTTCTTTGTTTTCTCTCTCATTTTTAGTGTTCATAGCAACGTATTTGAATTTTGCCTCAGATGACGCTATGTTTTATAAATGAAGTGACGCAATAATTTTGAAGTGTAGTAAATAAACATTTGTGAAATAAATATTAAAAAAATCAAAATGAATAAAGAAACAAAATCATTAAACTATGAAATATTAAAAAAAAAGAAATTAAATCAAAACAAATTAAATAGTGACTTAGTTCCTGGAAAATATATTGATATTAATATTGAAGACAATAATTCCAGTAAAAGTTGTTTAAGAAACGAAACAAACGATGTTGAAAATAAAAAAACTAAAAACACTTGTGAAAAATTAGCTGTTATATTTAAAAAACACAGGATTAACAGGCGTTGTGGTAATGATATTTTAGAACTCTTAAGATCAGAAGGTTTAATTGTACCAAAATCCTCTTCAACGCTTTTGAAAACATATAAAACTTCAACAATTGATGATAGCGAAATGCTATAAATTATTTTATATTAGTTTTAGTTAATTTTAGATATGCTAAGTTATATTAAGTTAATTATTTAAATTAATTTTCATTATGTTTACTAGTTTTTACTAGTTTATTATTAATATCTTAATAAAATTTATAATAATTTATAATAAAATTTTTAATTTACTTCTAACACTTTTAATTTTGAATGTAATGTAAAAAATTATTATATAAAATAAATAAAAGTACAAAATACAATAATTTCTTTCTACTTATTTAAAGAGAAAATTGAAATTTATTTAAAATTTAAAGAGCGAAATAAAAGAGTAGAAATAAAAAAAAAGGGTGAAAAAATTATATGAGCACTGCACTAAGAGCGCACAACTTTCTGTCGAATGCGTCCGTTATGCAAGACATGGTCTTCGAGACGGTCTTCGAGACATGTACGCAAAAATTCATTAAAGACATTTGGCTAATTTGTATGAAAGTGTCTTCAAAGACCGTCATACATTTGGATCGATCGGTCTTCATGTATGTATCCATGTCTTGAAGACGTCTTCGATGACGGATCGATCCGTTTTCTACTGGGGAAGGCACACAAATACAAACACACACGCACACACATGTACCTACACACAACACATACAAGCCCAAACCCAAACGCATTTGCATTTGTGGTTATTTGTATGTTCACGTGAGTGTCAGTGTGTAAATGTGTGTTGCGGTTTATGCCCTTACAAAAACTGATATAATTTATATTGCATTATTATTTATTGTTATTATTATTATTATGTGAGTACTGTTATTGTTGTTGTTGTTGTTGCTGTTGCTGTTGCTGTTGTTATTGCATTACAATTTTATTGGAGTTGTTTTAGCTGTTGTTTTTGTTGTTATTATGTGTTTTTTTATAAATTGTTTTTCATATGTTTTTGTTAGTGTTCGAAATGTTCCAAATGTTCACAGTATTTCCAGTGTTGTGAGTGCGACATTTCGGATTTTATATCAGTTGGCAACGTGATACAATGTTGCGCCTTATAATTGAACTCATTCCGAGCAGCGTGCGTGCTCAATCTTTGCAACCAATGCTGAACAACAATCACATTACCAATAACAACAAGAACAACAACAACAAGAACAACAACAACAAGAACAACAACAACAACTAAAATAAAATAATAAATAAATGTGTAAATATAAAAATCATTTAAAAAAAAATTTTATTAAATTTTTTCAACACAAATTTTCATATAAAACACAAATTTCCTGCTGCATTTATATTTTTTTTTTGTTTTCTTTTTTTTTTGTTTTTGTTGCCAACGATTTTGTTTCATTTTTGCTGCAGCCATAAATTAAGAACGAGTGTTGAGCGGCGAGCAACGAGCGACGAACGACGAGTTTTGAGTTTCGAGTAACAAACAAATAGACTAACAAACCAAGCCAAACCAAACCGAACTAAAGGCAAACCCAACCAGAACGAGTAAAAAGTAACTAACAATTTGATTGTTTTTATTGATAATAGCTAACGCGCCTAAATGTATGCAACGTTGTGCAGTGATTTTTTTGTAGCAGTTTATTCTGTATTTCATTTTGCATTTTATTTACGTATGGGTATTTTGGGTATTGTCTACTCTTCTCGTTATTTTTTCATATACTTTTTCATTTTCATTTTAGCTTTTGTTTAATTTTATAACATTTTTATGATTATATGTATATATATATTTTTTTTGTTTTCGGTTCTCTATTTGATTCTTTTTTAAAGAACAATAGAAACAATGCAAAAATGCATTACGAGTAAATGTGAAAACAATTGAGATACATTAACAGCAGGAAAACTCCAACTCCAACTACAACAAACAAAACTATAGAAACAATTGCTGCTAATGTTGCCTCAATTCCATTGTCCATTCTTATCTGGCACGGAATATGTGTTTATGAATACGTGTGCTCACATTTAGTACCGTAAATTATGGTCGGTAACAACTCATGGTCTCTGTGATTCAGAAGAGTTTGCATTTTATTCCATTTCAGTTAGGTTCGGTTTGGCTTGGCTTGGTTTGGTTTGGTTCAGTTCAGTTTGGCTTGACTTGGTTCGATTATACTTATATTTCTCTTCTGTGCCACTTTGCTTTGGCTTTTCAGGGGAAATATCTTTACAATTCAAATGCATTAATATTACAGATATAATCCGATTTTGACATCATTGTTCTCGAAATATTAAATGCATATATGAGTAAGTAGATACGCACATACACATACAGAGGAACATAATTTTCATTTATTTCAATAATACAAACGAGCTCCCATAATTCAGCAAATTTGCAGAGCTTTGGGTTAGAAGGAGAGTCTCCCTTTCACATATAATTATTAAATTTATTTTGATTGATGAATAGAAATTAATATGTTTGATGAAGCTAAACAACAGAATAAAGTTTCAGTTTTAATTCGTATGATACTAACTAAACTATACGACTCAATCCATAAAAACAAAGAAATAGTGATTCAGGATATTGCTCTTCTTAGCAATTGTAAATTTAGAAAATCTTCTACAAAAGTTTAAGCATATGCTACAGATAAAATAACATGTAAACACACAAAGAAATCCAATCTCACAATAATTGTTTAACTTCCTTAGGTGCCAATTATAAGTTACGTATTAATATTATGTTTTAGTATATTTACTTAATTGATACCGACTTATGTCTTAAATGTGTTTGGAAATTACTTTTAAATTGCAACAATTAGTTAAAATATAAACTATCAACTGAAATGCAACATTTAAGAGCTTAGAATTTACTAAAATTCCATTCATTCTTCCATTTTGGTTCTTACTTCCGCATAAAACAGCCACCAGGGATAAAACTATATCTAAAAATACAGCTTTAATTGATTCCCGCTGAATTTAATTCGGATGGTTATCAGCACAGAATATCAATACGCGTGTTAATAGCACCGTGATGTTGAACATTGACGGCAGGTTATCATGTTTATTAACTCTGAACTTCTTCTCTTGCAACAATCACTTCAACTATGCACTATAGCATGGAATCTACTGTCTGGGGTGTTTCAAAATGCTGTAAGTAATAGTAATTATAACTATTCTGTAGTTGACTGCAGAATAGGCAGTAATCAAAAACGCATTTGAAGTAAATACAACCGACAACATTGACAGTTTATATTTAACTAAATTTTGTTTACATTTCATTATTTAAGATTGCTTAAACTAATGCAAAACATACTAGATTATAACACTTTCTCCGCCCTTAATTTTTGACAAGGTTTAAGTTTTCCTGAAATCGTCGGATTCAAATCGAATTACATCCTTCCGAATACGACCACTTTTTCGAAGTTGAACTACTTCGGTAGAACGTTCTTCACTAGGCATTAATGTTGATTGGCTAGATGAAGGCGGTGTGGCATTGATGAAATTGATGAAAATTGGTTGTGAAGAGAGGTCAGAGCTACTTCTAGTTTTAAGCTGATTAACGTGACGTTTGATGTAACCAAAAGATGTGTTCACTCGGTAAACCATTTTACCAAGTTGTTTCACAATAACTCCTTTTATCCATTTTTCCCCTCTTGCGTAGTTTCGAGCGAAGACGGGTTGCTTTAGACTGAATTTCATTTTCCGTTTCGAAGCTTCAAGGTGCTTCCTAGGCGATTCAAACAGTTGACTCAACAAGGTACGAACAGGCCTTCCATGTAAAAGTTCTGCAGGTGATTTACCCTCAGCATTCGGCATTGCACGATATGTTGCAAGATATTTTGATACAGCGAATTTGAGAGACAATCCATCGTCAATGTTTTTCTGAACAGCAGTTTTAAAAGATCTGACGAATCGTTCGGCTAACCCGTTTGAGGCTGGATGAAACGGCGCTGTTGTTATATGTTTGATGCCAAGTTTTGAGCAAAACTGTTTGAATGCTTCAGCTGTAAATTGCGGACCATTGTCACTTACGATGGTTTCTGGTATACCTTCCAGAGAAAATATAGAAGACAATGCTGATACGGTGTCAACCGTTGTTGTTGTAGATAGTTGTACAACGAACGGAAATTGCGAGAAAGCGTCGACACAAATTAGCCACATTGAATTACAAAATGGACCAGCAAAGTCGATATGTACTCTCTCCCAAGGTCGATCAGCTTCAGGCCAGCTTAAGTATTCACGTGTGTGAACAGGATTTGCAATTTTGCACACATCACAATTTTCAGTTAATTGTGCGATGTCTTTGTCAATATTAGTCCACCAGACATGTTGTCGAGCTAGCTGTTTCATTCTCGATACTCCCCAATGACCATCATGAAGAAGTTTAAGAATTTTCTGCTTAAGGGAGGCTGGAATGACAACCCGGTTGTACTCCGTCTGGAGGCAAAGCAAATTGTTGTTTAGTATTAAAGCAAAGCGATGATTGAAAAATGATCGAAGATCAGCATCTTGAGGCATTAGCTTTTCAGGCCAACCGTTTGTAACGAGAAAATAAACGCGGCGAAGAATTGGGTCATTTTTGGCATGCTGACGAATTATTTCAGCGTCGATAGGTGTGTTAAGTTCATTGATGTTGAAACAGGATTCTTCATGATCAAAAGTTTTATCTTCACCAACAGGTAAACGAGATAAAGCATCAGCATTTCCATGCTCAGTAGTTTTACGATACCGAACATCATACTGATAAGCCATTAGTATAATAGCCCATCGCTGTAAACGATGTGACGTCATCGACGGCAACTGATGAATTGGATTAAAAATGCTAACAAGAGGTTTGTGGTCAGTAACCAAGGTGAATCTTCTTCCGTATAAATATTGATGGAAACGCTTGACTCCAAAAACGATAGCTAGTCCTTCCTTCTCTATCTGACTATATCGTCGTTGATGAATGTCGAGAGTTTTAGATGCAAAAGCAATAGGCCTTTCTGTACCGTCAACGTACGTATGCGAGAGCACGACTCCTATGCCATAGGAGGAGGCATCTGTAGCTAGAACCAACGGTAAATCTTCCTGATAATGTGCTAATTGCGCTGCATTGAGAATATGCGTTTTAAGAGCTATAAATGCTTGTTGTTGTGCTGTACCCCATGTGAATTTAACATTTTTTCGGCGCAGCATGTTGATTGGCGCGGATAATTGCGAAAAATTAGGTATAAAATTATGGTAGTAGTTTACCTTACCCATGAATGCTTCTGCTTGCTTTAGATCTTTAGGCGGCTGCAGGTTTTTGACTGCTTTTAGTCCTGACTCATCTGGCAATATACCTTTTGCACTAATTTGACGCCCGAGATATTCGATTTTATCTCGCAGAAAGAAACATTTTTCTTGCTTGCACCTGATACCATTTTGTTGCAAAATACGAAGTACTTGTTCTAGGCGGCTGATGTGTTGTTGGAATGTAGGTGCGGAGATGATGATGTCATCGAGATAATTACCGCAACCTTCTACGCCTTGAAGTAACTGCTCAAGATATCTTTGGAATATAGCTGGAGCGCTTGCAATTCCAAACGGTAAACGTTGGTATTGGAATAACCCAAGTGGAGTGTTGACAACCATTATTGTTTTTGCTTCATCGTCGAGTTCCATTTGTAAATACGCGTCCTTAAGGTCGATTTTTGTAAAATGTTGACCGCAATTAATTTTATGGAAAAGACTTTCGCGTATGGGCAAAGGATATTGTTCAATGTCAATTTGCGCATTGACTGCTTGTTTAAAATCCCCACAAATTCTTATGGAACCATCAGCTTTTGGCGCTAGTACAATAGGCGAAGCCCATTGGGAAAACTTCACAGGTTTCCAAATACCCGCATTTGTCAATCGATCGACTTCTTTCTTGAAAAGTGACATTTGCGAAAATGGTATTTGTCGGCTTTTGTAAAATTTCGGATGTGCATTTGGCTTTAAAAAAATACTGACCTTAAAGTTTTTTATTGTGCCAAGAGCTGGTTCAAAAATATCACCATATTTCTTACACAGCTCGCTAATTCTGTGTGATTCACTAACTGATTCACAGTTACAAATTTGTTGAATCTCAAACCCGAATTCTTTAAATAAATCGAAACCGAATAAATTGTTACAGTTTTCGACATCCACGACAACGATTACCACTTCCCTTTCTTTTCCGCCACATTTGATATCTACGCAAAGTTCACCAAGCACTGGAATTTCATTTTTGCCAAAACCAAATAAGGTTTTTGTACAATTTCGCAACTTTGGGCAATTTAGAGTTTTGAATGTTCGCTTATTTATTAGAGAAACTGTTGCACCAGAATCCATTTGGAAAGACACAATTTTATTACAAATTTCCAAGTCAATGTAATTCTTATTGCTTTCAGTTTTTACAATACCTGTTAAACTGTTAATTGTTTCAACAGTACCAATGTTGTGACTTTTACGACGATAATCCTTCTTCTTGTTTTCATCACCTGAACTACGTTTGTTGTTCTTGTTTTGTTTTGACATGCACACTGGCGCAATATGTCCAATTTTGCTACATCTATTGCAAACAGCATTTCTAAATTTACAGTTTTCTCTTGCATGAGAGTTTCCACAGCCAGAACATGATTTGAATTTTACTTTATTATTGTTATTGTTGAAAACACCCGGTTTTTTTATAATTGTACCAACTGAATTAACAGGCATTGAGTTTTCGATCGTTTGTTCTTTAATTGTTGCCACCGTTTTAGTGGTTGTTTCGTACAATTCTGCAATCTGCAAAACATCAGCAAGTGTTGGCTGGGGCTTTTGGAACGCAGCCGTGCGCACTGCATCGTGAGGTGTACGTATAATAATTTGGTCACGAATCATATCATCCACGAAATTGTGTAAACAATTCTGGGCTGAGCACGAAAAGTTACACTCTCTTGCCAATCCGCGGAGATCTGCTACCCACTCTCTGTATGATTGATGTGGCTTCATTTCCCTTTTGAAAAAATCGTAACGTGCAGCGACCACATGTCGTTTCGACTGGAAATGATCCGTTAGTTTTTCCGTTAAATTTTCGAAAGATTGTTCTTGTACTTTCGTGTTACCGAAAAGATTTTTTAACAGCTCAAAATTTTCTGTGCCAATCCAAGACAAGAAAAATGATTTTTGTTTTTCACTGCACTGAACTGAATATGCTAAAAAATGTTGGTTAAGTTGTTCTAAATATGATTCCCAGGTTTGCTGTTCTTTCGAAAATTTGTGAAATACTGGAACAATGTTGTTATTTCTTTCAGATACACCAGCAGCACCTTGTTTTTGAAACATTGAGTCCATCCACTCACGTTGTTGTTTCAGTAAATTTTTTGAGAACTCTTGTTGTTCTTTAAGCAATTGCTTATAAATTTCACTTTCGCCCGGCATGATTGTATTTAAAATTGAACGGTACGAAATAAGCGTGAAAGCGATTGAATACTTGCAGATTTTTATCCTCGTCGCCAACTGAAGTAAATACAACCGACAACATTGACAGTTTATATTTAACTAAATTTTGTTTACATTTCATTATTTAAGATTGCTTAAACTAATGCAAAACATACTAGATTATAACAGCATTGACAGATTTTTTTAAAAGGAACCTCTTAAAGCAATATGTACGCCTTCAATCGTTAGAGAAAAACATAAATTCAGTGGGAGGATGCCTCAAACCTTAGCTTTCAGTGCTATTAAAGAAAAGCCGCAAAAGACCATCATATCAACAAAAACTAATTATTTAAAACTTAATTCTACAACGAAAAGCACCAATTCCTTAGAACTAATTCGATAATAAAATACATGAGGTTACTGATACCCGACCGCCTGGATCCTTTTACTTTTTTTGAACTTTTTCAGAAAGAAGAATCTATTTCATTTAATTGATGATATTGTAGCAGAACAATAAAATTTTACTTCAACTGGATTTCATATGAACTAATCCAAGCTTAATTGGAAGAGCTATTTGCTTTCCCTCTGAATAGGTCCGAATAGGATGATGAGGCACACTTTTGAATTGTGAGTGTTGCATTGCTGCATAGAAAAATAATTTCTACTTAAAAGTTTCAATGAAAATTCTTACAATATTCTTGGAATAATGGAGGAATAATATTAGGTAAGAAATATAGATAGTAAGAAGCTTAGACTTAAGAAAATATTGCAAACTTTTCTGCGGCTTAAAAAATATTTCGTTATTTTCCATTCAACAAGTATTCTATTGCGAAGTACATAAGAACTTTATTCTATTAGTTGAGAGAAACAACCACTATTTCTAGATTGAAGATGGAAGGTACAATTTCCGCAAACTTCCGCAAGCCACAAGCTAAATGGAGATTTTATATAAAGATCTTTTCTTTGAATCGTAGCAGAGTGGCAAAAGGTGAGTACTGATATTTTCTTAAATTTATATTCGCATTCATTTCAGGATTCTGCATTTCAAATTACTATTAAATAGTTCCAAATGAATTCAAAAATGTATCCAACCACAACACACAAAGAACCAAAGCTAAACAGCTTAAAAATCGAAATGCCACAAATTAAGAAGCAAAAAGTGTTCCTGATGCAGAACTATACACAAATGTGTTTTGGGTAAGGAGTTTGAATAGTACATCCGAGTAGAGGTAAGAAGTGAGCTTTCTAAAAAAAAAAATTTGAAAAAGTGAAAAAACACTTCCAAACTTGACTGAACTGAGTTGAAATATTTGGTTTGTTGCAATCTGTACGAGGTAACTCTGCACCATGACGAAAAGTACGACTAGGAAGATATCTGGGGTTATTGAGGATAACTTCAACTAGAACAAGAATGTAAATTCAAACTTTGTCGACAGATGAATACTACATACAATCCGTTCAACCGCTTCAGTTTCCATACTAACTTCTATTCTCTTCTGACGGTATTGTCGCTGGCGCTGATACTGGTGCTGGTGCTGATGCTGGTGCTAGTGCTACTTTTCAGGTGCAAGGAACAGTGGCTTGTGGTGGTAATCACTGCATTTGCCGCAATTTGTACTTTTCCGTTCTTCACTTTATTCTCATTTCTCTTCCCAGAAAATATGTTTAACTTATTTTCTGTTTACTTTGGGTTCCTTTTTTTGTGTTTTCTGCATGTTTCTTTTTTGCTGGTTGCCTTCTTTTTCACTGAATTGCGTTACGAACTAAGTTGGTTGACCAAGAAATATAAAAAGGTACGAAATGAGAAAACAGCACAAGAAAAAACAAAATGGAAGCAACGAAAAAGGAATTAATTTATGGCGTAGTGAATACGGCAAAAGTGAAGGATTAGCAGCACATCTGTACGCAGAGCATAGAGTTGCGAAAGATGAGGTTCATTAAAAGTGATGGTAAGTGCGATAGAATGCGGCAAATTAGAGTAGATTAGCAAAGTTACACAGTCCAACTGAAAGCAGAGTTCCACTGCGGATGTTTGTTTTGCGAGTTCGGTAAATGAGCACGAATTTCCTGACAGCAGTGGCGGTCGATGCAGCTGCAATGCCGAACTCGTCTCAACTAAATAAGTTTCTGAAATTGCTGCTTAATTGCTGAACTTCCTCACTTACCGTGCTCATCCCTCAATCATTGGAAGTGGAACTCTTCAGAGGTTTTCACAAAAGTTAATCGCTTATGAATTTTTATAGGAAATTTTATATTTTGTTTACTTTTTCTTCAATGCGAACAGTGTTTTCATGAATTTCAAGTGTATGTATGGGTCAATTGGGTCATCGAGGTAATGTGAGTTCCATTTTAATCAAAATTATTCTATTGTCATTTCAGTAATCCCTCAACTTCTGTAACCTCTTCACTTCTATGAATCCTTAATTAGTTTACTTAAGGTAATAAGTAAATGAATCAATCGCTATTTCTCATAAAAAGTGAGAATTTTACACATTTCTGTTCTTATTTTATAAAATGCAATTATCATATATAATAAGTTTCCTAAAATTAGTTTTATTTTAATTGAATTTATTAGAGTTACGACGGGAATAAGAACTTCAAGTCTGTCCGCAAATATGTAAGGGTTTAATTGCTTTTATATACTATAAAGTAATATGAAATCTGACTCCGGGGGTTCATATATTGTAGAGGTTACATCTTTTTCATTAAAGTCAATTTTTGAAAAAGACCCTAACTAAATGCCTAACTAAACTATTATATCAAATCATTTTCAATTGAAATAGCTAAGCAACCTTATCAAATCTCAATAAATGGAATACGAAGAATTGTGTCAATATTTGTATAGCACCACTAATTTTTACTGCAGGAATCTGTATTGCTGCATTATATGAGTATTGTCATCAAGCTTGGTCATACAAGCAACATTGGGTCTTTGCCTGCATCCGACCTTAGCTACTCTCCGTCTTACGTTTCGTTATCGTACTTCAATTTTTCATGTTCATAGTCGTAATGGTTCTCTTAACAAATCGTTGTATTATATGATGGGTAGTTATTGCTTGCACTTATTATATGTCCAGCAAATCGTAACTGATGCGCTATTGATTCGTATGGTAGTTTTAATATCTACTTTCTTCCATAACCCCCTTTATTCGTTATTGTATCATTTTATTCTTATTTGATAGTATTCGACATCATATATTTTTTTTTGTTTTTTTTTTTTGTGTAATCTCTCAACAATATCCGTGTATGACTCTCTGCATCGGCTTCCCTATAATGTTTTCTTAAATACTGGATCATGTAATCTTAAGGATTCTTTTAATTTAAATTTAATAATGATTGTTATTATTCATCATTATCAGCAACAAGAATCTTTCAATATAGATTGAACTGACATCTTAACAAAGTGAACCTTTTAAAAATTATTGCAACACCCACTTTTTCTTAAAAACGTACTTTGAAGCGTTTAAACTTACTCTCTGTGAATGCCCAAAACTGAAAAAAAGCAATCTAATCTAAAACTAAACATTTGAAGACTTTTAATAACTAAGCATCGTTAAAAGCACCAGAACTCCTTTACCCTCACCCGACGGAAACCCTAATATTAACAAAATGACTTATTTGATTTAAATTGGCTCTGTTCTGAACTGATTTTTTCTGAAATATTAAAACAATTTACTTAATGTAAAGGTAAGAAAGAATCTTATGCAGCGAAACTTAAATCGGATAATATATCTAATGTATCAATTACAGTGAAACCTATAAAGAAACAGTTAGGTGATGACCCAAAGAAAGACTTGAAAATAAAAATTAACTCATCAGAACCAAATATGGAAAATAACGGTTTTCGAGCTAAAAACGATGGCAGAGTTATTATTAAATATGTTACTTTGAAAGAAAGTGAAATTCTTGCTAATGACATTAGAAGAAGTTAATTGATCAATATATAATCGAAACACTATCAAAACATAATATTGTCACACTGTCTTATCACAACTATCATCATTGCCGGAAGTAACGCTCTACAATTTTTTTTTGACAATGAGAAATAACAGGAAAGGTAAATTGGCTTTTACACTCTAACTAAAAGACATTTCTTAATTTGAAAAATACTATGAGATGAGCATAATATCAAAAGGGGTTGCAGAAGGTGGAGTAAAATTAAAAACATTTAAAAAATATAATGAATTATCCATACTTTTCGATCACACCTCGAATGATAAGATAAACAACTTAATGGGTTTCATTCCTTCAAAATCTTTCCAGTAATGTTGAGACAATAATCAGGGGTCACTGAAGTTTAGCAGCACTTCCCAATAGTTTCCACTCTCATTATGCCCGTGTGCTAACTCATCTGTGCATTTTGGAAAAATTGTGCACATTGTGAGTGTGTAGAGTTCACATAAATTGAGAAAACGTGTTTTCACATAGGATAAGAGAATAAACTCAACAGACTTCATTTCTTTAAAACCTCTTAAATAATGCATAGATAATAATCAATGGATTACTGTAGTTTATCAGTACTTCCCGATAGCGTTAAAGTTAGAAAATATATTTCCGAAGAGGATTATGCAGTGTAGTATTATCCATTCTCTAGGTATTCTCAGTTGTTATTTAATTAAAATATAAGTCAACGACCACAAAAGTTACTACTTTTTTGGTTGTGTGCTCTGTCGACTCTGTCATATTAGGAAAATTCTGCATCAATATGAATATGAAAATTCGATGTTTTTGTTTCTTAACTCAACGGTTAAGAAAATATCTACAGAGGCAGGAGCTACTAAATACATCATTACCAAGCAAATGCCATAGCCATAAATTAGTTTGCAACTTTTCTTCCGATGTACTATTCGTCTAGGAAGAGAGTATCTACCAAGAAGAATGCAACGTTTAAATAAATGTTTGTTTCTTTAATTATCATTGTTTTGTCCAAAGACATACATGTGGATGGGTTGCTTTCCCCACTATGGACTGAAGTAAATTAGCAAAACGAGGAAAACGTCAATTTTTCCTTCTAAACCCATTTTTTAACTTTAGTGAAATATTTTTCCCTTGCTAATGTGTGATTTCAATTTCATCCAAAATTATTTAAATTGCAAATTTTTGCCCGCTTCAATGCGGCAGTTCCTTTAACTTAAGCAGGCGCGAATTGCAATAATTTAAATGAACTCATTTGTGTTCGTTGGACGTGCTTAAGCACCGGCACTTCGTAGGCTGAGAGTAGATGAACAAACACAACATACAGAACATGGACAGGGTTAGAGCGCTGAGTGAACTGTGTGCACTGCAAAGAGTGCGTGGTGGCAGGTATTTAAAATGTACTTGAGGTACTTGCAACACATTCATGGACTTTCATGTAAATCACTTAAGTGCACTGAATTTATGGAAAGCAATTAATCCTTGTCGTCGTGGCGTTTTAGCACTGCAACGTCATAGCAAATAAACATTACCTGCACCGCTCCGCACCGCTCCACGCCGCTCCATACCGCATTACAAATGCGCTAGGTTCACAACAGCAAATCTAATAGGTAAGCACTCGAGCATTAGAGCATCGGGTAAGCAATGGACTAGTGGGGTAGTGGAGCAGCAAAGTAGTAAGGCAGTGAAACAGTGGAGTAATTTTACTTAATCGAAACAAAGCAAAACAAAGTCAAACAGCGCTAAGTAAGCCAACTAAAGTCAACTTTCAACGCAATCCACTGCAATTGTGCTAGTGTGAAACTGTGTACAAAATTGTGTTAATTTGCTAAAGTCAAGTCAGGAATGTACACATTGGCCAGAAGTTCTCGTGACAGTGACGTAACCAGTGGCATCAACGGCAACGACAACGACAACGACAACGGCAACGGCATGGAACTACACTTTTGGTGGGTAAGCGTTACATCCATTTTCCACATACAATCCTAGGAATGCTTGCGGCAAATTTAGACGATAGTTCGCAACTTAAATAACGCGTCACCAAAATCGTAACTCATTCAAATTTTAGCGACCCGCGAACATATCCACGACTTGCGTCTTCGAGCCAACCAAAGAAATTTGTTAGCATATTAATTTACCGTCGGTCAAATCTCAAAGTTGTTAATTTACAAATAAGCAAGATTGGCCCTAAAACTCACGCACATACGATGTACTACCGGTGGTGGCGGTGCGATGGAGCATGAGCATGCACAGGGAACATACCACATGCAGCAATGGAGCAATGGAGCGATGAAGCAATGCTAATCGAAACCCTTTACCACCTTCAACGTTGCACTCTCGCTACCAGGCTCACCGGTACTAAGTCAAGCACCAAAGAGTTATCCACATGGTTCGGAATCGGTGCGCGGTTTATGTTGGTTTCAAAATGTTAACAACAATTTGTGTTGTTGTCGTTGCTTTTATTTGTGCTGTTGCTGTTAGTGTTGTCGCTGTTGTTGTTGTTGTTGTCGTTGTTGTTGTTTCAATTTGCGCACAAGGCATGCAATAAAGTTGCCATAAAACTGTTCAGAAGCAGTAGCGTCGGTCGCCATTGCAAGAAAGCAACAAAAATGCATAAAAAATGTGAACCTGCCAAAGCTCGTAATGAATTGCACGAGCTCACCAATAAAAACATGCCACATTGCCACAGTGCTGCAATGCCACATTGCCACACTGCCACCTTTGCACCACTTTCAGTTAGTAGTAACTCGTTGTTGTTGCCGATGGTGTGGCAATACTGTTTCTTTTGTTTTTGTTATTGTTGTTATTGTTGTTATTGTCATGTTTATTGTTGTTTGCTTGTCGTGCTTTTTAATTAATGAACACATTTTTCGCGATTTAATTACATCCAAGAAAATCAATTTTTTAACCGCCTTCTTTCGTGGAAAACCGCCACGTCGTTGCCACCCAAACGCACCTGACGTACACGGATTCAATGCCTTAATTTCGCCGGTTAAACCAATTTTCTTTCTTTTCTGCTTTTTGTTTATGATTTGACTACGCGCAATATTCAATTCTGTAAAATTTTAATTAACCATAAATTATTTTACACACTTTAACAGTACGCCTCCAATCGTCCTTCATGGAACAACAGAGAAGGAATAAAATTCCAAGAATTTGCTAGAAAATAGTAAAATTGCAGTTGAAGTTGAAGTTGGATTTGAAGTTGTCTTTAAATATTGTACTAATTGTACAATGGTGGTAATATAGTAATTACATATATGAAAATCAATACCGATTTGAATATGTATCTTCTTCAATTTATTTCATAATAATTATCCTTCCATTCAATAGGGACAATTCAGTACCAATAGTTGGGCTAATAGCTAAAAGTTTGAGCAAATTCGAAACAAAATATGTGCTTACAGCTTAGAGAGGTAGTCATCTTTGGCGACTATGTACGTATGAGTTTATTTGTTTCAATGATTCATCTTATGATTGGCAACACATAATGTTAATCTCTTACTATCCAGACTAAATATGGTTCAGCGCATTGATATATGGAACATTTAATTGTAGTTATCTCGATATAGACCAAATACTGCAATGAACTGGAGCCTGTAGGTAGAGAGCATGCCTAAATTTGGTACAACAGCTCTGTATGTGACAAGATACTGAGATATAGCCATATGTCAATGCAAGAACTTAAGACACAAACAGAGAAGTGACATTAAGGGCTGTACACTATCCTTGAGAATCATTGAAATCATGACAAATTATGTCAATTTAGTTTACTAGAGAAAAAACTGTAACTGTTATTCCTTAAAAACGAGATAGACGATAACTGCTTAAGTGTATACTGGAGCCTGGTTACCAGAAGCTATCAAAAATTTGCTCGAAAACCATGACCAGAGAACAGCGTTAAATAGAATGGTTCTTGGCAATTATGAGAAGGTAACTAATGCAGTAAATCTTGAAGTCACAATCCAAAAAAATGCAAGTTTGACTACTGATTTCGAAAATAGGTGTATCGCTTTCTATAGAAACTAATGGGAATCCTTTTAGGTATGAAATATATACAGACATTGCGATTATTATTTCGAAATAGCAGAAAGTAATATTTTGAATATTATTTGATGTATGGTAATAATTTTATTGACTGACATGCTACCTATATGTGTAGAAGACAACTACGCGGTCTATTATATCCATCTACCATATTGATCTCGACCTTATTTGCATTGTGAATATCTCTGCGAAAAAAATGTTCTAGTAATTTGCAACTTTTTGATCGCTTCGTACCGAGCTCAATGGAACAATTAAGTCTCTTGTGCTTGTACCGTTTCAGAAACTTCCGATCCAATTCAAGTCTTTCACAATTACTATTTATTATAATACCTCACAGTTTATCCTGTTGTCATTTTTCCCCTCTTCTTTTCTTTAGCTCGGCGTTAATTATAATTTTTCCCGTTTTCTCTTAAATTCTGCACTTTCTTAATATACCTTAAGAGAGATATTTCCACATTTTTTTTACTTATGTGTACTTTTTCTCGTGGTTCATATTTCTTGTTTCCTTTTGAGCATAATTTTGTAATCAAAATTTGAAAAAGTACACATAGTGCAGTACACTTAGAAAACTTTCTTACAAAAAACATTGAAATGGAAGAATATTTGAAGATTTTTAACAAATATATTTATAACTTATCTCAACTTCCAATAAGGTTTGAAAAATGCTTTATACAAATCTCTTACTCAAAGTTCGCCAATCCCTCTACCTTATAAATTCGATCACCTGATTCACTGTGCACAATATTTTCCACCTATTAATAATAATGCTTCACTAAATTTTCTTTATATGTTTTCCACTATTCCTTTATTTTGTTTGTTACTCTTTCATTTGAAAATCAATAAGTATTAAGTCCCTCTAATTAATTCTAGTCACGTTCGAAACAGCACAAAGGTTTGATGTTTGATATATAATCTTCATCTCGAAGATTGCGTCGTTATTAGTGTAATGTGGAATGCTTCCGTTAGAGTAAATGTAAGTTTCCGGCTTCCATACCACTGTTCTTCTAGGGCTACAGTTTCTATTGTTTTTTTTTATTGGTTAACACATCTGAGGAATTAATATAATTTGAGTGTCTATGTACTACCTCTCAACCCTGCATGCAACATTAAAGATTTTTGGATTTGGTTCCATGTTTGCTCCGTGGGAGCTGTTAATACCGTGCATAACTTGTGTCAGTTGCGTGTCATGTTTTGCTTCAACGAACGCTAATTAGAGAACAACATTTTTTCACTGCCCCGCTACAGTTTCACCCATTATTTCCTGCCACTTACTCACCTCCTATACTTGTTCTCTGTTAGGATTTCTTCATAGGTCCTTTAGTGGCTTACTGATTTGGCTTGTGCTGCTGTTTGGTGTTTCGTTTCGTTTATTGATTCTTCACTGTTTCTCGCACTTTGCACGTCATTTTAACCTGTTGCATGCCACTCCACTTACAACGCCATATTAAAACATCACAACTCTTGAACCTCTTCACCTCAGCTCATAGTTCAGTCTACCTATGCTCTATTACATTTCAGCTTCCTACACTTTCCTCTATTCCTTTTGTTTGCTTTTTAGCGTTACTAGTACTTTCTATATCACGGTGTTTTGAAATTTTCATCTCCTTTCCCTTCCTCAAGTTTCAGTTTTAACTCTTCAGTTCGAAGTTTCTACTCGTATTTAAAATTTTGCAGCAGCTAAAGAATGCCATTGTCACACAACGGTTTCGGTATGCGTTTGGCATCAATATCTTTGTTACGTAAATAACGTTAACAAGTCACGTAATAATGTTACGTACTTGTATCTCATGCGGTACTTGAGTAAACAGCAGCATTTGTGTTTCCCTAAACTTATTTTGCGTGCTAGTGACATTGGCAGCACTTAAACGGCGTTGCCCCGCCCACTTGTCTAAATAATTTAAAGCATATTTAAGGTTTCAAGTGCTAATACGATTGAGATTTATACTTATATACTTATATACATATATAAATATATATATTTATGCGTTTGTAAATACAGATACGGAATTGTATATAAGGACATGAACAATATTAAATTAATCCACTACTCACAAGGAAAAAGTGATTCATACTTTTTTATCGCTTTCATCAGGAAGTGACGGGATTCGATTTCAAGTAATTTTTTCTTGACTTAAGTGAACACACAGAAAGAAAATGCCTTGCAAACTCTCAATATCCTTTATACACGTCAGCTTAATTATATTAACAGTCAATTACTTACTACTTTTCCTTTTATAAAGAGTTAGGGGAGTAAGCATGAAGCACAAAAAAAGGCAAGTCTTTGTATATTTAAACACATTTTGAGTAGAAACTGCGAGAACTTATCAAAAAGTGTTGATGAAATACTTGTTTGCATAAATAAATATTTTGTTTTTCATTGCATATGAGTGACTCCATGTGACCAGACTATCCTTCTTATTTTACAATTGTAGACGATCTTTGGTCTAAGTTAAAAGTCCTTAATCGTGGTCTATATATTACCAAGCTCTTTGTCATAGTCGTTATGTTCATGAAGTTTCCGTTAACTTTCTACAAAAACGTCACCTATCGTCAGTTAACCGGTTGTATCGTTTTCTGGGAATAAGAAGAAACTCATAGTATATCTTCGATTGAATTAAAAGAACTGAAACAAAAATCGAAGCTCGTAAATAGTAGCTCTTCTAACTAATCCGTGTACAGAGTTGTGAAAAATCAATTTCGTTACCAAATCCATTATAATTACAGAGTAATTAAAAGTGGGAATTGAAAGTAATCTAATTACAAAAGTAATCAGTACTGCACAACCCTGCAGTACTCGAAATAAGAGTTTGTTAAGAACTGGTTAATGTTTTGGGAAGACTTCAGTAACACGTTGATATGGGCTAAATAGGAATTTGACTTAATAAATTAATTTTCAATATTAATGTAAAAGAAACATTTTTAATGAACCTAATCAAATAAACATAGTTAAATATCAACAATATTTTAACGAAAATGTCATATGTTTTAAAAACTGTGTGTATCTATCACAAAAGAGATAAAGCTGTCATATCACAGATTTTAGATTTCTTAAGGAAGTACTTTCGGTGAAAATATTCCACATTAATTTTTGACGCTCATTAGATACAAAGTTCATGAGTAAACTATTTAAAGTGTGAATAAATACTTAACTATAGCATATCCTTGGAAGTTTTTTAAGCAATTCGCAATGCTTTGTCACGCAGTTAGATATAACGCATAACCTCTTAATACCTCTCTCATCTTCATATATTAACTAGCTAATACTATAGAAGAAATTAGTTTAAATATTATATCTTATATATTATGAATGTGTATATGTAAATATATACATATATCATTTAACCTTATATCTTATTTTTACTGATCATATTTAAAAATCGAAAAAAACTCGTATTTGTAATCGTTTTATTTTCTACTCATTTTTTTTGACAGCTGCCATGACATGACAGCGAAAATCGTTGCCAGTCCCCAATTTTAATTTCTCATTCACTTATGCATGTATACATACATACCTTTAATAATATTAAGTGCAATTGTTTTAATCCTTAAACAAAAATATTGCATCCTTTAAAAGATTCTTTCGTCAACCATTTAAAACACAAAACGAAGAGAACGCAAGACTGGACTAGCAGCAGCCTGACAATATTCGCAACATACAATATCATATCGTGAAAGTGGTCTTGGCTAAAGAATTCTCTCAACACACCATCCTGCCACCAAACAAACTTACAAACTCCGGCAATTCATCAACCACACCAACTCAATCGATTCTTTCGGCTGAGTTGTCGAACTGATGTTGCATTGGCATCGCGCCAGCATTGCTACTTTTGGTGTTTAATGAGTTCCGTGCCATGGACAACGAACGGATGCATCGGTTCAAGTTGGCAATAATCAGTTTTTCGGCGAACAAAAATCAAAATAATAAAAGCAATCGAAGAAGGAGTTAAGAAGCATTTTCGTACGAGTACAACCTACTCCAGTTGCACTGAGCCTGTGCAAATATTTCTTGTTCCTGCTCGTACGTTTGCTATTTCGAGTCAGCAATTGTCATCAGAAACCCAAATTAGCTGTAAATTAAATAAAATTGCAATTTAGAATGCACACAAGCAGATAACGAAGGAAACTTTTGCTGTAGTTCGAAGCGGTGCAGAATTCACCACTCACCACCGCCTTACCGCCGTACCATATGTGCTCGTTTGGTTGGCAACCGTTTGGAACCTACTCCTGCCAGTATTAAACAAAATTTTTCAATTTTTGTTTTTGTTTTTATTTTTAAGATTTTTTATTGTTTTATTAAAATTTATGAGCAGCACATTCATTACATCAGCACACCAGCACCGAAGCACACAAGGATGTCGACTGTGGCACGTAACTTCCTTATATTGATAATAATTTTTCAATTTCTACTCATCTCTGAAGTCGTTGCCACTGCCTTCACAGCTTCCTCGTTCCTTGGCGTGGTTTGTTAGTGGTTGCGCGTCTTTGACTTTCTTATGCTCAGCAAGTGAATGGCTCAACATAGCGGTGTTTCCTTAATGATATCAACCAATGCCGCAGCAGCAGTTTCGGTTGGCTACCGCTATCGTCGTAGTCGTCGTCATCACCGTCGCCACCGCCAACATCAAGCCAAACATTTCTGCAGAGTGCATCATTTTGTGAACGAAATTGTTAAAAATCACAAATGTAATTCCACAATTACACAATCGATTGAACTTTATAGCTCGTGTCGAACATATGTGCCATTAAAGACTTCCGTTTGCCTTCTGCCGTTACTAGCAATTAAAATCCAAGCAGCCCAAATATACACCAAATGAGCGAAATGCAAAAGTTTCATAAAATATTTGCTTTGCCCTTCGTTGCACAAATTTCCAATAAAACAAACTCATCGATTCTCAAAATTGAAGTTTCAGACTTTCAGAGTTGCAGAGTTCAGGCTTCAGTAGTCCCGTGTTCCTTGTTTAAAGACAACGCAATCCGTGAAGTGCCTCCTTTTATGTGTACCGTCTGCAAAGAATAAAGGTAGCAGAAAATAATAAATTATTTTTTCTTATATTAAAATGGAATGGAGGAAATGAGAGGGAGTACGAAGTATGTGAAGAAGTTCTAAAAGTTCAAATAATTGGATATCGCGCACAAGTTAAGGAGGTGACCAAAAAACAACTTTGGATTGGTTTAGTTAACATTAATTTCGATTATAGATTATTTTGAAGTAGAAACTATATAGATATGACAAAAATATCCTAAAATTTTGCATTTTCGAAATATTTTAATAACCTTTACTAATTAAAAATCGAGCAGTACTTGAGATCAAATTTCTTTTATTCTTTAACAATACACTACAGTATGGTCTGGACAACTCCCAGTAATTAACACGAAATCACCATTGCGGTAACAAATGACTTGTGGATCAATTGTAAGAATGTGGGGTCACTAGAATTCTATGGCTTACTTGTAGGAAAAACAAGTTGAAAAGTCTTTTGACTTTTAGCAGATCATCGGATTGTGTATGTATTAGAGCAATAAGGAGGTTTTGTGGAGAATGCAGAAGTGAATAGGATAAAAACGATTTTGAATATATCAATCACTTTCTATTCTGTTCTCTAAATGTATTTTATTCAGAATTAAAGATAAAGTGAGATCAATGTTGGTGAGATCAATTCATCACAGACCTGATAGATATAGATACAGATTACAAAAGTAACCCTGTTTCTCATTAAATATAGCTGAAAGACCAAATAATTTCAATGCATACCACACTAACAGTAAAGTAAATGTACTAGTCTTATCAAAATCAATATATTCCCTTAAGTACTGAAAGTCACCTGATCTTTGGTCTGAAACCAAAGTGAAGTGGTTACATACTGACTTTCGGTACCTGCTTTGGAAAAATTAAATGCATTATGTCGAAAAAACTTTTCATTGTCTTTTTTTCCTTGATAAGAAACTTTTTGAAGTTATAGTAAGTTCAACAATTTCAGTTCTTGTAGTCGCTAAAATAGGGCAAACCAAAAAAAACCCTTCTGAACAAATGTGCTAAAATATCTTCTTAAATAAGCCTTTCAATTATATTCTCAAAATATTTCTTGGAGTGGATTTAATTTTACTAACATAAAAATTAATCAACATATGTTTATATATTTATAGAAAATAACTAGCTTTCGGATCAGGAAAATTTTTTTTAAGAATGAGACACTTTGAGCTAAAAAACAAGAAAGCGATTTTCTGTTTATGCTCAGGATATAGATTGATTTGAGGAGAAAGCCATTAGTATTTAACGCAAAATTATTTACTATAATATAGCTGAACTTATTTTTCATATAGTTTAGTATAGTATAGTATCAAATAAAGAACTCCAGGAAATTTCTTCCATATTACCTTCTTTATAAAATTTTATAAGCAATATGATAGCAGACTATTATGTCGGTCAACTAATGCAGTATACCTGATTTTTTAAGTAATCCGAAAAGAAAATAAGTAACGTGATTCCATAAGTAATCCGAAGAGAAATTAGCATCTGAGGAAACGAGAAAGACCTGATACTGTAAGTAGTCCGATATACCGAGAAAAATTAGCTTTACACGCCTTCTGAGATAACTAAAGCGACCACAAAGGAAAAAATATGTATTAAAAAAAAATATACCTATATAGCAGCAAAACTAATTTGAAATTTCAAATTCTGACAGGTCTTTAAATGCAATTCACTCTGAACTTCTTTCTCTCTCTTCTTAAGAAACTGCAGCTTTCTATTAAACTGAAACTTAATATTAAAACTTTAGCAGCTTTTTCACATCAGCGTTTTTAATCTTTTTGTTTTTGTTTTTGTTTTAGTCATAAATTTTATTACGGCATCTCACTGCCACTTTTAAATCTTGAAAGTGGAGCATGAGGGCCGGTGAATGAGATCGTTGTTCCTGTGAGCTACTTACAATTTAATTATAGTTATTTTGGTTTGAAAAACCAACAAAGTCGCTTTTGTTGCATTGTAATAATTTTAAAAGATGACAGAACTGAAATAGTAGAGCTACCATCGAAGAGAAGGTAACGAAATTGGGGAGGTGTGTTGTGAATGTATATGGAAAAACAGTGAGCAACATACATAGGAAGAAGAAAAGCAGTCCAAAGTTATGAAAGAATCTGTATAATCAACTACTTTGCATTGGAGTTTTCATGTTGATGACACTGAGTGGCAGGCAGGCAGACTACAAAGCGAATGAAATCCTTAAAAATTATCTTCCATGGCAAAAATAACAATAATAATAAATGTTGTAATTCTCGAGAAGCGGTAAAGACTTGCCAGGCCAAAGTAGGAAATAAAATCAAAATTGAAAATGAAAATGGAAGAACAAGAGCGAAAACTTCAAAAAAGAAGAAGGCAGCATCCAAGAAAATTGCGGCAACAGCAATTTTCTGTTGCAGCAATGTGATTGCAGCAATTACAGAACCAACCTGTGCAACAAGCAACTGCAGCCGACAACAATTGTAGTTGCTGTTTGTTGCCTGGCAGTGGAGTGTGGCACATTCCCAACATTTGCATAATGTGAAATTATATGCTCACAGGATTGAGTAATCAATTGTGCTCATCCTCCTTGCACATTCTATGATTTGAGAATGGTTATGATGTTTAACGATTAAAGAAGAACTAGAGAGACAACGTTTCCTGGACTGCGACTAACTGGAAGTAAACAAAAATCTTGGAACTTATAAGTAAAATTGTATTAAATAGTCAAACAAGAAGGCAACTTTAGAGAGCGGAGTATTATTTAGTTAATAAATAAACAGTTCCCTTACGACTTTATGATATGAATCAGGAAAAAAAATTACTTAGTATCTGTTGTTATCAAAAGAAATCGGAATAACACAAAACATTCTAGAATTAACACTATTTCAATGGCCGACGATGAAGTAACACGAAAAAATAAAAAGCTGAAAAATAGAGCTTATAAATATTTTGAAGGAAACTTCAGTACTACATACAATTAAACAATAGTTTCCATCAACATTTTATAGCAAGGTGGAAATATTTTATCGATTTTATGAGCAAAACATCAGAATATAGAAGGTAAAACCAACAAGTATTAATTTTCATGATTAGTTTTAATAATTTCTTTTGTCGGCCGACTTTAAATCATGTTTTTGAATTTTTGTATGATAAAGTAATAGAACATGGTAAATTTAATACAAAAAGATGAGGTTTACTGAAACTCTGCCCATGATTAAACTCAATTAAATCAAATCAGTTAAAATTTAACACAGAATAAGTTCAGGACTACAAAAAACGAGAACCACTGACATCGCTAAAGTTCAGTTAAATGTGAAGGTGAGGACAAAATGTAGTCAGAGAGCTCTCAGGCTCTGAAAACATTTTAGTTGATCATGTTAGGAAGATATTACATAATAACTTAGATCATGAGAGAACTTTTTACTTTTTGAGCACTCTTTTTGCTGATATTAAATCAAAAAAGCAGTTGCATAAATACTTCTAAGTGTAAATTAGAAAGATTTACGAAAAAATTTATAGACATGAAAACATTTTGTAGCAATTAATAGGTTGAAGACTGAGATGACAAAGATTGATTGCTTATTGACTGTCTCAAAAATAGCAGCACAAAAACAAAAGGATTTTATGCAATTGGTCACTGGTTAATACTCTTCGAAACGTTGGCATATTTTCTGTAACTGCCCTGCTTTGGCGAATGAAAGCAACAAATTTTTAGAGCAGTACTTTCTTGACAATTTGCTGGAGGCCTCATCCAATAAGCACAAAAGATCTATTTAACTACATAAGCTCAACTGGTTGAAACTGATTTATCTGGAGGGTGCTCTCTGCGAGATATATGGTGTTAAAATATCATATAATTAATAATTATACAAAGCGTATGAAGGACAATCTATTCTTACTTCTAAATAATCCATATATACGTCTATGTAACTTCTTTCAAGTTATCTGCTTTATAGCCCCCTGTGGGCTACTGCAACAACAACTACTTGTAACCTTTGATAAATGTATTGAATAGGTATATGTTTTTTAAAAGAGCAAAAATCAGAGTAGAACATTTCGATACATTCGTTGCATAATTTGAACATACTCAACTAATGCAACTGCTTTGACAATATTTTTTTGAAAAGAACAGCACACTTCCCTGACTTCCTTCCATTGGGTATAGTGCGTTCTTTGGCAACGAAGCGACAATAAGAACGCTGGGCTCCTTACGCGCTACACTGGAAAATCGTGAAACACTCATGTATAGCAAGCAACACATAGCAGCACATAACATACACATATAGTACGTTAGTTGCACACACACACACACATACACATACATATAAGCCCAAACTTTTGCAGAAGACAGAAAACACAATATTTTGTCTTTATACTGCATACGCACTAATACACATACACTTGCATAGTACATACATGCAATTGACAGCACTGCATTCACTGCCACCAAATTGCTGTTTTCTGTTTGCTGTTATACCACAAAAGCAAAACGAAGCAAATGGAAGTGAAACGAAAGAAAACGAAATATAAACGAAGTTGAATGAAACAAGGCAGAAGCTAACAAGCATCAAACATTAAGTGAAAAATAAGCTAAGAAAAAGGTGTGCTTACGCTGCTTTCTGCAACTGCAGTCGCACTGATAGCGACGCAGTTTGTTGTTACCATTAGATGCTGTCACAAATAATTGCGAATAGCAACAACAACAACAACAACAACAACAACAATAACAACAGCAACAAGTTTTTACTCGATTGACTGAACAAAATTGAGAATTGCCTGAATGCACCGAAGCTTCTACCTCATATGCTTGCGGATTCCTTAAGTAATTTCCATTCATTCATTTATTTTATTTACAAATTTTTTTTTTAATTTTTTACAATTTTTCTACTTTATTTTTTAATATTTTTGTTTTTTCAATAGTATTGTTGTTGCATTTGCTGTTGCTTTATATTGTCACTGTGTAGTGCTTTGTTGGCGTTGATGATACTGCAATAAAAGCGGAAATAATGATAATATCCATAATGTTGCCAACGCTGATGGCAATAATGACGATGAGAATGTCGATGGCGATAATAATGTTGATGTTGATACTGATGCTGATGCTGATGGTGATGGTGATCATAATGATGATAATGATGATAATTTAACTAAAAGTTCTACGGTACACTAGTAGCAACGGTGACGACGACGATGGCGTGGTACACAAAACATAGCCGCAAGGATGCAAAATTGGAAATAAGAACCAAGAGCAACAACGATAATGTACAACAATAGTAACAACATCAGCACAAACAACGACACCAGCAATGCCACTGATACTGGCATCTGGTATCAGCTCAGCAACAGCAACAGCAACAGCAACAGCAATGGCAATAGCAACGGCAATGCTCGTACAAGTAGCAACATACAAATACCCCAACATAAACACCTCGAAGGAGATGCAACCATAAAACGCAATTTATATAAATAATTTCTCAATATTTTGCTAGTTTTTGCCATTTTTTTTTTTGCAATTTTGCTTTATTGCTTTCACATTCACTGTCGCAGCTGCAGTCACAGTCGCAGTCGCTGTCACAGTCACAGTCACAACCGCTGCCAAGACAAACTGGTGGCAACTCTTTAAGGAATTTTATGGTTATAGTCGGGAGAGGTATGAGTCTGTGTCTTTATGCAGACTCGATGTGCTTGTGCCTGTGCTTACATCAGCTGTTGGCTGTTTATTCTGGAATTGAGAAAGTGGCTGAAGGGGATGTGTCTCTTGTCAATTTTTATTTATTGATATTTTCATTTAAAATAATCTTCTGCCCTAAAATTAAAACTTTTTGCAGTGTACATAAATTAGTGGTTCCGGTATTTAATAAAATGAAAAAATGCCGCTGTGGTTTTCGAAATAAATCAGCATTTATTAGTAAAGTAACTGACTTTGTGCGAAACATTATTTATTAGAGGTTTTTCATAGCACTGATTTTAAATTTATAAATAAAAAAAAAGCTGTAATATTTTGATTCTTCTGGAAAAAAATTATATAAAATGTTTTTGTTATTATGTTGAGGATAGTTGAGTCAGTGTACTTAAGCACTTTTACTCTCTAACTCTCTAACCAACTGCGAGGTTTCTTCATAACCCTTCTCTATAGCTTAACTGGATTATTGTTTATCACTTCATCAGACTAAGCAATAACTGACCTCTGCATTTGCATACTATAATACGGAATATGACGTTGAGCAATACCACCAGCCTCAATAGAATTGAAAAGAACCTCTCCGAGTTGTCTGATACTAAACAAGTCGTATTTTTCCTTCCATCTAATGCTAGAAAGTTCTTCGAAAGAATTTTGATCCCTTATGCATTGTCAACGAGTATCGACTAATATGGAACGTGATATCGCGACATTCACATAATTAAGCACAAAAAAATTCTGCAGCTTTGCTAGATTGATCATGTCACACGAATAAAAAAGTGCTCCGGCATTTGATTCGGCACCTGTTGGCGGAATACTAGGTGTGAAACACCACTCGGTACTACTAATTGGCGATAGCAAGCAACTGATGGAGCTGGCTAGCGAAGTCTACTAGACTCAAGCAAGGACGTCTCACGTGTATAATTGCCAAATAAGTATTTAGTGAACCAGTTTAATATTGTTTGTTACATTTCTGAATGAAAATAGAAACTTCAGGTCATGCAATAAAGAATTCAATTCTCTTTAAGGGAATAAACGATTTCGGATGCACATGGAATGATATCGTCAATATTTCATTAAGCTGGATGTAGTTTTACTCATAAGTCAACTACATGCTTTCTATACTCTCTAAGTAATTAAACAGATTAAGCTTAGTCTCCTTATCAAGTTCAAACTGTGGTCTAGTATCGAACAAAATATATTATTACAAGTAGCACATAATATTAGTATTGTTTATATATAACATAGAACCGAGAAGTATGCTCTCTTAGTAACTTAAATTTATCATGTTCTTATAAAATTTAATTCGTTATCATTTCATAACACTGCATCCAGACATGTGAAGTTTGTGACTTTTATGTACTCGTCAATCTCAAGATTTTATGCAACTTATTTACAATCAAAAGAACCACATATGTCACATTTTATTGCTGCATACATATATATATACTCCGACAATGGATTGCAATATCGTCGACAAATTCATTTTATACATTATTGTACGTTAATTGCTGTGAAATTTGTTTAGTCCCTTCACTGCATTACCTACAAAATCTGCTAAGTTTCCGCCTATTAGGAAACTACTTATGTATTTAACTTCTGTATAAAGTTAGACTTTCTATAGTTGAAATAGTAAATAAACTGTTTGCCTACACTTTACCTTATGCCAACGACCCATGACATTACCCAAAATTTTATATAAATTTAATATGTCCAAGGTCTTGAAAAGCTACTTCTAGCTTTCTGATGTTAATATATGCAAATATCTCCAAAGGCGCTTATCCGTCCAAACCAATTACATTCAGATTTTATTTTCATCTTCGATTTTCGTTATTCATTTATTCTTTCCTTTTTCATGTTGATTTTGTTGTGATTTTTGCAATTTTCTTTTGTTGTCTTTCGAACATTACCAATTTTTCATACTTCATTTCCCCAAATTAACATAATACAAAGCCACAATAGAAACGTCACTCAAAGTGTCAAAGGCTGAATGGCTCGCTTTGTGACCTTATGACAGCTCATTTAATTTATTTTGAATTTGTTTAACTCGCAGAGAAGCCCACGCATTTCTATTTTCATCGAAGAACAATTAAGCCGGAAAAAAGCTGAAAAGCTGAAATCAATGAAAATTGGAAATTCAAGACAAATGCTTGAATGGAAGCTGAACTAAACTTCACTGAATATACTTACTGAGCATAGCCACTGAAACATTAGGAGTGAAGAGCGGATCTAAATGTATCTAGTCATTGGAAGAGAGCTTCCACAATTGGATCGAAATATATTTAGATTTATATAAGAAACTACACCGATTTTATCATGGACGCCTTGGCGAAGATACTGCAGCAGGAAGCTGTGAAAGAACAGCATTTGGAGGAAACGTTTTAACAGTGCGGTAAAGGCGGTGTCAGTGCAACATGGCGAGGAATAAATTTCTGTTATTTAAGTTTTGAGGAAGTGCATTTAAACGTTTTCACAATTGTTGCAAATCCAGACGCAAGAATACAATTTGGCGCTGTGCGCTAGGAAATGCAAGGATATGTTAGGAAATGTGAGCTTACATACGGAAGTCCAAAAAAAATGAATTATGAAAAAACTGAACGCGAAATATTCCACTGAATTCAATTGCGCGAACGGAGCAAGAGTATCTGTGCACCGAAATGAAGAGAATAAAGGGTTAGATGCAGCAGTATGAGTCGCTTTAAAAGCCGCCTGCTTTATGTAAGGATGCATGAATTGGCCTGCATCCACTGCAATTGAGTAAAAGGAACCGAATTGGTGCCTGTGTGGAGCATCGCATAATAAAACGAAATCCCACAAAAAATTAAAAATGAACGAAAATACCAACAGAAAGTTCTCATAAAAGGATGAGATTAAGTTGTAAATTAATGCAAAAAGTTTAAATATCTACTTTAACTATAATCGCTGTGAAATGTATTGTTAATGAATCTGTTGAAACTCATTGGATAAAATGTGATTTCGATGTATTTTCTAGTACCACATGCCAGCACTTAAGGTGTAATTGTAGCTTCACGAATGTACAAGATTATTTTCTTCTATATAATATCTATGTGTGGTTTAAGATCCATACAAAAATTAACCAGATAGGAATAAGCAACTCTTTTATCGGTAGAAAATTATTATATATTAAAATGATGTGAGAATCTAATTTTAGACTTAAAATATTCGCTGAAATTGAAGTCTATTAGAACAAATTTGTTCTTCCATTGATAAGCTCTGTTCAATACTCTTGACTGTTCAATATTCGATTCTCTGCATAAGAATTATTAGTACAAATAGCAGATTTTAAAACAATAACAAATAAAAAAATTAAATTCGCAATCTTGCGAGTTTCTTTAGGATGACTGTTGGATGCTTAGGTCAAAACTTTTAAATAGAGTGAAAAGTGAGGACTAGAGAGAGACGGTTATATTAAAATTGGTTATTTATTGCTTTATTATTTATATTATTATGCATTAAATTAACTTCAACAAATCTAAACTTTTTTAGGCAATCTTTAATGATCTTTAATTATAACTATACAAAATTAAAATCATCGCCAAATACTCATTCAAAATAATATACCTATATTACTATTATCGATGGCAATACATAATTTAAAACCTGTGCACAAAGTAGATTAAAGAATGATATCCAATTGTTTTATCTGAGAACTAACTCACATAGTTCACTGGACGAGTTTCACGTCTCTCGAGATACTACTGGCGGAGTCGTATCGGAACTTAAAGTCTTGTGAGGAACCTTCTGTTTTAATCACAGTAACTCATGCGTCATATTTTTGTCATATATGACATGTCCATCCACACCAGAGTTAGGAATCCTTTTTTTAATAAATGTTTGTTCTATAAACCTTAAAAATTTTGATTTTTATACCAGAGAAAACTCGTACATTCGTACAATAAAGTGTAAAGTCTAAATTCCTCTACACCTTCACACCTCTAAAGTAAGCTTGACAAGTTGGTATAATATATTAAGAAAGGTGAAGCCATAATGTGGTTTAATAAAATGCATTAATGATCAAAGACTATTTTTATTAAATACCTATCAGTTCCTTAGTTACATATTGATTATTCTCAAGTATCAACAAATTATCTCTTTTGCATAATCGGTACTTGGAATGGAATGTATAACTCATATGAAGCAGTTTTGTGCGGCTGTTTAGAAGACGTACAAAAGAACTGGTAATAAAATTCTAATAATAATAATAATTCTAACAATTGGCATAATTTCTATATACAATACAGTACAAGAAATGATAGTATTTGAAGTAAGTGGTGTTTGGAGTGTCTATATATATATATATATATACAGATATATAAATGAATAAATATTCAACAACAGTGTGATCATCTGACTCTTATTAGATAATCTCGCTAGAAATGGATTGCAGTTAATAATTCTTAATAATTCTAATTAGTCTTGCAGATATCATGTAGATTTCACCAAATTCTAGAACTTTGTAATTACCATTAATGTTGGCTATCCATATTCTTTTTTTACAATGTGTAAAATTAGTGATTTCAATAAGATGGCTAAACTGTGCTCGTTGTCCTATATAGAAAAAAGAGATTAAAGAAATTGTAGCAATGGGACTACAAGTGAAAGAGGAAAAGTTGAGAATCGTAGTTACAATCAATACGATCACAATGAATTGTTATCTTCATTTCTGGAACGTGTTTTTTTTTGTTATTCCAAAAGTATTCCAAATAAGTATTTGAAATACTTATGAGTTTTGTTTTGCGGGAAGTTCCAACTTGTGTTGCACAAAAAGCTATATTGCATACCTATAGACACTTATTCAGTCCGTTTTCAAATATGGATAGTGGCCTGCTATGAGATCTAATTTTCTTTATCTGTAATTCATGATTTTTAAAAAGTACTATCTAGGACTCACTAACTAAAAAAGAGTTTTATTTATAACTAGATTTTCTTTATAACTAGATTCATGTTCCATTCAAAACTTCTTTGTTTAATTGGGATTGCAAGTTTGTTTACTATAGTTTACAATTAGCAATAGCAGTTATTGCAAATATCGATTAATCAATAGTTTTTGATTACTGGACTACTTGGCTATATTACAGTCAATAGCCTTCTGTAAACAATCTCATTTCTGGTAACATGTCACGCAATTTGAAATCTCAATAATCTAAATAACTTTTTTTGGCAGCGACGACTTTTATATGCAAAACTCCTCAAAAATAAAATATTTTTATTCGAAAACCCTTGTAGGTTGTGAAAATATGTTCCAATTTGAATGAAATCTTATTCAATGACAAAACATCATTTAATTGCAGCCCTTCAGGCTACACATTTATCCTTTCATATGTTTTTTAAATTGTTTTACTCAAAGAAAAAATAATTTCATTTTGTTCTTGTCTTCTCGTCCTTACAGGTTCTTGAAATTGAAATCAGAATCAAAATCAAAATCAAAATCGAAATGGAAATCGAAATCGAAATGAGAATAGAAATTGAAAAGGATAACGAGAGACAACATTAAAAGGGCAGGCAGCAAAAAGCATAAAATCAATTTCTTACACCGAACTCAATAATGTGGAAATAATTTAGTACGCGTCGTTGACACAGTAAAGAAATCTGTTATGCAAACAGATTTATTCCCTCCGATAAGGATTTTCACACAAGGATACCAACACCAACACCAACAGCCATACCTACGCCAATGCCAATGCGAACGCCAATGCCAATACCAATAGCACGAATAAAAAACGTTTGCGATAAGGATAACGACAGCTACAGCGACATCGATTGGGATTGAGAATGGGAATGGGAATGGTGGCGCGGGCGCGGGCGCGGGCGCGAATACGGATGCGGGTGCTGGCATCAAGTGAATCTGATTTTAAAATGAGTCAATGACAAAATATTATCTTAACAAAATATCAGAAAACAATGTAAATAAACAGAAAGAGATACTCAAAGGAAAAACAGTAACACAACAATAATACAGAGAAAAAAAAACAACAAAATCGAAACCAGACCGAGAATCAGATTCGGAATCAAAACAATGGATTTACTCGTATAAAGGTGAAAAATGAGTAATGGGCCAAAGGATAAGGAAGTGGAAGTGGAAGTGGAAGTAGACGTAGACGTAGTAATGGAAATGTATTGAAACGCGCGCTCCAGTAGAATGCAGGAGTACTTCACACTTAACAGGATGTAAAAAACATAAATCAAAATATAAGCAATTTTTAATGTTTACACAACTAAGGATGAAACCGAATCAAGCGAGCATAAATCAGGAACTTGAAAATGTGAGTAGAAAAAAAGAAAAACAGGGAGAAAAGAAGAAAATAAAACTATTGAAAAAAGAATTTTATTTTGTTTGGTTGGGTTTCTGTGTGTGAAAGCACATTCCAAGCCTTTAAACTAGTCAACCGAACAGTCGAAAGCATCTCAATAGTGCAGCAAAAACACACGGGAGTAGCTAGGAGTATTGCATAAAGAAATTGTTGGATTTGCTTGGGAGCTGTGTTCGGCAATGTCCTTCAATAGCTAATCGATGCTTTGTACTGGCAACACACTGCTATTTATAGCTGAAAGAGGATTACAGTGCAACCATTGAAACATGAGCTTACTGCAGCTTTTGAAGTCTGTTGCAAGTGCATTGTGAAAGTTCATGAAGCTTGTTGCAACAGCGCGTCACTTGTTCAGAAGTGCAATGCCCTCCCAGTCCCGGTAGGGGAGATGCAGAAAAGACTGCCAGCACATAACAGCAAACTTCATAAGTTTCTTGTTGCCAATCACAGCTGCATTCCACTCAATGCCGTTGCACTGTCAAACGCTTACAACGCTGAAGCACTTAAGATTCGAGCAGACGACACACAATACAAAAACAATAACAATGCTGCAACATTTTGTTGCAATTGTTTGTGGCACTGCTTCCGGCCTTGGTGGAAAGTTATTTTTTAACGCAAAACGAGACGCCAATGCCCTTGCTGCTTTCCTGCCTGCAACATGCATGATTTTTATACCCAGTTCTCAATAAAAAGTTTAAAAAACTTTCCTCACTCATACTCAGCCCTGTTATTTCCCAGCAGCCTTGAACCAGTCATCCGCCTTTTAGACCGTATTTGTGCAGGCTTTGTTTAAATTTTTTCATACAAAGTGAAGAGATAAAAAAAATGCAACATGACAGCATGACTTCCCGATTGAAGTGAAATAATAAATTAGAAAGACAATAATGCCATTGTGAATCCTGTAAGTAATATCTAAAAACCAAGCTTTCAGATGAACTAATAAATGCATTCTTACAATCACTTTAAACAGAACTCTACGAAATAACTTCACAATTTCCTCATTCAACGTATTTCGTTTTGATAACAGGTAGGTAGATGAAGTAGAAGAGGAACGCATCCTCCTCAATTAGCTTAAAAAGCCGCTTTGATTCTACATCCCACGTAGAAGAATGGGCGTATTAGAATCAAGGATCTGGCCAATACTACTGGTCTATTGATAATATTTTTCTATAATATTTTTATTTCTATGCAGACGCATGGAAATAAATAGTAGAGTAAATGCAAGCTCATCAGTTTCAATTGAAATATTAAGCATACTAGTGGGTTGCTGGAATGCATATTACAAACGATGCTATAATTTTGAGAGGATGCCTAAAAATAATGAGATGTCTATTCTATCTATTCTACTCAGCTTTGCATTGAAGCACAAAAAGACTTCTAAAAGCAGGAGCTTCTGTTTGTCACTAACATGCTTTAGACCAGGAAGATAATTCTATAAGCAAGAGCTTCTATCGTCCAGTTACATTAGAAATTCCTCAACTACGGAAACTATGTTCCAGTTTTGTAAAAAGAATATGATGATATGATAATAATAAAGTTTGATGGTCACAATTTACTGCCTTACATGAAAACCTATGTTCCTACATATTCCCCAACAATGTATTTTAAGGTACCTTCAAAAAACCTCTTCGAAAAAACTTAGGATTAAAATTAAGGATTATTAAAAAGTACTTATTTTGAAGAAAAAACTAAAACAAATCTGAACATTTCCGTTCATTTAGCGGTGCCAGTATCATGTTTCTGTAAAGATCAACAAACTGCGCTTTCTATTCAACACTAATTCTTCTGTCTTAGTACAAAGGGATCCGGATAGGTCAACCTGAAAAGTTTTTATTTATTGGTGCTTGTATGTATATAGTGTGTTTTCGATCAAAACTCCTTGAATTAAAAAATTATTTCTTTATTGAAGAGTTGTAAGAAATGGTATGGAAAGAAGGAAAACATTTTTTTTCATTTTAATGTGATATTTTTTTCTTAGTGCTTGTTTTTCTATTGGGGCACAGAACCGCAATTTTTATGAGATACATGGTGGTAAAGATAAAGAAAATCATACAACAAACTCACAATATTTCAGATACAGTCTAGGATTTTTAAAACTGGTTTATAGACTATTAAATTTTTCTGAATTTGATACCTGATATTCCGTGCAGTTAAGTGGGTTAAGAAATTAAAGCTTTTGGTTTTTAAAAATTTTTTGATCATTTTTGTTGAAAACTTTATTTAAGTCTATTTTTTTAAAAAATCAAAATTTTTCATAAAAATATTTTCAAATCAGCACCTGAAGCGATTACTGGTTTTTTCGCCAATACAGTCTAGCAAATTGACTAAATATTTTTCTTTTACTTGAACAAATACTTCTCTAACATCTATTATTTCGGTAAATATTGAATATAGAGGTCCTTGTAATTTAATTTCTTTCATTTATTAGTCGAAGTAATCATCCTTCAAGGCACTAAAATTTGCCAAATAAAACACCCTGTACATGCTTATATCTGTTGCATAGATATATTTATCTTTATTGAATTCTTTTTAATCCTTATTATTGTTTGACTGAAACCATGAATGACATTTAAGTTTTTTGGATCGTGAATTTATCTGCTCATAACCTTCTAGGCTAGAGTGCAATATAATATTCAAAGTCTGAATTGAATAATTTGCATTTAATTAACAATCCTATTTTCGTATGTGTAAGTGTTGTTTTTATTCCATTGTTATTAGTGAGAGTTGGAGTACTCTCAATACAAATATTAATCTTTAATTAAAAATATTTTGCTTGATTGAACTTTGAAAGCAATCAAATTTATTATTGTTCAAAAAGTATTCATTAAATGCAGTGCAAATGCTTAAAATCGAAACTAAGTCGACCTGAAAACATTTCATATTATACTATATTACACTCGTATTCTCATAAATTACAGTAAGATAGATTTTCCCTAAATTCGGCGGAGTCTGATAAAGCTCATCGAGTATTTTCATATTGTTAATTCATATATTTCACTGTACAGCAGCATTAACTATAATATTTTCTTACTTAAAAAAATTTAAATGAAGCGCACAGTTCTTATATATTAAATCCAAAAATATTATGAAAATTATAATAAAAATTATTCAAACTAAAATATTTCTCGAAGCCGTGTTTTGAGTACATTCATTCTAAAACTCAGTCGGTAATTAACTACATTAACAACTTTTACTTAAAAGTTTGTTTTATTTAGAAGCCATAAAAATAATTTAAGTTCATAATATTTTAAAAAAAATTCCGAATCTACATGGATAAGCACTTTTTTCTCGTATTAGATAATTGCTTCCACGATAAAACATTACACATACGCAGTGGGGTACCTAGTAGTCTAGTAGGAGTTTTGCTTTTACACTTATTTCTTCTGTGGCATATCTTACCTCTGACAACACTCGCATCCTTGCAGTTTTGCAGTTTTGCGCTGGGATTTGTAGTCAAAGCCAACTTTCATGTTCCTGCAATCCGCAAACGCATTAAAGATGTTTGCCTTAATTGGGTCCGAAAAATGCGATATTAAAGTTCTATTAACTACATTGTTTATCTGTTTCGTATATCTTCGTATCGTACATGAACCGTTTTCGGTTCTGCCACTAGAACCACACTTTCCAAACGCACCACATTGACTGCCACTTCTTCGGGTGTGAGCCGTACTCGCATTGGGCCATCTGAACTGCTGCCTTCGTGCTGATGTGCCAGAAGAGTGCAACTTGTGGAGCAGTGTTGTTCGTGAGTTTATTCACTTTACTTCGACGAGAGCACTCGTTTGCTTTACTCCTACTACTGATGAGTGCCACTGTTGCCACCAAAGGACGTATTGTGGTGAGTTATGTTAACAACAGCGCTGTGTAGAGTCCGTGGTGAGTTACGGCACACTGGTTGCTGCATTTGAAAATTTGGAGTGAGTCTATAACTAGAAATGATAAAATTCACTAGACGGTTAGAAGGATTTTGAATAACTCTCGGTTAGTATAGATTATACATACATATAATGGTTTTGAATTAAATTATGATTCAGATAAATATTTGTATTGCAGCATAAATAATAGCGGATAAATTCCATTTCAAAATAAATTTTATAAAACGGTTTGAGCCATTGATGTCCATAAAATGTAATCTCCTCTCAGTATGTTGAATACTACAACTATTCCTACTTGTTATGTATTTTTCAGAGGTGTTCCTATGGTGAATCTTATTAGATTTAGAAATCCTTTAAGGCAACAGGAAAAATGCAAAAAAATGATTAAAAGGCTTCTGCTTCCTTGAGTTGTCAATATTTTAAAGAGTAGCAAAAATTGTTTTCCAATAAAAATTGCCGAAATCTTTTTCTTTTTATCTACAAGAATAACATTTTTCTTTTAGTTAAAAACCCTTCCTACAGCAAAGGGTTTCTGGCTAAACAACTACTAAACATAAGAAAAAGTGAATATATACTACATATTCCTATTTAGCATACAAAATAATTTTTACACAGAACTCAATAGTTTAGAAAAAGAATAACTCTTCGAAATTTCATCATAAAGGAATAAAGTAGAAAAAAAACCTTTTAATGTTACTTAATAGACAAACTTAATAGAAGTTTTTGGGAACTGACAATAAAAATTTCATAAAAGTAAATATAGAATAGAAATAAACAGGGTACCATCTCCCAACGGAGCGAAGTACTGCGACACATTCTCTGGACAGTCACAGAGAATGTGACTGGAAGTCTTGTCTGCTCCTAAGCAGAGTCGAAAATCTATCTCTTCGGAAAGACCCATGGTGACCCGTTAAATATCCCACCAGCAACCTCAACTCTGTTCTGCTGAAGAAGGATACCTTACCATAACTGTAGGGATAAACCAGCTTTTTTGCCTGACGGTTACCTGAAATGTCGCGCAAGTAGCAACGTCTCTCGGCTAAAAACCGTTTATCAATCAGAAACCTAGTTGTAGATCCACTTCATCCACAATATGGTCCCGGTCCACAGAGCTGAATGGCCGATCCTAACCTCACAGGTCAGTAATTAAATATAAGTGAATGTGCTTATATATAAAACACAATTAATATATCATTATTTTCATATAGTAAGATTTCTGAAAAAGGCTATAATGTGCAATGATGGAAGTCCATAAATGAAGTAATGAGGCTCTTCTTCTTATAACAGACAAATAAAAGTGAAACAAAGTTCCCGTCAAATTATGCGGTTATTGTCGATAGTATCAAGTGTCCGCCATCAAAGGTTTTTATTCAAATGTTCTTATTTTCAATATATTCCAGTAATATACGAGATACTAAACATGACTATAATATATATAAATCATTGCATTTAACTTATGCCAGGTGCCAGAACACCCTCTGGCTAACGATTCCACCTTTTATTTTGAGACTTATTTAGGATGGCGAATATTTCTTCATCGGTCGGTACTTAAATGTTGTTCTCAGTCGCAGTTATTTGTGATCCATTAAGTAAGCACGTGGATTGTAGTGATAGTGCGATTTACTCTTTCCTTAATATTTTAATTTTTAAGAGTTTAAATAAACTACCTTCAACATCATATACATTTAAAGGGTTTGTAGGAAAAAATCCAAGAAATTCAGATGATGACAATAACGCCAACTGCACTGAGAATAACTGCAAGCACTGAGAATTGCTGCAATGTAAATGCACTAAATTTAAACATCAAATCGATTTCGAATTAATTTTTGTTTCATTATTGAAATTAAATTAAATTCATTTAATTCTCAACTGGAATAATATTACTATTTAGGTTTGCCGCAAGCAAACATAAAGACATGACATCACAATAATAACATACAACATATTCTTCTTCTTATTCATCACTTTATTGGGAATTATTACTACTGCCTAAAATATAACACATAAATTTTTTTATGTTGGGGTTAGCTAATAATTACAATAACAATACAAATAATTAAAAATTACAATAAAATTTATGAAAAAAAACAAATAATAATAATTATCAGAAACAATTCTCTTTGATTACCTCCGTTTTAGACGATGGCGTTGCCGTCCTGGCATGGCATCCACCGTTTATACATTGATTCTATCATCAAATATATTTTTAGCCAGATAATCGCTGGGTATTTAGAAAAAGCGATCATTTCACATTGATCTTATCTTCCTAGGCCATCGTATGATATGTTATACATAGTAGTAAAATATTGTTCGTATGTGTGGGGAATAGTCTGCGACAAGATTCTCTTTTAAAGTACACCTTGGTATTTATTTTTGTTTTAAAATGATGTTCAGCTTTTGGAGTTGCTTACGATTATAAAATTGGTGAATAGATCTAAGCAATTATCCAGGATCTCGATTATAACTAACCCAATAATAATACCAACCAAAAGCAAACATGTACTCCTTTAATTATCAGAGTTCATTTATAAAATTTTAAGACACAGTCCTCTTTCCGCTTTTAACCCCAGCCTTTCTTACCGATGAAGCACTTTAGGACCACTAAAATTAAGGAAAATGTTAACTAAAAAGATAAAAGATATTGTTGGAATAGCTAATCATATGCAGCAATATTTATTATTAAAAGTTCAAACATATATTGCTAGCATAAAAATCTATATCCTGATATAAAGCGGAATTTATAAATAAAACAATAAAAGTTAAATTCTTCATTATTATTATATTTATAAGCTATAAAGCAGTTACCATTAAACTCAATCCTCAAAATACTGTCCTCATATCGACTGTAATATGGCTTCACGTTGTCTCTAAGAACTTACTTTCATCGCCACAGTAGTAGTAAATATTTTTTTTTAAAGCAATATTTTTAGGATAACAAAAATTTGGGGAGTATGTCCTCTGAAGAAACTCTCAATTTCTGTTTTCGTTAACCACCGAATGATATAAAAATGTTACTAAGACATCGAGAACAGTATTTCGCACCTGCCACATGTTGGGTTACTGCTGACTTATTTAACAAATTTTATAAATAAAATTTTTATTATCGAATAAAGAAATTTCGTTACAAAACGTCAGTCAGCTTCCAATGGAAGACGTTGAAATTGCAGCAATCATAATCGATCAATCCAAATTTCTAGAATTGCATGAAAATGCACAAGTGTAAGAATATTTTTAAGACGTTTGCACGTGGGATACCGGCCAATAAAACGGGCCCTCTTAAAAGCAGCAACAGATTGTGGTGTACTTGTGAACGATTTCCCTTCAATGGCTGTGTACATGCAGCAGCTAAGCAATCACTCCTTTTTTCGTTCAATACTGCAGGTTTCTACCCCAGTTTCCGACTCGCTTATGGAGTTTGTGTAATATCATACCGAGTGAGAAGGGTGGAGAGAACAGTGGAGAGAAGATATGAAAAGGCAGCAACAGCATTGAAACAGGAGCTGAAAGCAAAAACTGAAAGTAAGGATATTAACGTTAAAATGTCAACCAGTCAGCGAGTTTTGGTGAGACATGAATGAAGGAGTCTAAGGAGGGATATGGGCGCAAGTAGAGCGTTAGCTGAGGGATGATTTATATGCAGTGCTAAATGACTGAAAAATGCTTTGGCCGCATTAGTTTCCCAAATGAAATGAAATGAAGTAAAATGAAATCAGGCAGCAGTGATGCATGACGACCACAACAACATAACAACAACAACAACAAAAATGAGGCTGTAATTATATCCGTGATGCCACGTGCGACATTTACAGCATGGAAACTCATATGCGGCATATAACACATATGGCATGTGGCTTCTGGCTGTCATCTGGTGTGGCTTTTCGACGTTCGTTTCATAAATATCAACGTACAAATATGAAATCTTGCCACATTTTTGAGCAAAAACATAACAAATGCAAAAAAATCAAAAAAACAAACCAAAACCAGAAAAAATAAAGTCAGCACCAAAATTAATTCCAACAGGCAAAAATTTAAGATGAAATATATGCGCTGTTGAAATGGAGTTTCTGTTTAATTTCGACGGCAAAGCAAACCATTTAAAATGTAGAGCTATCCCCTTTGTGAATAATAAAACTGTGAAAACGGATACCAAAAGAAGCAGTGAACCTCACATATTCACGACAAATGACCTTGCTCCCCTGCCAATCCACGAAATCATGGTTTCCGCCAAGCCAATCGCTCGAGCCAGCACAACTGTAATTGATAGCATTGAGGGTTGTCAGCAGATTGGCAGTGCCGAAAAATGCACCGATAACAAAATCAGGTACATTCTGTGGTTTAGGATTTCAAAGCATTTCGCTGAAGAAAAATATAACACGAACGTTTCACAAGCAGTTGCATTACAAACAGTCGAAGTCTGAAACCTTCGACCGCTGGACAAAATAGTTTCAGCTCGAATATCGCTGAAGTACTTGGCGCAGCTACAAACACCAACAACTGTTGCGATGAGACTGACGTAAATTAAAAGGATGAATTCCATACAATGGCCATAGTATTGGACATATACGAACATTCACGTTTGAAAGTTTGTTAGGAAAATGCAATATTTGTACTCGAACGGCAGAAAAATAAAGGTTATTAAATGTATAATCGATTCTAAAGTAAAGAGGCTTTAAAAAGTTGGCTTTCACTTTAAAGAAGTTTAAGCGTTCTAAGCATGAATCGATTGAAAAGCTATTAAAATAGATTTACTATATTATAAATGATCATTTTAATGGTAACTACACTCAATACAAGACCATCAAAAGCTTTATCTTTTAGTAGTGATATTCAACAAAAAAAAAAACAATGAAAAAAACAATGATGAAACAAATTAGAAAATCTAATTATGAGTCTAACAATAGAGGTAGTTCTCAAAATAAATCATACCAAAAAAAAAATGCATACTGTAGTAAATCCCTCTTCTCTCTGAGTTTCCTTCGTAGGATGACCTTAGAGATGTAATCAGAAAGTGGTGTGATCCAATATGATATCAGTGTAGCACTATGAATGCGGATATGTATTTCGAAATTTGATTCACATGCGCTTACTCTACTTAATATAAAGATCAATTCAAATAATATGTGTCACTGGATACAGGAAAACGCGAGAATGTGAATGAAGTAATCAGACATATATAGCATGTAGGATAAGCAATTTACTTCCTGATCTATATTTCCAATTCAGTCTAATAATGACCATTATTTCTGTTAAAGTATAATAATGACCAAACTTTCTTGCAACACCATGAATATAATATAAATTTATGTTATAATTAGCGCGATCAGTGCCCAAGTATTTGTGCTATCCTGAGTTATGATTCTGTCTTCCTAAATTAACTGAAAGTAAATGAAGTTATGGCTATGACTAAAACCCAAATGTACCAAGATAGAACTAAAGATTTCACTTACTTCCAATAGATGTCTGTTTCTGATCTAGAAACAGTTCACCATGCAAATCCACGCATGTGGATCCTAATGAAACCCTCAAGGAAATAGCACAAAGTCCACACATTATGACATTAAGAAAATAAGATATGACATGCAACCAGCAAGGAAGAGGATAAGAGAACAACTAAAAATTGTATATTGTCAAACTATTCCCAACAAGACCATGCAAATTATTTCCCAGCATCGCATATGCTCCAGTTATGAAAACAAATTAATTTAAATTAATTTTAAAACAATATTTTTAAGAGTTCTTTATACAGATATCGTGTTTAAACGTTTACTCAAAATAAAAGTTATATTCACCTTGTATGGTCCATTCGTACTGCCAACAAAATGTGTATACTTCCAATAATACTGTATCAACTTGACGTTATAGGTTGCTTAAACCTTAAATTTAAAATCATAAAAAAACGATGTAACTAGGTTATTTTTCTTGTGTTAGTTCCGAGAGTACATAGCCTTCGCTTAAGTTTCACTAAAATCGTTTTTACTTTGGCTTGTGAAAAAAACAGATTTCGTGAATGATTGTGGGTTTGCTTTCAACCTCTCTCAAAATATTGTGAGGTTCTTAATATAATCGGTTGAGTTCTATAAAAACCAGTTTTGCTTTTAAACTATGAACTTCTTCGAAATATCACTTACTATAGCACTATTGAAATAAATGTAGTGTATATTGTGGTGGTGTTATCCATCAAATAACGTTAATTTCATTTTTAATTTTGAACTATGACCGTCTTTAAGGTATGTCTTGACTTGCGTACTTGTGTCCAGCGTGCATCTCAAAGAGTTATGAATGAGATTCATTCTTCTTAAATATACCGTGTGTTCGATATTTTGCGAGCGGATTCAAAGTGAATCCTTCTTTGTTGAAAACTATTTAATTACCGAACCTTTTTGAGGCTTAAACTGTTTTCTATACTTTTCTAAATTCAAAAGTAAAAACCACTTCGTTCTTTGATTTCACGAATTGTTCATCCGCTCACCTACTTCTCACACATCAAAATCACAATCACTAAAAGTACATACCTAAACCTCGCAGCATAAAGGTAAGGCAACCGAAACAGAAAAGAAGAAGAAAGAAGCACAGAAAAGGATAATATGGCATGGAATGACACAGAATAGCTGGAAAAAAGTGGAACTCTATTCTGGCAGGAACAAAGTAGGAACAATAGTTTCACGTTTTTATGCGTTTCTGTTCACTTTGCTGTTTTGCTGTTCGCCTTCCTTTGACTGCCTCGACCTGGCTGAGCCTGGATGGGCCTGGCAGTGCCTGACTTTCACATGCAAAAACAGCAGTCAGTGAATTTGTGTGAATGCATTTCTGAATGTCACTCATGCATGAATTAATAATGACGCAGTCACATTTCCTTCACTACTCCCTGCTCTTTTCATTTTTAATGTGTAAGTAACCGAAATAAAACAACAACAAATAAAGTTGCTAAAAAATCACAGCCACTACTGAAATGACGTTCTCGTATTTTAGGTAAATGAAAAAATTTCATAATTGTTAGAATTTTAGAATTTTTTAATGGCGTCATTACGTGAGCAAAACATGGAATTACAAAGTTGTTAGCATCCTTAAATACAACACAAGTGTGTCCTTTGAAAATGAAAATCTCACTCAAAAATAAATGACGGCTCAAATTAACGAGCTGCACAAGAAGACTTTCAATATGTGATGTTCTTGGCGCAGGACGAAAAGGACGAAAAGGACGAAAAAGCGCAAATGCTAGTTTTATAACCAAAACAAAAAAAAAAGATGAATTCATTATATAGCTAAGTAGAGTAATGAGATTGGTTTTTGAACTGGTTTACCATATGTAATATTTTTTTTATGTACTTGTATATGTTATATATAGGTTGTTGTAGTCAGTAAACATTATTTAAAAGAGTCAGTGTACTAAAAATGTTCTCATTAAACACAAAATAACTATGTAATCTATCCAACGGATTCAACCTTTGATTGAAAAAATTAAGATCCTTATTCAATCCTTAGCAAGTAGAATGTAATATTTATATTAGAATATCAAATAAAAAAATCCTTAGTTATCTAATTACAACCGATATTTTTGTTTTTTGTCATCAGCAAGCGAATGGATTAATAATTTTTAATAATAGTGCTTCACACTAGCACTCAAAATATTCATAGCACTTTCAGTTACTCTTCTTTTACATATGATGAACCTTCATACTGTGATTGTGACAATTTGTTCAAAGTTTTTGTAAACAAATAAATTAAAATATATACAACATTATATATAAAAATAAATATATAAAAATAATAATATACTTCTGTATAAATACCATATATAATATACCTTGCTATGATAGTAGTGTAGTTAATATGTTACTAACTTTCATCTGCTTTCATATTTATTTGTCTTTTGTTTAGATGTAGATCTTTTGTTTAGACATATATGACATCCATCCCATTTCTAATAATATTGATATGACATCAATTTCAGTAGCAGCGAAATTATCATAAAATGATAAATTCAAGTCGCTTGTTTTAACATAGTAAAGCATGTTTCTAATAACATATCACAAATCTACTCCCTAAAATAAGTCGTTATAGCCGCAAAGGGTCCATAAGGTTTATCTTCGAAGCAAATATATAGTCTGTATTGAGATCAACTATGCAAACGAGTGTTTAAAGTGACTAAAATATGAGTACCCGATGGATTCGTTATTAATTTCATTATTTCTGATACTTTAAATAAAAGAAGTAGGATAAATATCCCGAGTGCTTACTCTTTGAATTCGATAATTTTTTGAAAAGCTGATTTGTTTGAACGAAATTCAAGGATATCTTTCTTTGAAGGTATGACTTTTAATGTAGTTATAAAATTGAATAGAAATTGACCAATTAGTGCTAAGGGAAATATACCAAAAAACAGAAATTTTCGTATTGAGACTAATATTTTTAATATTTAATATTTTTATTTTTCATATTTTATTTTTTATTGTTAAAAATCGGACCGAAGTCCGAAGTTATACCAAGTAATAAGTCCACTGAAGAATTCAAAAATCGGTGTCACCTCTAGCAATTCGATTAAGTTCAAGACTTCTAATTTGCAAGTGTAATTAGTAGTTCATTTACCAGTACCACTAAGTGTTGTTGAAATTTCATTTAGGGTTTTGATTTTAAGGAACTTTTGGTCAACCTTTGGAGATATATGGTTTTGATAAAATAAATTTAATTACAGACATCTTAAAGAAAATATTACAGATAATAATACGATATATCCAATATGACATAAGCAGCCAATATGTTCTCGCAAACAGCCGAGAGACAGGTATTTGAACATCATGCTTTAACCTACCTCTTGGCGCAGTACCAAATTGGTAATCCCGATAAAGCTAATCGTCGAACATCGGGAGGGTGGTTTTAGCCAGATGTAGTCATATCCTATCTAAAACTTTCATTGCTTCACACCTCGTCGAACAAAAGCAAAAATCTTGTTGTAGGTAATGCATTGGGGGAATCATGGGCTCATATTTTTTCAATAATGCTGGCGGATGAAACAGTACTGTCAGTAGAAACGACTGTAAGCTGATGATTAATGATATTTCATTCTTCAAGTAAATCGCTTTAGTGTGCAACAGTTTTAGTTTTAACAAAATATTGACAATTATGCGATACAACGTGCAATTTATTGCAGAAAACAATGTGTGAATCATTTCACGGAATTGTCTGTTGAGTGAGCCCCTACAATCTTGTATTTTTAATTTCCTGGTTTGATTTTTAGATAGATATATAAAGGCGCAGATTAAATCAAATAAACCAGAGACTATGGATCACTTGCAAGTCCGAATTCCTGACGTTAGTTCCAATGTAGAACATCAGCTATTCGAAAAGTTAACTCACAGATGCTGCATCATTCCAGCAACATGAACCAGCCACAACACATACACTTCATGCCCAACAATTTATCTAAGCATTGGTGGTGCACAATTATACTTTTCAAAAAATCTCGTTTTTTGACATCAACAACAATTCAGTGTATCTAATTTCACTTTAAAAATGGAAACTCTATACAGCACTCTTTCCTAGTAGAGTATGCTTTTGACTAAAAGTAATGAATCTACTGAATGCGGTCAACACTTCATACGGCATAGTCATTACTATTGCAAAGAACACAACACTATAAACTTCAGTGCAAGTAATATTTGTATGGCCAAAACTATGGATTCCAAACTCATAATATTTAATTTAAAAAATTGTTCTGGTGTTTCTCGGTGAGGGTGTGTAAATTTTAACCTGAAGGTAAATATTGCTGATGTTTAACTTTAAACATTTTTCATTTATTAATTTTTGCCATTTGATTTCTTTTGGTTCCATGAATTTATCGCAGGATGTTGGCAGAAATAATAAAAGTAATAAAAAAATGAATTACATTTCTTTTAATTTCCCAGGCGTTTTAAATTTTTGATTATTTTATGCGAAACTTTTTTGCACGCAAATTGAAAAATTGTTTAGTACCAAAATGTTGTGTTTTCAAGGATATGCCCAGGGGCAATTGCACACACTTCTGATTAAATTCTGATGCCATTCTTCCCTTTAATGTTGTGCATCATCCATTTAAATGACGAGTGCAAAAAGAAAAAGAAAAAATTAAGTATTTAAATGAGTAGAAAGTATCACTTAAATGTTATTATTCGAAAGAAGGATGTCTGAAGGATGTGATTATTTCACAACTATTTCAACTAATACATTTTCAGCACATAACTATCTTACAGTAATATTTAAATCTCCAGTAAATAAGATATATGAGAAAATTGTGGAGAAAGTTGAATTCCAATTTTAATTTAAACTTTACATATAAATACTTAAGTTCATAAATACTTTTTGTTGGAAAATGGAAAATCTTGCTCATCGAAGGATTTGAAAATGAAACATTTTTAGAAATAAATTTCATTTTTTTTCTTTTTTGCAATATAAATAAATTGAATAGAAATTCAGAATCGGTATTTGCACAAAACTAATTGAAACTTGTTTCTGTTACGCCTGAAAGGCTCGTCATCTTGGCTCTTAACGAATACATTTTAACCGCATGGCTGGCCCCTTTACCGATGGTATACTACCTCAGAATGGAGTACAAGAGCAATTGATGCAGCACACGCCAGTAACTCCAACAAGAGTAACAGTAAAGTGGTAGCAGCAGTAGCAACAACAGCAGCAACAGCAGCATCAGCAGCACCGCAAAATAATATTAAAAGGATAAAAAGGATATTTGCATTTACATTTGATGGAAGTGCTTTGCAGCTCAAGTTGTTTGCGTTATAGTCAAGGACGATGAAGCATCTACAAAAATCCAGCAATATACTGAGAATGCAGAAAATCGCAAAAAAAGTAAGGTCCTTATGGTCCTTAATAATTTAAGTATGCACAATTTTTACCATAGAGCAATGCAAAATATAATAGACGACGTCATTTCGGAGTTCGGTAGCAGCACATGTGTGCACACATTGCAGTGTTTCGAAAACATTGGAACAACAACAACAACATTGGAAAACAAGGAGCAGAAAGGGATTCAACATAATTTCAAGGACCCTCCGCTTATTTATGTTATTGTGTTTTGTTTTTTTTTTCTTTATTAAATTTGTGCCACTCATTGTGCCACTTGAAACGTCATCAATCATAAAAGTGCTTTAAGAAGCATTTGATTGAAAGCACACAAAATTAAAATTTCACTGACTGAGTGGCTGAGGAACTGTTTGGCTGAGTGACTGAGTAACTGAGTGACTGAGTGACTGAATTACCATATAACTGAGCAACCGAGCAGGAGACTAACTGCCTCAATGATTTTTACTGCTTTCGTTTCTTTGTTCTTGCGCTTTTTCCAGCCAAGAATCAATTGAATCCCTTCTATGTTACTTCAGCTACACGACTAAACTGTGAGATAATCATCAATCGGAAGAGTTAAGCAGACGAAGGAAGAATTTTGATTGATGTGAAATTGACAGTTGACATTTCCCAACTACGTTCGACACCAGCAGTTTTGCTGTATATTCCTACATTAAGTAATTATACTTCAGCTCAAAGGAATGCTGTATAGTGTACATTTTATATACTATACTCAGCTATGTATAGGTATATGTAAACGGTTCACAACTCATTGATATATATGCTTATAGGAAATAACGTGTCGATTAACCATCATCCATGAATTGGATTTGCCAGCTTGTGCTTGTCTCTAACTTTAAAATTGAAGTACTTTAGATTTTAGTTGCTTTCCACAATGGGCACATTGAATAAGATTTCTGTAGAAAGCCTGTTCAACTAACAGTTCTTCGAAGTGCATTTGATCACAAAAAATTTAATACTATAATATGATTTTTCATAACTTGTTAAAGTTTTATTAAAATAGCTCCATTCTAATATTTGGGCTTCGGCTTGGCTTTGTACACACTTTGAATGAATGTTAGCTGACTACTGATTACTCAACATGATTTTGTGTTATTATACCTCCAAAAAAAGGGAGCATTTCCTTGAAATTATCTATACTTTCTGCTGCATAAATTATTTGTTCTATATACTGCATACATTCTAATCCATTAATGCAAGAATTCTCTATAATTATTTCAAAAATAATTTTCAATGAATAATGAAAAAATGAACAATTAAAATTTAATAAAAAATTATAATTCTCATTAAGTTTGAAAACAAATTACTATAAAACTCTTCCAACAATTTTGTGAAGGCATTCACTTTAATAGAATTGTATGTCGATTTTAGCATTTTAAATTGAGTTTATATGTGATACGGTTTACTTATTGTAAAGTTTTAACTATATATGTTTAGTATTTAACCTATTTTTCTATTTTCGAAGCTAAGACTTGTAGTTTACGAAAAGAATTTCGATATTGAAGAAAAAAATCAGTCCAAGTGGAAATCTATGTTATTATTCTAAATAATCTTCGTTGATTCTATAGTTGAGTTAGTAAGGAGTTGACAAAGCTTATGCACAGCATTACGCGGATAAATTATACCTAGATCAACATATCTAAAATCAACATAAAATTGGGAATAATTTTAAAAATTTAGAAAAAAATTGTTCTTAGTCAAAGTTAAACTTATTAAGTTCTTATGTGGTCCATAAGCACATATGCTTTTGGTTTTATTAAATGGCTTATTTTACGTATGGTAGAGCAAACGTTCTCACTCTTCCTTAACTTAAATATATGGGTTAGATTATTTGTGGTATATGTGTGAACGACGATATGTTGTTTTAGAATGAATGACGATCGAACGATCAAATTTTTACAATTTTACTGGAATTTTTGTTGTCCTTTATTCGTTTAATAAGAAATATTTATTACTTCTAATTGGAGTTGGTAAAAGCTTTACTAACATAAGTCGAAATTGTCCATCTGTCCGTAACAGAAAACTACTATTTTTAAGTTAAGGATGAACAAAGTATTTGGTTATGAGTAACCTTTTTCCTCTTGGTTTATTTTTAACATAAAAGACTTAATAAAATAAGTAGTAGATGGAACAAACCTTTTACACGTTGCGTCTACTTTAGCCGATTATATGCCACAAAAGAGCAAAAAATCTTTTAAGTTTGGCAAGGAATACTGTCAATCTGTTAACACTTGCTCTTAAAGGTGATTAATTGATTGAAGTGTGTATTTTATCAAATTATGCGCTCACAGAGGAGAATGGATCACTATCCATTCTTTTGACATCACCAAGACTGCGAAGTTGGAGGATGTTAATTCGCGACTGAGTTCATTTTTTTAAGAATACTAAACATTATAACGTAGCACTTTCTAATTTATTTCACTGATTTGTAAATGGTCATAAAAATTATAGATTTCTTTATTTAAGTTACTGGACTCAGAACAATCGCTTTTAATATAAACTAAATCAAAAACTAACTAGAAAAAGGGTTTGTGAAAATCCGACGAAATTCAAGTCGTGGTATGAATGGGCTCTCATTCAGCGCATCGTGTTGTGTAATCTTCTCTAATGTCACATATCTTTGATTTTCGTCATATGCTTTTGTTGCACAAAGTATATCCTTTGTCAATGAATTCACGAAGATGAATAGTACTCATACCAGTACACACTCCACCATTTACTTTCTTTAGAATCATTACCAATCCAGAAAAATGGCTGCCTCACTTGCTCATCGATTTTTAGGAACTTCAGAACGCCATCATACAAACTGCCAAAAGTCACTTCGCCATCGAATACGCCATCGCCGTCTGTCGATTTTTTCTCCTTTGTCCACATTAAAGGTGTGCGTCGCAATTTATCCGGCCCATTGTCACGAGGCGCATACATATATACCCAATGCTCTATATAGAGCAGATATAACTTTTTGCCGTTTTGTAGCCATTTCAGTTGTTCATATGAACTGTCAAAAAGGCCGAGTATTTATCAATCCTCCTAGTGTGTAATAATAATAATTATGAGTCCCTGAGCATTGGTTATGTCAGATAAATGACTATGACAGCTCCGTAGTCTAATGTCTGAATGATATTTTAAGGTTTTTGAATTGGTTGAGTTTATTCTTGAAATTTATACAAATGAATAGATGTAATATATGATAACATATCATTGAAAATTAACAAAAAGTTAGATTAAGTTTTATAAAAGAATTACTTCGTATTAACGCGTAGTTCCACGACTGCTTCCACAACTGATTTCAACATCCGTATTAAGCACGGAAGTCTCCTAACAAATATACTACAGTGCAGTTTCTTCCACAATCAAAGTGTGAAGTGCTCCCTTTGGGTAACGCCGTTACCAAGTATTCACTTGCTCGTATTTCAATGGATTTCCTTTTTCATTACGTTTTTTTCTGACTTTAATCTCTGCTGGTACTGATTTATGCAACTTTCACCAAAGTTTTTATCCTTGAGGCTGGACACGTATTTTATGTGCTTTAATTTGTATTAGTTTTGCCTTCACTTTTGTTGTCCTTATGCTTTCATTTTTATTTTTTCTGCTTGTATTTGTAAAAGTAATTGTATTTTTATTAGTAAATTGCAGTTAATAAAATTTATTTCTTTTATTGGGCTTTGCTTCTTTGCTGTTCTTCCTATTGGCAATGCCATCAATTTCAATTAAGAGCGGCTAACAATGTGAAAACCGCACACAAACAAATTCGAATCCATATGGAATGGATCCTAGTAGGAATATTTATGCTTCAATATTGTAAACAAGAATTAAGCTAATTAATGTACCGAGCGTGAACAAATTCACACGATTGCATATTAATCACATAATGGGTAAGGAAGCACTTTAGTTGCATGGCTCTTATGCTTTGCATGTGTCGGGATTCAAACTTTCAATAAACATTATTAACTTCTAAAACTAAAAAGAATGAAATGGAAAGAGTCTTATGGGTATACCATCAAAGCATAAAATTTATGGGCGAAAGTTTGAAAGATGTCAGCCTCATATACGTCATAGGACTTAATAATTCTCTGTTGGACTGTGTGGAGTAGCTCATTAAAGTTTTTTAAATATCGATGAGAACTCATTTTGATAGTCCGCATCTATACTTCTAAACTGATTACAGTTTTATTAGGCCATATTATTCAGATTTTAAGAATGATTTTCTTGATAATTTGTTGGACAGTTTAGTAGTGAGGGCAAAAAAAAATATTTATAAAAAAAATTACTTTACAAGATAGTCTTATTTATTTAGGCTTCTTGTAAGGCATATGACATTAAAATTGTGAGTAATCGTCAATTATGAGAAGGGAAAAAATATCTGCTGATCAATCACTCCAAACAATCAACAAACCAACCAGTAGACTACTATATAAAAATATATGCTTCATGTTGAATTACTGTCAATACAAAATTGCTTCCATATAAAGCTTGAACTCTATACCCATTCTCATATCACAACTACCAGATAAATTATAGCAGATAAAGTACTTTCTTTTAACCACAGAAGCTTTGCGATAGACTATATAGAATAGTCGGTGTATGACTCCATGATTACTTTTCACCGGAGTGTTATAAACTTTGGAAGTATTTAAGTACTCTTATACTCTATCACATCTAGTATTGATCCATTTTAAACTAAAACGTCATCCTAAAAATTTAATAGACGTATTATAATATACATTATCCCAGGTATGTCAAGGAGAGAAATTTTTTTATTTCAATTAATAGGCAAAACCTCTACGAATTTCCTGGATTGTTGCATTTCATATGATTTTCATTAATTCTTCATGGTATGGAATTATTTTTACCTTCATTAATTTTAATATCAACATAAAAGTAAAGCAAACATTAAGAAAACATAATCGACATATTCACTAAGAAGGATATGAGTAGAGAAGACTATTTTTTAATACTTTCACGGTAAACTCAAACTCTTTGAAAATATGCATGGAGCACTGGAAAAGGAATTATGCGCCACAATTCAAAGTACAAGTGCCACGGAACGTCCCACAATTGCCAACAACATCGATAACGATGCCATGACCAAATAAACGCACTCTGGAATAATTTTAATGTCAGCTGTGTGACCTTTTTCGGATTATACGAGTTCCTGTCAATATTATTTCCCTTCCCTTAAAATGAGTAGCTGCGACGGTGAGGTGGGGTTATTGTAAGTACACACGTGGGTATAAGTATGAATATTTGCTTGCAAAGGTATTGGTGAAGTAGCACTGTAGCGAATATCAACATACTCCTGGCCCCACTCCTTTCCTTTCGCACTCGAATTAAATGAAACAAGTTTTTCTACTTGCATTCTTCGTGAATCATTTAACACCGAAACAATTTCCCCAAAACGATTTCATTAAAACCGCTCTTTAAAATCTGTTGCTTCCGTGCCTGTTTGTGTATCGGACAGCAGCACATATCCTTGTTGCTTGGGAAGTACTGTGGAAGTAAGCCTTAATAGCTTTTAATTATTAGGTTTCTTTTCCTATCCTTGGAATGAAAACATGAAGGCGATGTAAAAACTTATGTTGTGTGCATGTGTTCAATGATGAAGGAAAAGTGGTGCCTCATATTAAAGCCTCATATTCGTATGTATGTGTGTGCGTATTTGAAAAAGGTCTTTACTTTACGGTTGATCCGTATTTCAACCCTATGCTGTAGGAATGTAACCTCTACCAACGCAGAAACTTGTGTAAGGATTTTTATTTCCCAACAAATGGCTTTTGTCGAAACTATTTAATTTTTTATCATGCCAGGACCATTACACTTTAATAGTTCAATTAAGATTCTGTGTGTTTCTTCAACCACAAACTTTTCCATCTTAGTCCTTTACAACTAGAATCATTACAACTAGAATCCTGAAGAGAATATATATATTTCTCTGCAGCAATAATAGTGTCAAAAAATCAAAATACCATAAAGTGTAAGAATTATACGTCAACAATAATTAAGTCAATGCCAGTAAGAAAGATCCACTTCTTAAGAACTAAATTTTCTTAATGAAGTTGAGAAATATGCTATTATTTGAAATCCTACGTAGATCTATATTTAAATATAACAAGTATTTTATTCAAGAGAATATTTAGTGACAAACTTGAGGACTCAGTCTACCTATAGTTACTGCAACCAATAAATGTTATTAATAGCGAAGTACACTATGCGATCTTTTTTTTATCCAAGATGGTTAACAAGTCTTAGTGTTAACCCTTAGTCTAAACAGATGAGAACAAGATAAGTTATTTATTTCTTAATAAGATAATTTTATGTTAACTACACTGTTTCTAAAATAGATTGGGAAGTATGCTGTTAATATTATTATTATTAAAGAGGCTTATGGTGCATTTATTGAATAGTGCTTCTTATGTTAACCGGAGAACCTTAAGGCTGTTGACAAATCTAACAAAATGTTTTAGTTCAAGATCTCATACCTCGTTTGATTCAATGAAGGCTGCATAAACGTACTGAACTCGTTCCCCAGCAATCGTATGGCAACAGCTGTTTTAATAAGTAAACCTTTTTCTCAGCAATTCGTAGAACATGCATTTATCTATCGTCTACAGCTAATAATTAATCGGAAGATGTCTAGTTCAGAAACTACTGATTAATTTGAGTTCTGATTTGAGAAACTTTGAATTGTTTCAACATTTTTGTTACTGTACCGAATTAATTCCTTCTTCTTCTTCTTCGAGTGACGCGAGTTAGAATCGTAAGTATTTTAACTCAACAGCGTATGTGAATACTTGGCTGGCCCACTATAACAAAACCTCCGTTCAGTTCTGATAAGCTATTTAGGCAAGCCTCACTTGCCAGTCGTACCAAAAATAAGTTGTCGTCTTATAAAAATGATAAGTAATGCCATATAAAAGAGTCACATCATATTACAAAAAGAACAGTAGTCACAGAATAACGCAATATATGGGTCTTGAAACGAATCACAGTCTGCCCAGCCTTTGGCATTTACAATACGGAACAGCTATATACATACATTGTGACCGAAAAGTTTTCGGAAATTCTCATTTAAAATTCGCGCGCTGTATATTTTTCGATATTTTAAGTTTATGTAGTTTGGCAGCACTGTCCTTAATTACTATGCCAAAAATGAGCGCGATCTGTCAGACAGTTCGTTTACGGCAGCTGTTGAAACCAGTTCACCTCAGTAGTGCGTTGCGAAAAAAACAATGGAAAAAAATATTGAACAAAGAGTTTGCATCAAATTTTGTTTTTCGAACGAAATTTCGTGTGCAGAATCGTTGCGAATGCTACAAAAGGCTTATGGGGAATCAGTTTTATCGAAAACTCAAGTTTATGAGTGGTACAAAGCCTTTCAGGACTGTCGTACGACCGTCGAAGACATGCCGCGTTCTGGACGACCTTCGACCTCTACCACCGACGAAAACATTGAAAAGGCAAAGGAAATCGTGTTCAAAAATCCTCATGTGAGTGTTAGAGAGATAGCACGAGAGCTAGGCATCGGTCGTGAGATGGCTCGTTTGATTTTGGTGGACAATTTGTGTATGCGACGTGTCAACGCCCGGCTTGTTCCGATTCACCTCAATTTGTTCAACATTATCAACGATTTTAAGGCCAAACATTCAATAAATACCATCGAACAGCCACCGTATTCACCTGATCTTGCACCGTGTGACTTTTTCCTGTTTCCCAACCTCAAATTACCACTCAGAGGAACGCGTTTTGAATCCATAGAAGACGTAAAACAGAATTCGCAGAGGGAACTCAAAGCCATACCGGAAAGCGCCTATAAAAAATGTTTTGATGATTGGAAGAAACGTTGGCATTTGTGTATCGCTTCTAATGGAGCATATTTTGAAGGAGATAAAATAAATATTGATGAAGATTAAGAATTTTGCGTTTTATTTAAAACGCAAAGGAAACTTTTCGGTCACAATGTACAATCACAAACATTACTGTTTATATTTTCGGTTTTTTTGTCTAATGTTTTTGTTGTTATCGTTATTATTGTTGTTGTTGCCATTTTTACTGACTTGAAAATTGAAAATTCCGAACTGAAAAGTGTACCCTGGTCTTAAATGCCATTGCGCGCAATAAACTGGAACGACAGCAACTTTGATTCTGCCTTCAATTGGTTTGCCTTCAACTATTTTGACTCCTTGCCCAATTCAAGCAGTACTTCAAAATCCTTTGCAACAATTTGCAGTCTGCAATCTCTATGACCACCGCGTCATAGACTCTACATATAGAGGAGTACTACTCGTCCTCGCATCTCGCGTCTCGCATTGAGTTTGGCATGCCTTAGTTTGATTTGCGTTGCTTTCGGTTTGTCCCGTGTCATTTTTGGTTTAACAAAATCAACTTTTATGCATGGAAATGCAACAAACGTCAATTTGGCATTCAATTGTGCACATTCATGCGCTGCATTCAAACAATCAAATTTTTCGTTCAGCTTCGGCAAAAGGACATAAACGCAAACAGCAACACAAACGCAACGCAAACGCAAATATGCACATCCTGCATGCAAGCAACACATGTACGCAAACATATTACATGATCCCATTGCGATGTTGCTGCTTGGACGCACGCTCACATGCACGTATGCGGCTCAATATTGCCATATTTAGGCACGGCACGGCACGGCACGGCACCGGACGGTACGGTACGGCGCGGCATGGCACGGCGTTTGCATCACGGATGCCTGCTTGCTTAGTATGTGACTTACGGACTTGCTAAAGGACATTGTTCAAGGCAGTTATTGCAGCTGCAACTGCTGTTGCTGTTGTTGTTGTTGTTGTTGTTGTTGTTGTTGTTGTTGTTTACTTTGCAATTTTGTATGTTGTTCGCATTGCCATTTGCAACTTGGTTACAAATCACAAAATTGTGACCGTCTGCCACTGCAGCAAATGGTGCGATTTATACAATTCGTGTTTGTGCCATGTATGCATTTCATTTTTGTTGTTTATGCTATTGCCGTTGTTGTTGTTGTTGTTGTTGTTGCTGCTGCTGTTACTGTTGCTGCTGTAGTTGCTATTATCATTTTTGGCAAAAGTCATTGTTGTTGCTGCAATGGACTGCTGCCTGTTGTCACATTTATCGTCATATTCATTTGGTAGGGCCGGCAACGTTCAATGCATTGCAGCAGGTTAAGCAGTGAATTTTTAATTTGTTTATCGTAAATTGTGAATTTTGGTCAACGGAAACATGTTGCTCACAAAATGTTGCATCACATTCCATTGCATTGCAACAGTATCAACAGCATCAACGACATCACAGACATCAACTCAATTGCAACATACTGCTGCCTGCTGCCTGCTGCCTACTGCCTGCTGACGATGTGTAATTGTTGTTTGTAATTGCAATTGCAGTTGCATCAGCTTTAGCTTCAGCTTCAGCTTCAGCATCAACATCAGCATCACCATCACGAACTGGATCAACATTGCCAATGTGAAATGCCAATTGCTGTTGGTGCTGGTGGCGCCGTTTGTGTTTATGTTGCTACGACTCTTGTTGTTTCTGATATTGCTATTGCAACTGATGTTTTCGTTGCTTCTGCTTATGAATTTTTCATTTGATATTATTGTGAAATGATCCCTTGCATTTGTTATTGAGGATTCTTTTAATAGCTGGTAGCATTTGATTCATTGGAGTCAGCAATTTGTTGATGGAACAGCTCCATCAGAACTTCAAATCATTTCTTCTTCAATGTGAATTACTTTTTTGACGTTCGTTATATTTTATCATCATCATCATCATCATTAACATATACATCATCGTAATAATCATTTGCATTAAAATCATCATCATCCTCTGAGCAACTGTTTTTAAAATGTCTGATCCACTCGCTTATACGGTTCAGAACCAGTCTTAAACTATCTAGATTAAGGTTAGGTCAAAATTGTTTTGCTTCAAGGCTTGTTCAATCCAATTTGGTTAAGAACAGGTTAATTTAGAATCGATTCTGAATCGGTTTGAAATACAATCGATTCAAAGTCAGTTTGACTAAAAATCGGTTCAGATTTTTGCTGAATATATACCATATATATGGGCGTCGATATTTCAAACTAAGGCGATGTGTCCCTAAAGTTTTTTTTCTTAACACTATTTTGAATTGATTTTGTATTATTTGATTTTGTATTGAAAAAGGATTTTCTTGTTCGTCTACAGTGTTTTACCTCACAGCACCTCTCTTCCTTCCCTCATATAACAGGAAAGAATAATTACTTTTTGTTGCAGGAAAACACTTAGGAGAACAATGAAAAAGTGAAGCAAAATTTGAAAAGAAAATATCGCACACACCCTCTCCTCTTCGAACTTATCCAATTACTAGGGATTACTGCGCGCGTTCGGGTAGAAGCGTAAATCAAGGCCGCAGCAGCACAAAGTGAAAAGTGGAGACACAAAGAGCTGTACTAAGGATTCCATTAAAATGCTCATTAATTTTGTAATAGGATATAAAATTAAATGCATGAAATACTCGAAACAACTTCCGACAATTGAGTGAAGGAAATTTTTGCACACATGCACTGTTTCACGGCACATTTACTCACATTTCGACTTTTCACATTTGCAACTTGCACTGTTGCACAGTTGCACTGTTGCACATTTGCACTATTGCACATTTGCACAGTTAAAAGTAATGTTCAAGCCTTTGAACATTCAAAAATGCATAAATTTTGTGTTTTCACTTCTATGGTATAATTATTTTTCACATTTATTGCATTGTTTTTATGGAGCTTTTTAAGTAGATTTTTTGCTTTCCACTTCAAATCATAAATTACGGTTTTTTGTTTTGTTTTGAATATTTTTTTCTCTATCCTTTTTCCTTTAACATGAGTTACGACAATGAAAATATTTTAAAATTATTTTATACAATTTTCTATATTCATAAATTTTTATGTCTTTGGAATATTTTTAAAATGTTTCCGATTTTAATTTATGTGTTTATGTTGTATTTTTTAATTGCAAAGGAAACATTAGTTTCGGTTATGCGGTCAAAAAGGACGTTTCACATAACAACGATTTGCGCTCGATATTGCCATCGGTGCGCTCGGATTCCGTAAATCGGTCATGTATACGCAAAGTAGTTTACAAATGTGATTTCAAATGGAATATAATATACACATGAATGATAACTGAATGATAATCACTTGTTAGGACGTTGATAAGTCTTTGTTAATTTAGCATAATAAAAATTTATTTGAATTTTCATGAATAATCAAAAATTTTATACAATCTAAATAAGGTACAAAAATAATATCTGCTTTTCAAGAAACCGAGCTTATGTGATTATTTCAACGAGACAAACAGGGTATCACAAGCGGAAAGACATGGAATATGCATTCCTTAGAGAAAGTGAGAGCACCTCGCTTAAGGTGTACACCTAACTACTCATCTTTATGTCATTGATAAACTCAGAGTTGTCTTATAAAGCCAATCAGCGAATCTTCAGCATACAGCCACATGAGTGCCCCAGCTATTGCGTTAGAAAATATTTTCTTAAAAGCTTCTTCAATACCTACAAATGCAACCAAACAAAATATATACAGTTTAAGAGATTTTGTGATAATATGACCGAGGGAATGAAGAACTGTTTCCGTACACTTCTCAATGCAAGTAAAAACAGAACTTTTATTACAAATACTACTCATTACAACATTGCTAAAAAGGTTTTGTTGGATGAAAAACACATTCTGCGAGATACTGCTTAAACAGATCCAAACAAACGCAATGTTTAAATTATTGATCAAATCTAAAGGAGGAAAAGAGTTTCGAACTCTTTCAGCCAGCATTCATTAAGTATTCCCTTATTTTACTACACATATTGTATGTGGATATGTGAGCTAACTTGTAGATAGAATGCTTGCGAGTGTGATTCGAAAGGGTTGACTTTCTAATTGTAAGATAATAAAAAAAATAATACTGATACTTTTATTTTCCTTATGTAATGAATAAGTAGCTCATGTCAAATTTTCGACTTTTCCTAAATATGCGTAACTCATCTCTCTTTTATTGCTCTCATTGCCCTTAGTTGATTACTGCCCATTCCGCTTTTAATGATTTGTAATGAAGGAACTCTATTTCATCTACGACTATAAAGTTTACATGAATAAATCTCGAATATAGGTTAGGTCGACTATCGGCAATAAACTTCTCTTTTCGCAAATATGTGGCTACAATATCACTCACGAGTTTTTTTGATATATGAATAATTTTCGGCATGTCTTACAATTTAAATTTAGATATTATTGTTTTCTGAAATAATAGCATAATTAATCGCATTGTCCAATTTAATAATGATAATCTCCTTAAGTGGACGACAAAGACGTTCAATGTCAATGTTTGTAAGCTTATAAATATTATAGTACTCCTACAATATAGTCCTATATTTCGGAAAATATATTCCTAAGTCTATGGTTACGATAAGGCTAAAATTATTCGCATCGATGAGTACATAGTAACTAATAAGAAACAATTCCTTCAAATATCTCTCACTATACTTCGATGAGGTGCAATATGCTTTTTCTGTTATCTTTTTTCATAATACTAACTTTTACGACTCTGCTCATAGAGTATATATCTTTTAATCTCTTTGTGATTTTTTCAGTTATCTTACCCCTGCACAAGTTAAACCGTCTCCCTTTAACACTGCATCCAGGCATTGAGTTGAATAAATTCCAAATGTTAAATCTGTTATCTTCTCCATAACACTTCTGTAATTGATTGCCTAGAATTGTCATTATATATTCTTAAGAAATGGTTTCAATTTGTTTAAGTCTACCTCCCAGTGTCATTTTTTGCTTTCCAACCACCGGGACAAAATATCAAAACTTAACCTTAGAATAATATTAGACTTTTAAGAGGCGGTAAAAAAGTATAAATATTTTTTATATACTTCCACCATTCTAAGAAATGTCTAATCTCGTATTCAAGTTAAAAGTAAATTATTTTTCAATGTAACTATACAATAAGTATTGTGATTGTATTGTATTGTACATGAATTGGCTACGATATGAATTGATTAAAGTTTAATTTCATAATTTCATTTTCATTAATTTCAAAAAAATCCTGAAGTAATTTTAATTATTCATTCATTTTTCCTGAATTGGTGGTGGACTCCCACACGGAATGAGTAGAGCCTTCCTCATCTTGTTCGCTGCTGTAGCCAAATAATGCTATACACAAGCACTTTTTAAGAGTCAAACTGCAGTTTGTATACATCACCACCTTCAGAAGCCGTATTCTTCATGAATGTACCTCAGTTTTTCTCCCTTCAACCCTATTAAACTGTTACAAATACTCATGTTGTAATTAATTGGGAACAGTGCAAAAGCCTGTCCTCACATCTAAAAAGTACTGTCGCCGTCGCTGTCACAACAGCATCGCAACATTTAGATTTTTCTTTCCTTCGGAGCTGATTGCTTAATGAACCTAATTAGCTGCTAATTAAGCTTTGTAAGTTATTATTTCTCTGTGTTTCCAGCGGTTTTGATTCATTTAAGTGTGGCAAACTTCATTTAAACAAAACTGAAACGTATAATGAACTGGATAAGAGGCGGTAGTCAGCAGTCAGAGCTCAGTTCAACTTTCTGTGGACATCAATTCAGGTGAAAAATTTTAATAAGCAATTATTTTTACTTTAAGATGCAACTGAACTGAAGACAGAAAAAATTATAATTAAATGAAATTTTTTACATTACCTTTTTATTTTGAGTTTATCGAATTTTTTTTTCATATTTTTTTTGCACGGAAATAGACAGTTCATCTTCATCCTCTGTGTCACAGTGAAAGAAATAATTAAAAGTAAATTATTTGCCCAATATAATTTTTAAGAAAAGAACAAGTCCTACAAGTCCAAGATATACTGCATTTGTTGGACTATAAACGTAATTAATGGCGACTAATAGAATTAACCTTAACATAAGAAGTTTTGATTTGTCTTATTGACTATCTCCTTTCTAATTATGGTAATAGCCACTTTTCTGGACTCCGTCAATACCTTAGAGTACTGAATATGAAATGTTAAAGGCAGAAAATTTTTGATAGATTTTTAAATCTAAATAGATTCTTACCTGAATTAATCGCTTATATTTTTGACATGCTCCAGTCGACTAACAGGTTTCAAAGCTGAGACACAAAAACACTCCGAAATCTGTGTGTTGTGTGAAATGCATAGTGAAACATCGTCCATCTTTTCCGCTCGTTTTCTAGTTAATCAGGAATTAAGTGTAGTACTTTCATATGGCTTTTACTGAATTTGATCTAAAATTGTGAAGTAAAGGTTTTTGTTAAATTTATAAATAATTTTAAAAGGCCTTTATTACCTGTACAGACTCCGTACAACAACAACATTGCTCATCTCATTGGCTATTGGATAGCATTATTTTTTAACTGCTCAATAGAATAAAATTCAAATAGTTATATTAGATATCAAATTTTATAGCAATTTGTAGGAAACTTTACCATTCAAAAGGTCCTCATTAACTCCATTCAAAATTAACTAACAAAAAATCAAGAAGTATTTAGGTCTGCATCTAAAATCAAGTATGTAGTAGTCTACATTCAGCAGAAAATGGATAAATATCTTATACATCTTATCTTAGATATTTAATGTGGCCTAGGAGAATGACAAGCGAAAATTAATAATCTCTTTTGAATCTTTTTTAAGAGGGATGTGAAAATTATATTTCTAAGGCAACTGCTTCTTTACATTGACCTTTCGGACAGCGGAATCCGATTCAAAGTGACATGAGGAATGAACATTTATTAAATCCAGCGTATGAAGGACTTCATTAAACGTCTGTATATATTGCGAAAAAAAAGTTTTTTATATAAATAAATATGAATAAAGTTCTATTAAACGTGTCTCAAAGAAGAATTAAGAAATTATTTAAGAAACTGTGTAGAAGAACGTAGATTCAAACATATTTCAGCACAGATGTACGATTAGGCATTGGAAGTTATCTTTACAGTCAAAATAGTCTTTCTCACAATACTGAAAAGGATACCATAATAAAATAGGATTCTTTGTTGCTCAATGTAACACTAATAAAAGAACAACTCTGAACACTATTCCGTAGTCACCATTGCATTTAAGGTACACTCCTTGAAAGCTACAACAAAATTGTGCAATCACACCGTCTTGCCACTTTTATGTTACATACCAACCATACCACAATCTTACGCCTTCACTGCAGTTTACCTCAAACATCAACCACGACGGCTGGTAATGGCCTACAAGGAACATGAACTTCTGCTACCTTCCATGCTGGCTACCCTTGCATGTCGACATCCCTTCGTCCTTTCTATTGCATTAACGATAAACTTTTTCGTACTTTGGAGCAAATGCGCTTTTCGTATTTAATTACGTAATTAAAGTAAGTTGCGTAGCTGAAACCCTGACGCAATTAGTAGGAACTTACAGCTCGTAGACATATTGTTCCAGCAGTTTTCGTTGCCATTGTTGCCATTGTTGCAGCGGGAAATGTACTTGTAAGTAACCGAAAAGGCAAATTTAAATTATGAATCAGTAAAGGAAAAATTACGAAAATGAAGAAAAGCGCTTAAATGCAAAAGTTGTGCAAATTTTTACTCCTTTCGGAAGTGCAAGAAAAAAAATTGAATTAAAAAACTTCTACTTTTTTAGGAGCACACGTAAATGCGACCAAGCCTCTGAAGCTGCTGCAAAAGAAAAACGGAAGGAAGGCATTATTTCATTAAAATGTTGCATTTAATTTGCTCTTAATTTTAACTGATCGGATGGCAACTCCGATTACTAGAGGCTTTTGGGTGTGAGAACTTCATATCTAAAGAGTTGTTTTATATTTGACCAGCTATTGCATAAAATTTAAAGAATATTTCATATTTAATACAATGTGTTAAAAACTTCTCACCAAAATTGATCATTTTCTTATGTAAAAATATTGATAATTATTGATAATTGAAAAGGAAATAAATGGTGTGCTGACTTCAGTAAATATAAAATACCGACTCTGTGTTTGATTAACTTAGAGTGAGTTTCTTCATTAAAATTCACTAAAATCGACTTGAGTACAAATAATACGCCTTGGTGGTACCACGTATTAATCGACCCTAGCTGGACAGCAAATACTTAACCATTTAAACAAATGGAGTGACAAATAATGTCACTCGTAGACGATTTTCTATCACGACACGGGAATAGAAACTCCCAGTCCTGCAATCTCCTGCTGACTCAGTTTGAAATTTGACAATCACAAAGTATGGGACTAAATGTCTTATCTGTTCCTAAAGAGGAACGACATTTCGAAAAGATGGGTAAGGCATGGTAAGCAATTTGATAGTCCATCAACAACCACAGCTCTGTTTTATTAAGAAGGAAAGTCTCTCTGTATTTCTATTACTACATAAATTTTATTTTCAGTAGTTATGGGTTCATTTTACTACTCACTGCCAGCTACGGGAATATATCAAAAATCAAGAACGTATCCAACTATCACTACATAAGTTTTTTCCGCGTCTGAAAATAGCGCAACATTCAGATATCAAACAATTTTACTGCCGTTAACCTACTATATGGACCTATTGTAGACCTATTGTAAATTAAACAATTTAAAAATTTTATTAAAACGTTGTAGGTAAATGGGATACTATCTGATAGTAACATAATACCATCCTATATTATATGCTTCATTTATAAATAAATAAATTTGTATCGAAAGCGTTGTAAGAACTATTTCCGACATATAATTCTGTGGACCGACGGGTAACTACTTAAATATTTGAATAGTTGATAGCTGTCTTTCATCAATGACTGATTAATGCCTCCAAGACTCTTAAAAACTACGGAGCCAAATAAGAAAGTGTGAACATTGCTAGAGATAGGCGGGTTGAATGTTAAAGAATAGACAACATTGCAGAAATGGAGTTGAAAATTGAGTCAAATTTTTTGTGAGTGTCTGATATGGTTTAATTCCAAAATAGAATTTTATTACAGAAGTTCATGTTCTTTTTGCTCAACAAGGAACATTTTGATTTTCATTCATAAGATGGAATATCTCTAGTTTGTTCAGGAATTAGATTGTAGCAGAAAAGATCAGACAATTTCGATGTTCTACTTCAAACGACAGCCAAGAATCCACTAAAGTAGCTATTCAATTTAATATATGATTTAATCCACAGTCCTTTCCTTATATCAAAAATTTCAGTAAATCGTATGATTTCAACAAGCAAAAAAAAATATAGCTTTAAGTAGTTGGGTCAGTAATTTTTAAAAACTAGTCTTTGAAAAAACTTAAATATGTATGCTTTCTATTTCATCCTATTAACATTTTTTAATGCTTCTTCCAATATTCTTCGCCAATATTCTTGTGAGGTCTTTCAGCAGTTTTCTTCATCGAATCCATGTTAATCCACAATTCGAAAAAAAATTAGCTTTGGCATACACACATATTGTATTCCAAGCGATGATGATAAGATTTATCACCAATCTGATCAAACGTCTAGAAGTAGGGGCCATATAAAAATATTTGTTCATTAAAACCCATAAGAGTACCGATAACAGAGAATCCCAAGCGCTTGAAAACTATTCAAAATTGAAAAGGAATGCATTCATTTGCGAAGTAAATAATGTTTTAATAGCTATAAAATAGGAACTGATGAAACTTGTCGTTCATTAAATTAGATTTTTGTTAATTTGAACGTATACTGAAGTTTTTTTTCTATCTATTTACTGTTTATCCATTTGTCTTCTATTTATTTATCTTTTTACATCAATGGAAACCATATTTCCAGGAGCTAGACTTGGCCTACCCTGTGACCGCTCCTTACGAGTTATCGAAGACATCAAAACACCTGCTGTGTCCATGTTCAGGCTTGGCCAGAACTAAGCTTAAGTTTCTGATGGCCCCATTCTTCAACACACTCGGCGATATCTCTAACCTTAGCATTAGCCAGATTCTTGCCTATATAAATGTCTTTGGCTGGTTCTAGTTTGATCTTCTCTTTACTACCCATTATTACGAGGATTTGTGAATAAATTAAATTGAAAATTTAGTTTAAAAATCAAAATATAGTTCAATTGTTAAATGATATTCGCGGCTTTAAGAATATGCAAAACGAGTTGATATAATCACACATAAGTGCTCAGATAAGTTGGGTAGAGAGACGAATCAATCAAAATTCCAATGGAATCGTTGTTATGTTCTATCGTTTTCATTTACTGTGACACTGTGCGAGTGCCGTGCATGAACGTGGCATTTATTTATTTACTATTAAGACATCGTTACAACTTCAAAGTCTCACATACCTGCAGGCTATCCATTGGTTGGTTTTTTGGGTTTGCTACCAATTTCTCCGCAATTTCATAATTTATATTATTTTATTTGTAACGCAAATCGAACGAATGTCATTGTGTTCGTTCGTAAGAATTCAACACTCAAGGCGATGTGATGTACAATGGTAGGAATGGCTGCTTCCTTCCGAACACAAGAACGCTTCTATTAAAGGGAGTCAATAAAGCTCATTCTGTTCTCATCAATTTTAGCGCCTGTGCCTTTTAGGCATCAAATGCAAATGAGTATCAATAAAATATCGACGGCCAAGCGAAATGAGAAATGAAAGTACGCCACGCCAGCATCATCCCGCCGCTGCCAGCTCGTAAAATGAAACTGAAGCATTTGCTGCTTCTTCTAGTGATGATACTCGTACTACCAGCTATTGCATTGGCACTCCTTGTACTACATAGTACTTGCTTTCGATTCCATCGATGTACAAAGAAACAAATACGAACGTATACATATTATCCGTTATTTGCTCAGATCAGCTGAAGTGCTTTTCACTGCTATGATAGCAGATAAGTTTAAGTAAATTTTTACTTAACTCGTTCCACTCCGTTTACACAACATAATTTAACACAATTTCTCGAGAGCACAGACAAGCACCTTGCATCACCCGTTAACTAACTGAAACCCACCACCCACAAATCATCCGAGCAATGCATCCTTATATACGATAACTTTGTTTTAAATCTATTATTATGATGGCACTTGAGGGCATTCCATATTTACTGAGAACTGTATAAAATTGAAAATAAATCGAATGAATATGTTTAAGCAAGGGAGCTGAGCTGTACCGAATGACTGATATGAATTTTATTTCATTGATTATGGAGCCAAACATTTCCAAGTAATGCAATTTGCCAGAACTCGCTTCAGTTGTTTTACATAAACTGCAGAAAATTTTGACATCAAATCTAATTTAATTTGACGTTCACGTTGACGTTGAAGTTGACGTTGACGTTGAAACGAAAAACTCGGCATCCACGCTACACGGCAGCTCGACAGAAATGAAACCTCGCCATCTAATGAGCTGCTGGTCACGAATTAATTAATCCACTATACAGCGCAACGCAACGGAACACAGTGCAACGCAGATCACATATCATTACTGTAATCAAAGGAACAAAATTTCATAATTCATATTTGAACAATGTTGTCAATTTTTTCAGTTTTTTCAATCAACGCGAACAACAGACATCAAAAACCAAAAATCAAAAATCAAACAATAAACAGCAAACAGCAAACGGCGCAGCGGCTAAAAACTCAACCAAACTACATGTAAGTTTCGCATAAATTTGCTCAAATATTTTTCCCATTCGAATGCCATTCCGCGCAATTAAGCAAAAAGTGCGTATCTGTTCTATTTTACATTGTCAGCGCAAGTTTGCGTACAGCAAAACAAACAAAATTAATTAAAAACATGAGCAAATATTTGAGGGCGGTGCGGTTCTGTAAAAACATAATGAAAAATATAATAAAACATAATTATCCGTAATTATGTGCAAGTGTACGTGCAGTGCATCCAATGTTCGATTAATGAATAGCTATTGTTTGCACGCTTACAAATCACGAGGGAAGTTCTTACACAAAGAGGGAAGAGATGGCTGCTGAACTCAGCAGTGACGGCGCGGCTTCAACTACGCAATTAATCGCAAACTTTCGATTGACTTAAACCAAGTTCCTACATAAAATAAAATACTGATAGATTGTTTGGATTTTGGATAAAGAGCAATTGGGCGTACTGAATGGGTGCATATGGTGCAAAGGGCTATACTGCTGGCACAAAACAAGACTACCTCACACAACTACGTAAATTAAAAATGTATTAAGAAAAAAAACATCCATCAATAACATAGGGGCGAGGGCGCTATATTTTCAGCCCGCATCTTCGTGAACCCATCACCACCGATAACGTAATAGGTACAGGTACGTTTTTATGGAATATTTAGGTTTAGCTCTACTTATAATCTTACTTATCTGTTATACGAGAATTTAGTTCTAAACTCCTACGCATAGAAATAGAAGTTGTCACCTGCTATAATCTTTTGTATGTCTTCTAAGATTCGCCATCGCCGAGATTACGTATTTAAGCATATATCGGAAACAAATGCAAATAGTATCAAAAGAAGAAAGGCAGAGATGAATAACAGTAAATAAAAAAAAAGTTAATAAAAAAAACATTACTAGTTTCTTCAGACAAAATATCGCTAAAAAATCATTACTAGTTTCTTTAGAAAAAGTTAGTAAAGCACATTACTAGTTTTTTCGAAAATAAAATTACTGAAGAAATATTACTAGTTTCTTCAAAAAGAAAGTTACTAAAGAAACGTTACTAGTTTCTTAGGAAGCAAAGTTACTGTAGAAACATTACTAGTTTCTTAAGAAGAAAGATTACTGAAGAAACATTACTAGTTTCTTTAGAAAAAAATTTAATAAAAAAACATCACCAGTTTCTTCAGAAAAAAGTTAATAAAGAAACATTACTAGTATCTTCAGAAAAATAGTTACTAAAGTTACATTACTAGTTTCTTCAGAGAATCAGTTAGTGAAGAGTATTACTAGTTTCTTAGGAAGAAAAGTTACTGTAGAAACATTACTAGTTTTGCAAGTTACTTGTTTTTACTGTCATGTAAAATGAGGATACAAAGAAAGAAAGAGAAAGCAACAAGTGATTTCAAAAATTATAGATTTTGTTTCTACATCTACCAAAAGTATGTATCACGGCATTGTATATTTTCAAAATAAAAAACTGTGAGAGTAAAAAAGAGTTGAAAACTGACTAAGAAGAAAGTGTCATAAAAATAAAAAGTGAAATAGAGCGCCACAAAGAAGAAGAGAATAATTTCATTACTAAAGGAGAAAAGGAGTGTCATAATGAGAAGTAGGGATTAGAAATATCAAATACAAGAAGGGAAAAATATAAAGTGAAAAAACAAAAAATTACTTAAAGTTAATTTGTTGAACTCAATGGAAACAAAATAGGAAGAAAAATTATGAGTAGACAGCAAGAGAAAAACTGAAGAAGAGTAAAAGCAAATGCCAACTTTGAAAATAATATATTTTTGCTGCTCTTATTCTCCATATTATAAAATCATAACAACCTAACCTGGAAGTTAGTTGCCTAAAATAAACCTAATAACCTATCTATTTATATAGATATATTTATAACTGTAGTTAATATGGATTTATATTTATTATAAAAAAACTTTCCACAAATCTGAGTCACTGTCAGCCAAAACAAACTAAGACATAATCATTTAGCTACTTTATGCCAAATAAAGTTAATACTATTTTTAACTGATGTGATGTAAATCAGCATTCAAATCATTTGAGTTGCTTGAGAGCTGTGACTTAGATATATTGAACATAGTGACACACCTAATATGGTATTAGATGCAATAAGCATTATGTCTTAACCGAGTTTAACCCATTAACTTTTGAGGTTAGTCACAACCTTAGAAGATTCCACAACAGGTTCTGATATTAGTCGGTACATAGTTATTTTCCATAGACAGTAAAAGCGCAAAATCTTTACAAGTTTAAAGATTTGTTAAAATCTTGTTAAAACACTAACAATAAACGTCTATACATGTGATTAAGTATCTATATACGAAATTTTAGTAGACCAAAGGCTTAATGCTTTTGGTCTAGTTATTAAAACTTTGTTATATCGAGTATTAGTACATATTAGAATAAATAAATTAAAAATCTATCGTACATCCACTTGTGTTGCCCCTCGTTTAAAATATCCAACGGAGGTCACAATATTATTTTAGTGGATTAAAAAGTGAAAGTATCATACTTGTTGAGGACATATAGCATTTTATGCAACACATTAATCTCTTGGAAACCCTTTTTTTTCTCAATAAGACATAGTTCATATAAAATAAATTGGATTTCAGAAGTAAACACCTTGACGACTTTTAAAAACACAAAAATATAAAACTAACCAAAAACTTACACGTATTTTACTTAAGAGTTTCTCTGCTTTGTTTCATCAAAAAGAACAGTTTATATTGCAATCAGCGCTACAAACTTCGAATCCCGAGCGCGTAATTTCTCGCTTTTTTCTAGATATCGTCGTATCCCACACTGAGTCCCATGGTAAATCTTTTTCAGACCAATTCAATATCGTAAGCCAAATTGAATTTGTAAAATTTTGCACGTAAACAAGCGCCCAAAACCCTCATCCCGGTGACTTCGTCACTTTTAAATGTAAACATAAAACCACATTGCAAATATTGGCGAAAAACGTAAAATATAAAATATTAAACATAAAATATTAATAAATAAAAGCAAATAAATAAAAACGAATAAAAAAAGCTAAAAATCCAATAAAACTAAATGAATTATACGTTTAAAGGCTTAATAAATAACGCAATCGTATACGGACTCCAACGCAAATACAAACACAAACAACAATCACTACTTACCATTCAAAATTGAACACTCACCACTGAACATCCAACACCGCACACTGAACACACAACACCGAACACTGAACATACGCACGCACAAACGCACATGTAGCCGCGAACGCACAGCCACAGAAGCCCGTTTTAAATGGAGTCCAACTCATCTGCTACGCCGTCAGCACTTATACAGTAGTCAGTTTCCATTACCGCAACCGAAGCTGCGACCATAAAATATCAATTTCGACGTAGCGAAGTGCGAATATTTATTGAATTGACCGAAAAAGCCCAGAGGTGGAAATATGAAAAATAGAGCCCGTCAAAGAAGAGCGCATAAAAAATGATAACAATACGAGCAAAGTAGTCCGTCACTCACCGCTGTTACCTACTGCCGGCGCTGCTACTGTTGCTACTTGGTTGCATTTCGTGCGTTTGTTTTATTCCCTGACCTCGCATCTCTTCATGGCATCACCTGTCATGGACTTTTTATGTCAACGTCTATACCGGTAGGGTGCGGTGAGCTGCACTTCAATTATTATTGTATGTTTATTTTTAATGTTTTTATTTTGCCACGGAAACTGAGTAAAACTTTATTGAATATCAAAATAATAATTTTTTATTTCTGGTTAAGTTTCCTTCTTGGTTAAGCACTGCGGATAGTTCATGCTCGTTTTTGGTCGCTTTCACAAGTTCTTTAAATTTTTTACAGTAAATATGGTTTACCTGACCACGTACATTCTTGCTTGAGAAATCATTTATCACCTTCAAAGAAAGGACATAATTCTTCCATGGCAGTACCACACTTTTACCTATTCTTAATGACGAGAAAAAATATATAGGCATTTCTATGCACTTCTAATTTTAAAATTCGTGATAAACAGTCACTATAATGACACTATGTATAATAACACAAAAAAGTCACATTATAATTGCAATCTGCTTAGTAATTGAATTCGAATTCAGTCTTATCATAGGAATTCACCTACTGGTCAACAGATCATGAAAGATACACGAACTTAATAGTGTAGCGGTACCTATGATTCATGTCTAATCACAGACAGTCAATTCAAAATTAACGCAATCACTCACGATTAGCTGTCACCTAGAGGGAAGAGTTTGAAGAAAGCAACATAATAACAATTCAAGGAAGATCTGAAAGTGTTTCTTCCGAAAATGATATATGACATCGTACATGTTACATGTCCAAAGTGTCTCATTTTATAATAAGATACTATAAAATAGACTCCAAATAATATATGATTAAGCAATCAATTTATATTTTATGTATTGATTAATGTTAACTTTAAACAATACCTTTAAAGATGATCTGAAATCGATTCTGCCGATGTATAATCCCGTCTTAATTGTCCAGCGATATTTTGGAATCAGTGTCTGTCAATCCAATGAACAATTATAAATTCGGATATAGGATTTTATGCGATAAGCATTACCACAGTGTGATATATTATATTGTAATGTAGCATCATACTATAATGATGTGCTATGTTACAGCATGATACAATATGTTGCAGTATGATATAATATGTTGTAGAGGTTATTCGAGAAGTACATATAGTATGATATACTGTTCTTCTTGTATTACAGTACAATACAATATGGTCAACAATAAGAATTACATAGATGAGTGATGTAAGAAGTGTGATGTCAAAATGTGATAAAATTTAATATTTTCTCAGTTCTGTTTCGATACTGTGTTACACAAGTTAAACAAGAAATTGTGAAACTATTTTCATCATAAAGTCATTCCTTTTTTTTTTGCAGTAGATTGAAAGCACGAAAGCCACAGTGTGAGACTTGCACCCACTAAAACTACCTCTTAGGAATGAATGGAGAAGATTTCCGCAGTATTGAGGAAACTTTATTCCAGTAATCGGGGGAGAGAGTCTTCCAATTTAAAATCTTTTTATATGGAGAGAGTCTTCCAATTTAAAATCTTTTTATATGTACCGGCTTCAAGCACACAATAACCGATGGTATAATATGAATATTGTGTTATTGATTGATAGTCTCTCTCATTTATCCTGCAATAATTTCGAATAATACAACACATATAGTTTAAAGAAAAATAATTAATAATAACCAATTGTGGACATTCGATTAAAAAACACGAAACCAAAAAAGTATTCTACCCGCTTCATTCAACATATTCCTTTCTAATGTTATACTTATAGAGTATCAACTAATTTAAAAAAAAAAAACATTATTTAAATTTCCATTAATTTATTTATGATTTACAGTGAGAAAAATGACATGGAAGTAAAATCTCATTTCTATAGAGTTTACTGAATTTTAATGAGATGTTATTTGTATATTTTTATCAGGACATAATTACATTTTACAGACTCGAACAGCTGAGGGAACGTCACTGAAGTTAAATTAAAACATTTTCATTTGATTGATGAACCAATACCAGCTCTGGACTACGGAGGTGAGCAGAATTTCAATCAGCATCCGCAGACCAAAAGTCAATACAACGCACAGGACGCATATTGTCTGTAAAATCTGGAAATGAAAAGTATTTCTCTTCTTACTTTCGTTTACATTTCTCTTTGATTTCCTTTTCAAAGATTTACTTCTGCATCGCCCCCTCTTCGTTAATTTATATCTTATTATGCCAAAAAATATTTTGTATAATTGCAATCGCAATTAGAAGTATTTTTGATTCTAATTGGACACTCGCAAGCTAAAGGACGTGACAGTTTAAAGGAAATATCATTTTTAAAGTAATTTTACTTGAATGTCCAATTTCAATAATCACAGAAAAATGAAATATGTGACAATGAAATATCTGTAGGACAATGAGTTTCTCTGACTGCAATATTATTTTAAATTAAATTTTGTACTAATTTAGTGTGGGCCTATGAAATAGACGTAATATTCTAGTGTAGAAATATTCCACTTGCTTCAGTCGTACTGATTCCTTCTGTGCTATGTAACAGGCTTGCTGTAACAATTGAAAGATGGAATTAAGAATAGCACAGGAAAAATACTCCTTCCCAATTACTTCGAAACGCCAGCAGTGAAATATCCTAAGGAACGAAAAAGGCAACCATAGTCGTCCTTCTACGATAGGGGAGCAAACACAAAAAATATCTTAAAAAATGGGCCAGAACAAAATGGCGTCATTAAGAAGGCGATTATCATTTCATTTACGGTGCTTATGCTTATTATTATGATAATTGTTGCGAAAAATGAAAAGCGTAGGAGAGGCAGAAAAATAATCAAGCCTCCTGGTTATTATTAAAATAATAGGAAAATAAAATTAAAATTTTTATAATACAAATTCGTTTAACTATTTACTGCATTCAATTTGTTTATATATATTCATCGAAAGACATCTTTTTTTTAAGAAAATCAGTAGCACATGATGTTTTTATGAAAGATAAAAAAATCAAAAACAATATTTATGACAGACTACACTCAAGATTGATCCCATCAAAAAATACATAAAGGATAGAGCCCGGAGAGGTATGCAGATCTGAGGTCGATTATTGCTTAGTCTGATGATGTGATAAAGAATAATCCAGTCAAGGCGTAAAGACGGGTTTTAAAAATACCTCGCGTTAAGAAAGAGTAAAAATGCTCAAGTGCACTGGCTCAAATAGCTTCAACATAATCAACTAGTTTACACCCAAAAATTAACAAAGACGAGATCATTGTTTTTTATAGCGAAATTTTCCGTAGAATTAGAAAATCAAAACGAATGTTTTTTCCGAAAACGGTACTTTCGAGTTATTTGCGAAAAACCATTATTTTGATTTTTTCGCAAAATATCACCCTGCATACACCCCCACAACTTTTTTTTTTTATTAAAGTTACTGTATATAGTGTTGTATAACAAATGAAAGCTGAAACTTGTACGGATATTTTAAGCTATATATGGTTAATATGACTTAAAGGGTTTAGCTGCTATATTTAAAAATGTACAGATGAAAAACTTCTTTTTTCTTTTTGTTCAATTTTTTTGATTTTAAATGTGATTGTTGTTAAAGTCTGTTTCAATATAAACGTTATGAGTGACTAAAAATAAAAATCGAATAAATATTGCCAAATTTTTCAACATTTTCCAAATTTACCCATAATAGTGGTTTTTATGAACAAGTCAAACCAATACAGAAAAATCATTTCTTCCAAATTATTTTGTAAAATTTGGAGTGCAAATCAAAACTGCATTATTGAATAATGTGGATCTCTTTCACTATCCAAGAAACTGATAACTGATTGCTTATACAAACTCCATGCTTTCAACTCTTCTGTATCCAGTAGTATTGCAATAGTTAATAGTGTAATTAAAAGTGTTATATTTGATAAACAATACTATATACAGTAACTTCACCAAAAAAAGTTATGGGGGCGTATGTAGGGTAATATTTCACAAAAAATCAAAATAACAGTCTTTCGCAGTACAGTACAGAAAATTTCACTATAAAAAATATAGATCTCGTCTTTGGAAAATAAAATTTTTAATTATTTGTGAACTAGTGTTATAGTATATAGGCAAATAGGTGAAATTGTTAAGTTGAAAGTTTTCTCTTAGTCGTATAATTTCCAAAATATTTCATAAATAACCTTGCTTTTTCTATATAATGAATTCTAAAAATCTATGACTACTATTCTAATGTACCTACGTAGGTTTTCGGTTTAACTAGCATTAACAGTCAATCGGTAAAATTTCAGGTGTCAATAATTTAAAACTTTAACCGAAAACAATTTTTATTTCTATAAATCAAACAGAATTTTGCATTTTCTAACACTAAAACTTTTATTCCTGTTTATTATTTACAATTAATTTATTTAATATTTGAAGTTCATCATGCATTTGAGACATAAAGCCTCTTTTCACGTCTTCAACTTTTGTGATGTTTATCTAGGTTCCAATGTTTCAATGACCAATGTTATGATTGTAATGTTGTCCGCATGTGATTCAATATCAACCCATGGCTGGTAAATTTGTCTAAGAAGAACTTTTGAAGACAGTGATTTATGTCCACTCTTTACTGTATTTTGTACAACATTAACAGCACCTACACTATTTATTCTATTCCAAAGTCCATCAGATCCCATGATAATAAAGGAATCAGTATATTTATTTACCTCCTCAATGGTTAGATCTGGTACTGGACTAACAATATACTCTTTACTTAGTCTCGAATAACTCCATAAGTCGCCGAGTGCTCGTGCCACTGCTATTAGTGGCGTTTCTACAATAGCTCTGCGTGTCACATTGTTCACGCTAATGAGAGATTCACGTTTGAATAAGATGCGTGGAACGCCATCATATACGATAACCTTTCCACCTCCTCTCTCGATACGCGTTTTTTCTGAAGGTTTATCTGGCGTGTGATCAACTGTTAGTCTTTTACTCAACCAACGCAATTTGGTGGTGTCATAGTACCCCATTACCAAAGAAGAGTCTCCAACGTGTGCTATGTAAACTTTTTTATTATGAACAAATAACACAGAAGCTGTTGTGCCAGCTCTGCATCGAAAACCATTTTGTGTTGGCCAGCTGGAACGTGCCATCGACATTTCTGACTGCAACCTCAGGAAGCCATCTCTAATCGCACGAAGTACATCAATATCTTTGGGTGACCAAAAATATGGCAAACCGACTATAAGCTTGAGCAAATGTTCCTTGGCAAATTTAGCTGCTTCCGGACCTGAATGCCCATCAAAAATAGCCAAGTAAAGGTATTTTAATCCTTTTCCGTCTTCTGTTTTTTGATAAGAAATTCTATAGAAATCTTCCATTGACTCTCGATCACCTTGCGAATTATCCACACTGAAAGTTATGTGAAATCCGAGAGATGTAGCAAGCTCATCAAATTCTGCATCGGAGTTTGGAGCTTCAGTGGTTACTGGGTCGTACTTTTTCCACATTGTTGGTTAGTGTTTTTTAATTCTAGTGTTAGAAAAGCATTTTTATAAGTATTTTATATCCTAAAAAAAATTATGTAAAATTTTACCAATTTTTTTTCAAATTTTTTTTATGCTTTTTGGAAGTGTCATAATAACTACTTGTTTTCTAAAAAAACGATTCTATGATAAATAAAAATAATCTCCTTATTAACAATATTATCCATTATTGGGTGGATTTTAATAATCACATAATTCTTTTCTTTTAAAGAAATGTGTCAGCGCCGTTTTGTTACCACACATCTGCAAATTAAGTTCTGAAATCCGCCTTTGAGGACCAACCAACAGAGACTAGTTTTGTAAGATGTACATTTGGTATACTCACCAAGCACAGTAGTTTACAGACGCCTGCTGCTGTAGTAGATGTAGTCTCTTCTGCCCTGTATTTTTCGCAATTATTTTTAAAAAAGATGCTTAACTTTTCATATTAGTACACGCTAGATGATGTGTTATTAAAATTGTCTCAAATTTTGCAATTTTGATCATTGCTCCTACTACTACTCTTCGTTTTCTATTAATTGTAATATCAAATACTAAATACTAAGAAAACTTGGAACTTGAGCATTTAAGGCTTGTACACCTTTGGCTACTTGTGGGAAGACACGTTTAGTCATCGCTTCTAATTTCACAGGCACGAGTATTAAGCCTGGCACTTGCAGTCCAAACAAATTATATGCGGACTATAAGCTAATTAAAAAGAAATTCGAATATTTCCTAAAACCACTGATGATGCGTACTGGGCAACACTCGAAACAGCTTTATATGGGCAGCCAAATTTCAATAAATTTACTATAATTTTTGTTGTTGCCCATTCATTTCTATTCGAACCCTTCTAACATTTAAATGGTTTCTTTTCGTCATAAGATGCATCACTTTCGGCAAAAAAAATTAACATTAATAACAATCATGGTTTGGATTTTTTGCGACTAATCTTAGAACAGCAACCACTGAGACTCTACGAGAAGAGTTGAATTTAACCATGGGAAGATGCCAATTATATTCGACAGTCTTAAATTGAAATTTTTTTAACTGCACCATATTCGTAGCAGAAGTTTTAAGGATTAAATACATATCAATAGTATCAATCAATTAATTCAACAGAGTAAAATATGTCATGTACTAAGAATCGTAAGTACTTCTGATCTTAACTGTACTTTGGTAAATTGACTATTAAAATGATTAATCTCAATCGGAAATATTTTCATATTACTAAAGAGGTTAAAAGAGAGTTTTGTTTAACAAAATTGATAATATCGAAACTATTTTCACAACTACTACATTCTGCTTCTTAAAGTGCATGCATTGAACTTTGTCAGATATAAAACCACTGGCAGACAAAATACCATCATTGGATCACCACAATTGATTTCGAAATTCAAATTATATGTAAATAATTAATAAATTCAATTTATATTTTATGGTGACACACTTTTTTAATAAAGCGAATTTTCCGATAAAAGGAAATGCTTCTCACCGCAACTTCTTCAATTTATTTGCTACGTGTGGCACGAGCTGTTGGTGATTACAAAAGAACATATGTATATGCCTAGGACACATCGACGTTATGTTTCCATTCTACTTAACTTTCAATTTAGATGTATTCTTACTAAGTATTCTAGCATTCTGGAAAAGTGGAGTAGTAACTAATATTCTACTATTCCGCTCCGTGTTCTCGTTTTATCATTCATTAAATTCATTTCCTTTTTGAATAGCTATTCGAACAAGTGATCTAATGAATTTACTCCGAAAATTTACTCAAAACTTTAATTTCAATTATTTCAATTTCCTTGCCATGAAGTCAGTTTGTCAGTCCTTTTAAAGGATGTTCATGAATTGGCACAAAGACCAACAGCCAGCATCACATATATATTTGCTAGCTTTAACGAGATTACCATATTTTGGCTCGATTAACCGATTTGTATTTTTATACAAGTGACTTTATTAAAGCTTTTATGATAAGAAATAAGAAATTTCCCAAATATTACTATAAAATGTTAACATTGACATCAAAAACAATTTCTGCACGTCAATTTGCATCTCTGTCAGCTTTACAACTCTGGCAGCTGTCAATAAAATCCAACAAAGGCAAGTCATGACACTTTTACCATAGCCTTCACACCACTCAAGTTTGAGTTTTGTCAGGGTGCAGCCAACAAACATCACCATCACCCAACACCCAACACTTGCACCATATTGACATTACGCCCATTAAACCACAACATACCGAACATGATTAAAACGAGTAGGAATTTTTGAGCTGACAGACTTTTAGGCACAACTTAATTTAAAGCTGAACATAATAATTATAATTTGCGATATTTTTAAAGTATCTGAAATAGAAAGTGACATGGTAGATTATGTTAAACAGCTACGAAATTATCAAGGACCAAATTCTAATAACGTCTTCTGTGCTTCAAATGTAGTACAGCGACATCTACTAGATAGTGAACGCCAAGAGAACCGATGAAGCTATTGAATGACTTTTTAATGAGTTACTTAATCTTGCATTCATCCGCTTGATTACAAGACTAAACTATGCTCCTTGCAACTTTGGTTCCATTTAAGCAATGGCTGCATTGCACTTGTAAGTATCAGGCGTAATTCTTCCAAAATGTTTGTGAAGTGAATATTTAGAAAGTTTTAATAGAATAATATTAATAGAAAAATTTACACCGTTTAATTGTAAAATAAAGAGATTAACCAAACAACTGCAAAAAATGTGAATATTGCAATAGCAATGATGGATAATTCTTTATTGAGTTTGAAGCGCAGCACTAAATATCTACAAATCCCACTTAATTCCGGCGTGAAACAATGAACCCAAACAAATCCCATTGAGTGAGCACAACATTTTACACATTATTGCGCGCCATAACACGAGAATTTTGGGCCAATGAATTACCGAAATTTTCGGAAAAAAAGAGACCTGAGTCCAACACAAGCGAACAGAATTTTCATGTGCAAATGTGCACACAAATATACGAACCCCTGGTCACACGTATACAAGCCCACATGGATGAATTAGAAATGTGCTAAAAAGGCTTAAGTTCACTGCGAGGAACAACAGCACCGACCAAATTCCCAGCACGCACAACACGTACACATGTTGCCGCATTAAACACCCGCAAAGCGTGCAAAGCGACGTAGTATCGCCCAACATATAATCGATGAGCACACAATTTCGTCTAGGGGCATTCGGGCATCGCGTTCCATCAGCTGCCAAACGAGTAGGTAGGAAGGAATACTTATGCAAAACATATGTAATAAAGAGGAATTTCCTTTCGTTTGCTGGATACGAAAGTGGACTGGATCCTTGTCCCTCTCCGCTCCACTTTATTTTCGGGCAGTGTTTTAATTGTTTTTAATTGTTACTTTTATTTATCAAATGAGAAATAATTTGCATAACAATTAAAAGCAGTATTTTGTTTGTCAGTCATCGCTGAAGGCACTTTGCCCATACTTTCTGCTCTCAATACAGAATGGTGGGTGTATTAATTGAAGTACTGGAATTCCTGCACATTATACAAATCCGAAAATAATAATTCACATTTTGAAAAGTATATCGCAAAAGAAATCTTACTTAAATTTATGTTAACTGTCAATACATTAGTTACAGAAAAAAACGATGAACAAAACTAATGTGCGATATAAAAAATTCAAAACGTTATCGACTACATCCATCCTATAATAACATTGAGAATATAATTCCGACAAACTAACCCTTAAAGAGAATAAATGGCGTTGTGAATTCTGGTTTGCTTTAAGATGGGAACATCTTCTTTTAACTAATTAAATTTGACGTATACTTTCACCTTGAGCTATAAGAAATTCACCGGGTTATGTATAATCTTTACGACAGAAACATAATTATATTTAGGATCGAATTTCGACAAACCTTAAAAGGAAATAGATTGCATTGGATCTTGATATTCATACGTAATAGCTTCAAGTTATGCTTGATCTTGAAAACGAAACAAGAATACGATCCGCACTCTATAAGTATTTGAACTTCAGGCAGTCCTTGCGTTTGTAATATAAAAGTTTATAGATTACATATATTCAATAATAACATTTAGAACCGATTAGCTTAATAGTAATTTTTTCTTTCAGCCTTAAGAAGGAAACGGACGTTAGCAGCTTATGTTATTAAACATTAGATAGTTTTAATGGACACTATATTACTGTAACAGCTTATATATGAGAGTCTATACCGGTGAGCATATAACAATCTATATAAAAAATTTACATACGGGCGTACAGGTAGCCATAAATGCAATAAAATTTGACGGAAATTCTTCTTGAAATGCACTCTACTAAAAAAAATATAATGACTCATTGAATATTGAAAGCAATTCAATATTGAAAATATTCCAGAGAAAAATTCGGGTTGATGACGACCACCGCATCCGAACGAACCACGAGTTATACGAACCTTATTAAGATGTTGAGATTATTCAGCGAACTAACATCCAGTGCTTTCACTGACTAGATCATATCGTAAGATTGAATAAGGTGATTAAAACAGCAGTTGATGGAAGAAAGTCAGATTTCTGGTAGAATGTTCTAGTTGAGAGATTACTTACCACACTTGTTGTATGAAAGAAAGTGTGGATGTAGTATAGGTACATAAAGATAAGTGTTGTGTTAGGACGAGTTCCGAAAACAAGGCTCTTAAGATTTATTTATTGCAATATGCGTGAAACCATGGAATCTTCACAAAGTCAAGAATGCAGAAAGGTGGCCAACATTCTTAAAGTAGACCAGAAGATAAAAATCTTATTGATACCTGAATTGAAAGTAGAAAATGAAATCTTCATAAAGACAGAAACTAGGTGAGTCAATTGAAATACAAATAGGAAGAAACTCACAAGCCGATCCTGAACGTAATCTTTTATAGTCTGAAATGCGTCTGTAAAGACCGAAGGATCTTAGAATGGTAGTTAGCAAACTACCTGATAGAAAAACTGATGCAGTTAAGTAAGTATTAAGCTTCATTTCACATCATGCCATTTCTTTCATTTCATAACTTCAAAATATATTAAATAATTCTTCTTTATTAATTTTTTCATGTTTTTCAAATATTAAAGAAAACTGAAAAATATCCTATCAAAGCAAGAAAAATTTTGGACAATTCCAATAATAGTGACTGTTGCTTCAACCCTGTAGTTCGATTAGTGCGTAATATACAACGGACTCTTCACAAATAAAAACTGTTCAAAAGCAATTTTGCAAAAAATGCAACCAGTATAGTTATCCATGCAGTACTGCGGATCCATTATAATCATCAAAAATGAAACGGTTACAATGGGATACATAATCCATTTAAAGCAGTAACAGGAACAACAACAGCGCATAAAGCGAATGCTTTTGACGACATAATGACCACGGCATCCGCACTGAAATAGAGACATAAAGCAGTGATCTGTGCCACTAACAACAATAAAGCACTAATAGAATAGATTGGAACGCAAGGATGAAGTCCTACAGCGCATACGTTGCTATTGTCTTTGTCAACCCTACCCGGGCTGGTAGGGTTGCTACTACAGTTGCAGTCACTGAAAGACAAAGTAACGATGTTAAACCTTAAACGGTTTTAGTTATTGTTGTCCACGCGACACCATTGTTGCACTGGCAGTTATTTTATTTCGCAGCATGGTGAAAATAAAAGCCGAAAATGGAAAAAGTAACTCGGAAATTGACTGCAAGTTTTCGTTGCACAAAAGCGGGATTCGAGTCGAGATGCGAGTACAAGCTTCTGAACTCAGAGATGCCAGACTGCTACACATATGCTTGCCCATTGTTATTATTTTCATCTTTTCTCTTTTTTATATTATTGTTATTATTATTATTATTCTGCATTGTAATTGTCGGTCATTGTTGGAATTGCAGCTGTTGTTGAGCCGCAATAGGCGAAAAGATTTCCCATTGTCTGCGAATTGTGCATGGCAGCGAATCTACTGCATTTTCAGTCACGGCATTGAAGTCTTTAATGTCGCAGTACTTGAAAATTAATTGAATTTATCAAAATCACAACGAATAATAATAATAAACACCTTTAAATAATATTCCATCATAAAGTTTTATCACTTAATCACATCTGCATATACAAATAATCCTTATATTCTTTTGGTAGTGTGGCGTGTCCTTATAGCAAGAAAATTTATGTTTCAGTTAAAATGTTTTACGTATGAGTCCTATGGTCACTTTAAAGCGGTACTCGACCTTCACGCTGAGACTTTGAGTTCTGCAAAATTAAATCAGTTAACTGGCACATTTAACACACCACACTCCCATCCGACCCCTTAAAAGCCTGCCTCGTACCGAGGGCAACAAAAAATTAAAAATGATTTAAAGCATAAAAATAAGGAGCAATGGCAGCAAAATAATTACGACGTCAAATCCATGTGCTACCAAACTAACGCAGAAAAATTCTATCTCGGGAAGCAGACCTTCAGACTATGGTTGGAAATGAAGGAATCCTGTACGGTAGCAATAGCTGTTGTTGTTATTGTTTTCATTCATTCATTTACTCGCCAGAAAATATGAAAATAGCACCGCAATGGAAAATGCCTAGGGCGGCCTCGGGCGTTTTTTCTAAAGTTGGCATGCGGGCTGTTGTACGCGGCAACCAAGGTTCGTTAAGTGCTGAATTGAAACTGTCAGCTGCATTGGTCAGCCCGAACAACGTTCTCACCCTCCAAAGGGCTATACTTTTTTGTAAGATGAAAAGCTTTTCAAGTAAATCATAATTGTTTCAACTTAAGTATGCGTGCAAGTTCACAGTCATTTAATTTGCTCGCTAAACACGCGGCCAATGGTATTTACATCTTTGAGCTGAAATTGTATCCGCTGCCCTTCCAGTTGCCAGTTGCCACTTGCCAGCTGCCTTTCCTTCGAACGGTATTTAATGTTGAGTACGTTTTGATGTGGTTCCGTTTGAAATACGTTACATAGCATCAAATGAAAAATGACTTGGCTTGTCCAGAAAATAAACGCCTACAATAAATCAACTAAGTAACTCATTCGAAAAAATAAAACAAAAATAATATTCTATGACATTTGGTGAGTATAATGTTTGCTGTATTACTCAAAACTCTTTAACTGCTGCCTTGAGAAACTCTTATCAACCTAAGCTCTTAGCCTTTATATATTAAAAAAGATATTTCTCTCTCTTCTCTTTAATGAAATCGGACTTAAAAAGAATTTGCTTATTGTGACCATTATTCTTAAGCAAAAGGCAATACTGATTTTCAATCTAGCGCTTCAATACCAGAGAACTGCAAACAGTCACAATTTTAATACTGTGAGTACACTCAATAAAAGTAAGTATAAGAGAGTATGAATACTTTTCTCATAAGCTACAAGTGATTCACAAGTATTTTCGTTAACAAGCACCGGAACTAATGAATCAACGTCACAAGAGTTGGTACAATTTTCTAAGTACGAGTACAGTAGCGTATAAGCAAAAGTACTCATAAGAATTTACAAGCATCATATACTCGACTGGTATGAATCAATGAGTGTCGTACTCATCAACAATGGTTGAAGGTAATGTATCAGTCAGTTTGTATGAGTAGATGATTTCTTAGCCCAGGAAAGTGTAGTGTAGTGTAGTTAATTTATAATTCTATATATTTTGTTTAATAATATATGACGTCGATTCTACATAGTTTTAGGATGTATGATCTCAAGACTGACTTATTATCAGTCTTTAATTACAGAAAATAATTAAGTAAATGAAAGATTTTAAAAAGACAACTTTATTTAACACGAGTGTTATTTTAATTGGCGGAATTTACCACCCAAAAAATCTATATATAAGTTCATGCATTGCTTAAGAAGTGTTATCCATTTTATGATTACCGCATTAAACGTATGAAACCACTATTGTGATTTAGATTTTGATTAAATTTTATACCAATATACTACGAAGATCTTGTCATTAGGTGTGAAATAAAATAACTTTAACTTTGTACATCATTTTCAATGACTTGTCACACATTGCTGACAATATTTTCACCGCAACTTACCGCAAATGAACGCCTTATGGGAAACATATATTTTCTAGTCTATATCTAAATGTTCGGAACGAAACTGCAAAAATTATCAACTATTTCTGCTATAAAAATTATTACTTAATAAGCTTAAGTTATATAAAACTTAGGTTTTGTTTTTTAAGTTGTAAAAGTGAAAAATGTATCCAGTGTGCATACTCGTATTAACTATTATTCATGGCGGTATAGCCCGGTATTGCTCCATGCTTTCATCATTATATAGCACCAAACATCTATAGTTTACTACACTCCAGTATCATGTCTAGCATTCATCGTTTCAAGATCTTAATTTTTTCGAGGTCTTAAGTCTCAGATGTAGAATTTCTTTTACTGATACCATGAATATAATGCGTAAAACGTACCTCCATTATCTTATTTAACAGCATTCTCATTAATAAGTTGTAATAAGAAATATTGATCGTGGGTGCAGCAATTTAAAGGAATCTCACATTGATAGTTTATAAGGATGTTGTCAGTCATTTCTTCTATTTAAGTTTGCATATTTAATAGACAGACAAATATATAAATGGCGGAGATCAACTGCTTGCTAACTTTCACAAAAACGGGTAACCAATTTTGGACCACCGTGTGGTGCTAACTTTGAATATTTTTTAATATTCAAAGAATATTTTATATTTTTTAGGTAAAAAGAAAGCGAGAGTAATCTTTCAAATAAAAATTAAACTTTTCTCATTTACTTAAACTTGTTTTATTTTACTATCTATTATGGAAATTTCACCGTAAAATTTCGGGTCTGAAATTGCCTGGTACTTAATGGGTTAATCTACTTTCGCTAGGGAGTTATACCTCTACGCTTCGTTTTCGACTACCCACACATATCCGATCTACTTAACATATCGTCTATTAACATTGGTGAAGAGGGCATAAATAAAATATAAAGTCCTTATTTAAAAATTGATTCTGATAATAAATTAATTTAATTAAAATGATTCAACATATTCACCTCTATGTTATAGTACCAATAAATCAATATTTACCTATATACATACTATTTATGTACGAATTAATTATAATTCGTATAATTTTTACTATCAATTGTTATTAGCAAATAATATGTAAGGACGATTTTGAAATCTTTAAGTTTATATGACCTTATTATTATATATGACATTATTTCGTGTGAAGATAGATGTTTGATATTATTATATTCGATCGGAAATTCCAACAGATAATTTTCTTTTAGAAGTATTGTTATGAACTGTAAAAAATGTATTGTTACGTACTATATGTTTAGATCTTGATTACTTAAAAGGCTAATGTGTATGTCTTTAACTATAGATTGTTCTTGTTTCTTATAGTGAATATTGATTTTTTTAATTAGAGTAGTTCTTTCTATATATCCGTGTAGAATTACGTTTATTTTCGTGTGAGTTCGTAACTACATTTGCTAAGGATAAACTATTAGAAGGATGCATAAATCAGTTACAAACATGTATATATGAAAATTAACATTAGTTGAAAATATTTACTCTAAAATGATGAAGTCGAAAATGCCAAGATGAAACTACTTAAAATAAATACAGTTGATGAGCTTAGTCAAAACTTAGGACGTTATTACATAGTGAGATGAATTCTTTTAATGCCGTGCACGATTGTCGTCCATTCTAACCCTCAAAATGATCGAATCATTTTAGCAACTTCTAGCCAAAATTTTAAACAAATAAATGAATAGTTTTTATTTATATTTTTTGCTTATATTTTTATATTTTTTTAATAAACCTATTTGCGTTGCACTTGAGTTTTGAGCATTTGCCAACGCTGCATAAATTTTCAAAATGTTCGAGTGGTTGCACTCGTATCTAGAGTTTCGCATTCCGTGCACTGCATTTGAACTCTTCTAATTGGCCCTGCAATGGTTTATTTCAAATATTTTTATGGTCCAGCTGCACAGCACATCACCACACTGCACCATATAGCGCCATTTGCTGCATCAGCAAGGGCCTTCGGAAGTGCATAAATCAAAGATAAACAAATAAAAACAAAATTAAATAAAATGAAAAATAAAATAACATGGAGTATGAAAAATTCTCATCAATATTGACAACCAAACGGAGCCATTCCAAGTCGCTGATTTGCAATGGGTACAAATAGTTCTGCCTCTGTTAGTTTAAAAACCTTTGAACCAGCTTAAGTGGACATTTCCAAAGCCATATGCTTTGATGGCGAAAAGTGCGCATATTGTCCAATTGCTGCTTTCATTTTGGTTATGGAAATTCACATTTGGTGTCACATAAGCAGAAGGTTAATATATTTGCACGACTCCAAAATTGAACAGTTCCTCTATGCACTTATATCCCTAATTTTAAGTAGAAGTCTCAACCAGTCGTATACTGTATCAAATCTCATCATTTCAATATACTGAATGTAAATCGTAGTGACATGTGATGCAGTTATCCCGAATGCCCCCATAAAAATGAATTTGGAGCGCAGAATTCAAAGAAGAACAAATATTTACCTTCATTCTTAATTTATTTATTTTTCGTCTAATTTTTTTTTCCTTTTTCCTTGCTTTCAGTAGACAAGCTGGCAAGTGCAGTTATTAAGTTCACTAGGCGGCAGTAGTTGGTGGTGTGGCGACTCTTAAATGACTCTTAAAAAACGGCGACAAACTGAATCGCACAAAAGTGTGCCAAAGCCTACTGCCAACCGCAATGTTTCAATTGCACTGAAGTTGCTCTGAAGTGCACTAGAAAACATAAGCAAATATAAGGACAAACATGGAAATTGGTAGAGCAGCGAGTGCAGAAGTAAGAGCTTTGCGAGTTGTGCCATAAACAATCAACGAAAACTGCACATCATCATCGTTGGAACTGCATTCCCTGTTATTTGTCGTTATAGAGTAGTGGCAAGTGAGTTTCTGTTAAGCTTTATACATCATAATTTATTTATTTCTCTTTGACTTTTTGAAATATATGAAGTTCTTACAAATTATTCCTAATACTAAGAAGTGTATCCAGTATTTTCATATTACAAGCACAGTGATGTATAAAGACCTCATCAATTATCGAGATAATTGCACCACTATAGGAAAACTATAGGAAACATTGCTTATGATTAACTGGAATGGTTTAATGATTTATTAAAAATCTAGACATATTGTACAAATTTGCTCAAATTATATCTATTTCAAATTATCACTCGGCAGTACATCCGAACTAAATACACTGTGATACCATGCATCATAAACTCTTTTATCGGTAAAAAGTTTACTGTATGCATCTATTTTGAAGAAGTCTCAATATTCTGTACTTTATTTTCCTTATGAAAAGATTTATCTTAAGCTATAACTCAACTAGTTTGAGAGTTTGCATGTGCGTAAGTAGCAGCATCTTTTTTTTTTATAAGCTGCTAATCGAGGGATTAGAAATCTCTTACTGTATTCTACAGTATGTAGAAACCTCTTGCTTAAGAGGTTTATGCTTTATTAAAATATTTTGTATTACTCTAATTTATCAGTCTATCAAAAGAGTTTTCCATTTCTGAAAAAGTCGATTTAAGTTATACTTTCCTAAGATTTATGATAGAGTATCGTCGAATTCAAGCAAAGGGAAGGTCTATGATAGTAATTAAGCGAAAATAATATTTGTCTTTAATATTACAAACTTAGATATCGAATGAAATATTAGCCGCAATTTAATGTTATTTTACTTATTTAATCACTTTATGCTTGTTTTTTTCAATGTAAAATCCAAATTTTTTTTAAAAACATCCAATATTTAGTCTATGAGTAAACTGAATGATAATAGAATATAATGAATAATTATTATTAATTAATAATTAATGGACCAATGTGTGTTCTATAATATAAAAGTATCTATATATCTATTAATTTAATGGAACGCAAACTGTTCTTTGAGCCGTATAGCGGAGATATATCAACATTATGTTGCTGATATTTATGTGATGCTTGCTTAGTAAAAAAAATAAAAATCGAATAAAATGTATTAATCCGAAACATAGCTAATAAGACCAAGAAATTAATAAGTATATCACTATTTCCGCGTATCTACACACCCTGAAATTTTATCGGATGTAACTATTTCCGCAATCAGTCATCTTACCGATATAAACTTTGCACTTAGACTCTTGTGCATATTTTCAATCTAAATAAATTAAAGGACTGATTTCGGTTAATAATATATAAAAGCAATAAAAAGTTAATGTGTTATTATCGTTTCCATCTGTGAAAATATTTAGACGCTGTGAAGTACCAGTTGACGGGCTGTTTTAATATGTAAATCGAATAAATGCAATTAGATGAATATAACTGATCGTCTATATCATATATGCCTCACACCTCATAATTATTCTTTTGAAAATAATCTAAACTGAATACCCAAATTACAAAATTAATTGTTTTGAAAATTCTTCTGCACCTCATAACCATTTCATGGATGAGTTTTCTCTACTTTGCATGACTCATGAACTCAATCGAGATGAACCCAAAATGTGGCACTGCGCACAATGTTTCAGGTTTTATTATTTTAATTCTTACTTTTTTGATTTTTTTATTATTTTTGTCGGTATTTTTGTTGTTTTTGTGATTTTACAAAATTTTGTTATTTAAAACTTTATGTCAGTTGAAATTACATATTTTGTCCAAATGGGAATTTTCTGTAAATATTTGAAATTATTCTTGACATTTTTATGTAGCAATTTGTTGATACTTTGTCCAAAGGAGTGGGTGGACAGGAAGAGTAAACGAAAGAGAGAAAGAGAGAGAGAGAGAGAGAGAGAGAGAGAGAGAGAGAGATAGAGATATAGAAACTAATAAATAGGGAAAGATATGTAGTATATATTAAATATCTATCTTCACCACAACAATATTTAAAAGCGTTCTACTGACCGAAGTGGCAATAAAAAAAGAGAACAAACAAATTATGTTACCACTTGAATTGGTTAAAATTTCCCAGTGGAACAATTTGAATACATCCTCATCCTTGCATGGCCGTCCTGTTCTGTTAAATACGAAGGCAGAAACCCAAATCAATAATGAAAACTTGTGACAAGAGTCTTTTGTGTCAAACAGCAAAAGCAGCGATAGCAGGAAAAAACCCAGAGCAGGAACAAAAAGTGTGAAAAAGTTGAATACATTTTGTATCTACGTAGCTGCACGTCCATAAAGATTGTCAACTTTCTAGGAAACTTTTTCATATGCGTTATCCGAAACTAAACTCAACTAACTCAACCAGAACTAAGCTAAACAGAAAAACAAAACTTGAGGGTTGAGAGTTGAGAGTTGTTCCGTTTTACATAGGGAAGATTTTATAAAGTTTTCAGGCATCAAATGCACAAATTTATTGTTATTTATCTTAAAGAATCTTCCTACTCGTAGTGGAGCATGTTATCGAGCATAAAAATTTTCCTTGTATGTTATCTTCGCCAGCATAAGGTTAAAATCAATTAGTGATAGGAAAACAGTTCTCAATGGTTCCTAGTGCATCACTTACAGTCCAGAGAAATCAATTTCAGCCTTCTTGAAGTTCGCGTCCCTGTGCCGCTCCACCTGCAATGCCATCAATTCCATGCAGAAAGAAATTAATTTATGCGTGTACACGTTCGGATATCGCGGATGCGCTGCTGATGCGATATTGTTGTCATTTGTTGCTACTGTTGCCATTGCTATTGCCGTTGTCGTTGTCGTTGTCGTTGCCGTTGCTGCCACAATTGGCGTTTTGTTGCAATTATTGTTGACATTGCGATTGGCGCGAATCTTATTGTTGTTGTTGTTGTTGTTATTGCTGTTGATGCTGGTATTGGTTGAGCTGTTGCAGTTGGTAATTAATTATTGCATGCATTAAATTTTAATTGATTAATAATGGCTCGCAATTAAGTTGCTGCAGGTCCATTAAAATAAATTAAAGCATGAAAATAATAAAATGGAGTGAAATAAAATAAAATGAATATGCAAAAATAAAAATTAATTAATTAAATAAATACATAATTAAATGGAAAAGCACGCTAACATAGAAGTGGGCAAACGGAGCTACGCTTAATGTACCGCAAGCTTGGTGGGTGGCAGGACATGACTACAGTAGGAATTATTGATTTGCTCGCGATGTAAAGTGCGATAAGTAAGAAGTTTGGATTGCTTTTAATGATATTAAATGTTGTATAAGAGTATAATTAACTGTGTATTATATAATGTCATCAAATGATGTGCACTGATTTACTGACCAAAAACAACTACGCAGCTCAGCAGTTACTGCAGTGTCGCAAACTCGCTACTTTCAATAGTTCGAAATGCGTCTCAAGCGCACTTCAAACATAAACCTCCAACAGATTCCGGCGAAGCAGTAATCTGGCAGCATCAAAAATCAATGGTAACCATAGCCACGGCAAAAAACTGTTGCAGATTAAATTGCAAGTCAGCACACATGTATTCCTTTCAGTAGCATGTGCTGCCTTTGTTGAGTCCTTACGAGTGCACTTAAGCTCGTATAAAAAGAAAAGCCGATTCTATATCGGACAGGCAATATGCGTCATATAATGCATATTTTGTTCATTGGAAATCAGCTTATGTGCTGCTTTGTTGCGCTGCTTTTGAGCTGAACCGCTTGCTACCTGCAGTCGGCTTAGTATGTTGTTGATACATTTTCTGTAGCGGCGCTATCGAATTAAAGTTGTCCTGGCAATTAAGCAGCTTTCCGCGTACAAATTGCCAATTTAAAAAATCAAAATAAATTGAAGCAGTTTATTTTGCTTTCAATGCCGCTATTCCACACATACGGTACGCCAACCCACAAATCCCCAAAAAAACCGACTTTATGTTCAATTCATTTGAAATATGAAGCAACAAATTCATATTTCCTTTTATTTTGAATGACTTTGCGTGCGAGTATGTATCGCAATCCGGAATGGAAATAACTGCACCATCTCACATTAACTCCACACCATAATTGTATGTACTTGCATTCATGCCATGCTGTATTCACTATAATTAGAGGAACTCAGTAATCCTTCGACAATGATCCACTATTCTGAAAACTAAAAACTAAAATTATGCATTTGAGTATTAAGTTCCAAATCAATACAAATCATACAAATCAAAAATATTTCCACTTTTGAATGGATATGTTTCTGATTTGAGTTTTAATTAAATATAAAAATACTGTTAGGAATTACCACGTTAAACACGTTTGCATTTTTACAGATATTCTACTGTAGATAAGGGCAGAGTGTTGTTTATGAGTATGAATTCAGAGTTGATAGGAAAATTAATATTTCAAGCTCAAAATCTGTTGAAATTCCAAATTAATTGGTATCTATGAGGTTTGTTGTAATATTTCATATATCAAACCTGTTATATTTATAACTATATTGTCTAATTATAAACACTGTATTACAAACAAAATTACTTAGTATTCTTAAAACTCTCAAACCATGTTAAACTGGTTACGAATTGCATGTACCATAATATATAGAATTGTTTAAGAAGAAAACCAATCTGTATGAAATGGTAAAAATTAATAAGTCAAACTTTTTTTATGAAAATCATGCAGAAAGTTTTTGCTTCTATAAATGTCAAAGTCATGTGAACATTTGGATACCTAATAAACAGATACGGCTACATAGGTTAATCAACGTAATAAGCTAAGCTAGAATAGCAAGCCAATCCAATCAACATCTTAGTTGAAAAACGACAAGAAAAGGATCTGGCCTATCTTCATTACAAACTAACATTAGAGATCAATGCGGTCGTCAAACCCCTGCCGTATCTCCAAGGATTAAGTTCAACCCCAGATTAAGCTCAACATCTGCCATTGCCTTCCTAGGCCAAAAGCAAAATCGCCCCAGAGGCTTTCATGCCGCTGACAACGAGCTACTGCTCAATAAATAACCCCATTCAGCAAGATGTTGAAGTATCTTGGCATTGTGCTATCCTCATAACCTAATTTTTTGTCCATATTCATTATGGCATCCGAAAAGCCCCGTTCAGGCATATCCAACTTGAAAATGCACTTCGAAGACGCAACCAGCTTAATTGCAAAGTTAAGCTGCTCTGCTATTAGCTTCCTCAAGATTGCACAAACTACAAGCGTATGCCTGACGACAAGCCCTTCCCCATCTCTGTCCCTTATGTCAAGGCGAAGATCACTCGTGTTGACGAGTACCTTGATGACCTCATTTAAGCCATTGAAAGTCCTTTAGTAACTAGTCACTTAAATACACTAAACGACTATCTCACAGTTGAATTATGACTTTTATCCAAAAAATTGATGGAAGAGAGCAAATTTTGATTGTCAATTAAATTATGCGGAACAAAATGTGCACGCACTTCTCGGCCGCCCAAATATTTGGTCAAAATGCGATAAATTTTGTTGGTTTTAAAATGATTTATTTGAATTTCATAAATTTCAATTTATTCTTTGATGATTTCAAACACAGTGGTGATTATGGACATTGGATTTTGCATCATATAAGCCCATCACAAATATTTTAAACCATCGTATCTACTCATTAACCCTGAATAAACAATCAAATACTGAAGGATATATTGCTTTGTACAAAAGGTTATGAAAGGTTAATAGGTTTGGCTTCCCGCGGCAAACACAAAATAAGTACTCTTTATATTTCACATATTTATTAACCAAGCCCATATTAAATATGGGCCTGCAGTGCTTAAATGTACATATGTTAATGATGATATGAGTATATACATGAAAACAATTAAATAAATATTGAGTTATTTATGTGCCATCGAAGTCCTGACACAATTTCCATTTCAAAATTGTTGGGGTATCTGCTTGTTTTATATAATGAGATGAGACCATCTGGAGTTTTTCAAATGTCTTTGATTATATTTTGATATTAACTTTTCTAATGGAAAATTTCTTTTTCTCCAAATAAAAAAAAACCAATCAAAAACATTAATAAATATTTAAAAAAATAAACTTAAACACTCGAATATTAAATTTCTTTACGGGCGAAATAAAGAGATTGTGCTTAAATGAAAGGATCTGATGTGGAAGATACGACACTTTATTTCTCTTTTTGACTTTAATTGCAATATGCCCGAAATTGAAAATTTCATGTCCTTTTAAAGAAGTTCACCATAATTTGTGGCCACCCGATATCAATTGATACGAGTGTGCAGATATGACCTGCTTGCACTTATTTCTCTTGCTGAATTTTTCTTCTTTTTGGCATGTAGGAACAAAGTTGAAAAACATCCTGAATAAATTCAAATTGGAATTCATTGTAGGATTCGATGTAGGATTCGATGTATGCAGATACGTGAATAAAATTCAAATAACCTTTTTGCGGTTGCAGAATTTACATAAAATCTTAATTTCGGTACATACTCAAATTGTGAAATGCATTCGCAATGTCCATGCCCCATTGCCAAATGAAACACCCAAACAAAGGATAGACTTTCCCAAGCCAGAACGAATGTATTTCATAGAGGCCAAATAATATGTAATCGACGCATATTTACATAAGCGAATTTCAAATTCGCAATGGCTGGTGAAATTTTCTTCACGTAATGAGATTCATTCCCACCGATCCGGTAGAGAAAAAAAAATTAGTATATTTCCAGGTGTATTTACCTTTGAAATTCATGTTCGATATTTACATTTTCATAATCGAAATGATGTAGAAGCAAACTATTATGCTTAAATCTCAGGTCACATCTGCGTAGGGACCACCAAACCATCAACAACTAAGCAGCAAAAGAATGTTAATAAACGCAATGAAATCTCATTAAAACATCTACAATTTGTTGAAGTGGACAATATTAAAAGGATCTGCAATTATTTTGATTCAATCTTTAATTGCAATTTTTTAGTTTTGGGACATTATTCCATCATTTTGATATTCTTAATATATGACTATTATATTATTTTGACAATTATACGACTATTACATAGACTATTAGAGATCCCATTTTGTGACTGAAATGTTTGACTTTGAAGATTCACTTTTTCTATGAGGATCAAAAATCTGTCTAGAATGACTCTATTTAACCATTGCAATAAAATCTATGTACATAAATTTTACAGATATAAACTATTCTGAAATTGTTCAACCTACTACTAAAAACGTAAATCATTTGCCTAGTTTCCAATATGCTGTGAAATGGCTTTGAAACGAAACCAGACTTGAAATGGGTCTCTGACTTTTTAGTCTAAATAAATTTAACCACGAGTCGATCTATTGTGTCGTCAAACCGAACTTATAGTGATCGAATCGAATTTTGAACCGAACCAATGATTCAGAGTATCAAACCATTAAACCGCTAAATATATTTTAGCTGACCTCTACGACTTGAGGATTAATTTTTATTCAATTTTCAAAACTGATTAAGTATACAATCTTATAATAATAAAAACTCCGTTTGTATAACATCAACCACTCATATCACATCGTAGCCAAATTTATCTTTTGGAATACGTTTTGGTTACTGCCATCAACGCTACCATCTCAGCCAGCATTCCAATACGAACACTACAACCAACCAAATGGCGACAACACTCATGAATAATTCAAACTTTAAGCTCCATTTATGCTAATGCTATTTGCAACATCGGCCTCGGCGACAGCAACATCAAGCACAACAATAACAACACTACCAACAACACTAACAAACATCAACAATAACAGCAGTTACAAGGTAGGAGTTGACAAGCAACGCATCAGTTAGGACACTGGATATGCTGCAGCATATGCAAATAAAATATGCGAGGATGGAATCACAGAAAACTCATTCGAAATGGCAACACTTTAACTCCTGTTTAGAGTCTCGAACCGACGACCCACTACTCACCAACCACCCAAACCCCCACTCCCATATCTCCTAGCAACTAGCATTCAACACGCATCGCACTTTGTACTATAACTGTGTTGTCATTGCTGTTGTTGACGCCGATGTCTGTGCTGTTGATAGCCTTTGCAATGGTTTCGGTGTTATTCTTGCCGTTGGTGCACAAATTGATGTGCAACAATTTATATGCATCAACACTTTCGCAGGAATGCATTACATTTTTGGATTTGCTTCCTTATTACAGCAAAGTCCAGTGGCAAATTGACTTGAATGTAATCCAAGCAATCGTCTAATATAACTCCTAACTTCACTGATGTTGGCAACCACAGCTTTGAGAAAAACATCAAAACTCAAATAAATAAGCGGGAAAGTTTGAAGCAAAATTTTAAACCTGTTAATGGATTTCATGCAGACGAAGTGTGGAGATTAACAAGGAAACTAGAAAATTGGATGCTTGACTTTCCTTGACTGCAAATCGCAATTAATGACCACAATAAATAAGCTTAGTTGACGGCAATGGTATAAATTGTGATTATCATTCAAGATGAATATTCTCTGAAAGGCAATATTACATTCTTAATGGTTTTTTACTGAATAGTGATTACGAATAAGTACCGTTGTATATACCAAAACTAGCTGATCAATACTAATGACTAATATATTGGCTCTTTTCGTACAACATATAATGCATTCTGTCTACAAACTGCCCGTAATTATAAGCTAATACATACGACAAACAAATCATTAATCAACGGAAGTTTATTTTGACGAGTTCAAAGTTGACTCCACCGAGTATAATACAACTATGACAGAGATCGACCCAACCAACGGTAGGGCTTTCGTTAAATAATTGTGGTGTGGCCTTCAACTCATAGTTATATACATTGTACTTTCGAAAGCAGAGGTTAGTGGAGTTTTTTTTTAGTTTATGAATTGCACTTGACGTTACCATTAGGTGTAGAGAATCATTCGAATGTTCTTTACGAAATATCTTACAGTACTTTTTTGAACTAATTTTCGTTGACTAGTCTGCGCAAGTTATGGTTGATAATAGTTCAGCTCAGACGGATGCTCGTTTTAAAAGACCCAAGACCTTAAGATTGTTCGCATGAACTCTATCTTTTGCGTGACCCCACAAAATAATTCAAGTGGAGACACGATGTTGTTTCTTTTCGCCAAAATATGAAAAGCAAAGCATTAGTTGTAGTCTGTAGCACTTTCTTGTTAAAACCATATATCTTTCATACACATAAATTCAATTTCACATTCCAAAAAATTGGTGATCATTTGTGATTAAAATTGATTGTTTGGGTCATACTATTTTAAAAAAAATATAAATCTTTAAACCACATGCCACACCATACAGTAAATTTAGGTGAATGCAATGATTTCTTGACAGTTATTTGTGAATTTTTACTTCTTCATCCGAGCGAAAAATAAGCCTCCTCATTAGAAAAGATAAATCCAACAAGACCACATCCAAACTCTGTTGTCGAACATTCAATCAGCATATGTTCTTCGTACTGCATGGTTAACCGGCTTCAAATCCTGTTTAGACTTAATTTTATAGGGAAGAAGATACAAATCCAAATGCATAATACGCGATCATATATCATAAAATAGTACCAGTACCAGCGTACCAGTTTTTTTCCATTCACAACTGCTACCCTCTGCAGATTACTATCACAAAAGATAACATTCAATTACACTTCACAAACATGACGATTTCATGTTTGGTTTCCGTTATTGAGGAAAGATTTTCTATTTTGTAACAACACCCAATCTGACGATCGATATTGCTTGATCGACTTATATTGTTTGTAAAAAATCAAGCTTGAAGAGTGGAGTTAGAGAATCGTAAAGTTAGAGATATATGAGCGACTAATATTGTGGTTATCCTACCAGAATTCATTTGTAACCATAAAAGAAAAGCTAAAAAAATCAACCCTAAATCTTATTATGCATTTAAAGGAAAAAATCATAAAAAGCGTAGACACTTATGGCTAGAGAAACAATTCCCTTGCAGTGGAACAAAGAACTATGCCATTAGTCGTTGATTGCAATGGCTAACTTGTATACTTTGAACAGTTTTCTCATCAAATACATTCACTAAAGAGCTCAACTCTTTTCTCATCAAATATATTCATTAATTGTGAAGCACTATTAAATTTGAAATGAATGATAATAATGTTAGAAAGCCTACCTGTAGAACTTTTTTATGTTAGGAATGTTCATGGGAAGATAACGCAACAACAGTCTCTGTCATAAAAACATATGTACCATTAGTTTGTCAACCGCCTCTCCAGCTCAACAGAAAAAATTATCGTGTCCTGAAAAGTCTTTTTGAAAAAAATTTAATTTGAAAATCACCTGAAAAAACTAATTCCACTGAATACAAATAACTTCCAATTTTATAGAATAATTTTAGCAACTTCATCTTCAACATTAGAGGAGCAGTCTAGATGATAGTCTGCTCCTCTTTCAAATATCTGTACAACTAAGTCGAGCATCTCTGACTATCCACTTTAAATTGCTTATTAAATTCTTATATACATATAAAATAAACCTTGACAAATATTTAATGTGCTCTTCTGCTCTGATTGTAGGGCATCAAAATTATTATTAACCACAAAAAATTAATTTCGCTAAGGGAATGTAAAAATGTTAAATGTGTCAGAAATGTCAAACTAAATTGACATTTGTTTGGAATCGTGAGTATCCATTGTCACTTTAAATTGCCGACATAAAAATCCCAATTAGGCTCGACGATGTGACAAATTAAATTGCGTTTTTTTGATTTTTATACAAATGTGCATGTCGTCAAATGAGGATAAATTACCAAACATCATAGCAGCGACAACACCAAAATGCTGTTCAGGATATTTAATAAATATTAAATCCTTTGAGTTTTCAACTGCAACCACAAAATTGATGCTTCATTTCAATATGTCAAGTATTTGGTAACATATCCGCTGACAAAATTAGTTCCAGTACTCAAGTCATAAAAATTTAGAAGCCTAAATTTCTAATTAACCTAAAGAACAGGAAAACAGGAAATGAAGAGATTTACACATATTAGTTGGTTTAATAAGTTCTAGGAAAGAAAACGAACCTACAGATTTTCAGCGTTAAAAA
>NC_051848.1:11661457-11771476 GCF_002237135.1 Teleopsis dalmanni
TTCTACAATTAAGTTAAATCATAGTGGATCCTTTTAATAATGTTAGATTGTTAGGGGATGTGGCACTGTGACCGTCGGGTCTATTGTACCCATAGTGTTAGATGCTCTCTGCTTCACAGAAAAATTTCTTTACATTAACGACTTATATTGATAGCTCGTTAATCACTATAATCCTACACAGATTTGTTTTTTATAATTTTTTAATTAACTTTAAATTAATATCATTAATTTTAGAACAATTATCATATCAACACAAGAGAAGCTAATATTTTAATTAATTCATTAAAAGTTTTTCTGAAAGTGTTTCATAATTAAAAAGACCTAAACTTAGGAAATTATTAGCAACACTTCAATGAAAACGCTTAGAGAAGTAACAAAAAATATGAGTCAGTGAGCACATAAGTTCCTTAAAACAACCACACAGACACATCGTCTAAGTAATTTCGCCTACGGAAACCCAAATGAAAATGTTACAAACTAAATTTTATGTGACAGTTGAAGGAAAAAAAGTTTTTTAATTGAGGTTTTGCAGTTAAAAATATTTTAAATTGGTCGTAATAATTTGAAAATGCCTTAAATGTGCTCTTAATTTGGAGCAAGTGGCAAAAAATTTCAAAGCAACTAAAAAAATGTTGGTTGAGGAAAATGTGTTGCAAATTTTGCAAATGAAAATTTGAATATTAAATGTGGTCTATTTGTGGACCACAATGAATGTAACAAGGAATGGCTTAGTCTAAAATTTTAGCATAGAATTGCTCAAGTTCGCTAGGTGACATTGCTTAAAGTTAGCTGACGTTAGGTGAGCTTCTGACAGAGTGAGCACTATACATAAAGTATTACTGCGGTTGTGAAAATATTTTGACTACTTGAGTAAGGTTTGACATTGTGTACATTAATTACGTATTTGAATATTTAAGGATAATATTTTTAGACTTTACAAGAAAATTTTAAAATACTGAACAGATATTCAGTTTTCTAGTTTTACTTTAGATTTAATATGCATAAGTTAAAAACACATTTTGCATTTAAGTTTTGAATTTATAAACACCACATGAATAAAAAATTGAATAAGCTGCTTAAGTACGGTAAAATATAATAACAAATAATAAATATATAATAATAAAATTTTTTCCTCCTCCTCTAATTTATTATATATTGCATAACCGTAAGGGCAAGAAATATTCAACAGTAAGTTTTAAGTTCAATTGCAATTTTGTTGCATATTTATAGGAGATACAAATGTAGCAGAAAGAAATATATATTTATGTATATATATACCTATCGTTTTATAAAAACTGTTCCATGAACCGTTGCAACAAAATGTAGTTTAACAATTCATAAAATTTTGAGCTACATTTATTCGAAACAAAGTAGCAACAAACTCAGGTTTCATAAGAGTTATTTATCATAAATATATACAAAATGTATATATGCATATATCACATCATTAAACATAAAATATTTGACAACCTGCTATTCAGATGTCATATTTCAAATGAGCAAATTAAATCTCTTTTATGGCTTTACAGTTCTCTTAGGCTAGTATGCACAATTGCTCTCTAGTCTAGTGACTGTTATTTACCGAAAATGACTCTATTTTATGTTATGTTAAAAATTCTTGGTAATTTAATAAATTACCAAGAATTTTTAAATTAATACTCTTCATATATTTTTAACTTTACATATTATAATAAAAATTAAAAATATTAAATTTTCATGTATATAGTAAAAAGTATATATAGCACCATAGTACAATTTTAATTAAATTTTTTCAAAAAATCCAAAAGAACAAAATGCTAGTAAAGATTTTCAATCCAATTCGCCACAAAGTATGCTACAAAAAATAAGTATTTTAATTTTTCATCCCAGTACACAATATTTGCATTATGACTTAAAAACTCATTTTAAAACATTTAAATTTACGTCAGTATTTAATAATGCATATACTTTATGGCAATGAAATAACCTTAACCGCGAATAACAATTTTAACAAGAAAATGACGCAGAGTAGGCGATGGTGAGATAATCAGCATTGACAGAATGCAGTTTCCAGCTAACGCAGTGAGACCAAAACGGGCAACCAACCAACAACAAATGTTGCAGTCAAAGAAGTAAATTTTTTTTTGCTTTTCGCTTGCTTTGTGTTGCAATATGTACCAGTATAATAGATAAATGAAAGTCATAAAACAATACAAAAAAAAAATTAAAACAATTTTTAAGTTTTAAATTTTTTAGCATAATTTTAAGCAGCTGAAACTGTGGAACGTTGAAACACTGAAACACCGTAGGCGTTATAACTGCAACAGCAGTTGCGCCATAATTTATGCATTTTGCCAGTGGACATGTCTTCGTTTCTGCTTAATTTCTTCATATTTTCATATAATATGATTTTTTTTTCTTTTAACTATTCTTATTTTTATTTTTAAAAATTAAATTTCACATATAAAATACATATGCGACAAAAATTTTTAAGTATAAAATTTAAAGAAACAAAAATCGGCGTCCAAAAAGTTTTAAAAAACATTTTAATTAAAAAAAAATTTTAATAAACAATATGAAACAATTTTAATCTAATTGAATATATGTATAGCCTATTTTTTTTTGTTGGTTAATTTCATTTTCTTAAACTTAGTACATGTACAAAGCAAAATTTTTTTGAGAATTGATTACTTGCGGCCATTAACAGGACAAAGAAATGCGCAACAACATTTCACACAAGTAACAGCAACGGCAACGGCAACGACAACAGTAACATTAGTATTAGCATTAGCATTAACATTGCCACAGCAGTCACTGCCATTGCCAAGTCGCTATCGTTACTGCTGCTCTTGATGTTGCCATTAGGATACTGCACACTCCGTGTATCATTGCTCAACAACACAAAATACCATCAGCAGTACATACAAAGAGGAATATAAATTATTGTTTATATTTGACAATACAGAGATAAGCACGGAAAGCATGATAATGTGAAATTTACGTTTCTTCCCTGGTACTCGTATTTGCTCTCCCACTTCGATACAAAGTTTATGGCTGTGGGTGTAGGTATCACTACAAACGTGGGTGTTATAATTGTCAATATAGTGTAGCTGTGACGTACTTAGTTTTGTTAAAATACTCTTGCAAGTACTTTTACTGCATGCTATATAACATCGGTCTCCTCTCTGTTGGATGTATAGTTTACTTTCTATTTACTTCTACTACACAGAAGAAACTAAAGTAATGTTCACTTTACGAGTACTCTGGACAGTTGCTATCAAAGAATATATACGAGCATTATGCAATTTTGGGAATTAGGAAACTTTCTGCACAGACTGCAAACGGAAAGAAGGCGTTAATAACAGGAAATTAAAGTTTCCTTAGTTGGCAGTAATAAAGAAAATTTTGTTTGCACTGAAAATAATGACACAGGCTTAGTAGCATAATAAACAGGAAAATATTTTATATTATTAAAGAATTGTATAAAAAAATTTTTGATATTAATTTCCAAACTTAAGTGAAAATAAAAAAGTACAAAAAAAAAAAAATACTAGGTATTCTCTATTGAAAGTACGGCTATTCTCTTATAAGTAAAAAGAATTTGTAAAATATTTCAAATATATTTGAATACTTTTTTTTGATAATACACAACACAAGATTCACTATAACTTGAATGCAATATAAGGTCCATGATATGATTTGCTGGTTTATCATAAAAATTTCTAGTACATTCTTATTAAAATATACTTATAACATATTTGTAGATTTTGGTTTATGTTTGTATGAATTTTTAACTTGCAATTGTTTTACATTTATTAGAAATATTTTAATATTGAGAGCTTTTGCAGAAAATGTTTGGCATTTAATAAAATAAATATATTAGAGGTGCTCTTATAATATTTTACATACATTTGATTTTTGTTAAATGATTTTTATGTAAAAATTTTTGAAGTAAACTTAAAGTTAAAGAATTTTAATTCTACAAATAGTTAAAGAGCACTTATTTGAAAAAATTCTTTATATACAATAACAACAACAAGAAAAAATCTTAGAAGCATATATATGGACTAGTTTAAGGACTAGTTTTTAGAGACTAGTTTAAAAAAAATACAAACCATTAATTATTGATTATTATTCATTATTGATTTGATTATTGTTTAATCAAAATAGTCTCATATATAATCAACACAGCGATTGAAACGTTTTTTGAAACATATTTTTTAAATATCGATTGGAACTCTTATTAGTCTTTGGGATTCAATCAAATTGTTATTCACTTCAATATTTATTCGATTTATATATTTAAACTTAATTTCGAAATTAATGTAAATTGAACTTATTATCGCAATTTATATCAAATACGAGACAATCTCATTAACTCGTTCATGCAAGCAGTCAATGCTCATCTTAGGTTCTCTATTTATATAGATAAATAAATTCACAGTGGTAGCTAACAAAATACACGAAAGATAAAGACGAAATAAAATAATTTAAATTAAATAATTTAAATTAAGAATTTAAATTAAATAATTTAATTTAGATACCCCTGAAGATGTTGGAAAATAACCAACGAAACGTCGGGTGAAAAAATGAAATAAATTGAATTTTATTTGCATCCTAATAATAAGACCAGAGTAGCCTAATGAAAATTTTAACTTAAAAAATAATTTAAAATAATTCATTATAAATCATAATTTAAATAAATAAATCATCAATCTAATTTTTATTAACAATTAATATAAAAAGGTTTTCGAACAGAAGTGAAACAACAACAAAAATTTATTTTTTTTTTTTAAATTATTTTAATTAATTGAATTTTTGGCTGACCATACAGCTGTTTCGAGTATTGCCAAATACCCTTCATCAGTGGTCTTGGAAATAATTCTTATATTTAATTATTCGTAAATAATTATTTTTGAGACTGCAAGTACCAGGAATCGAACTCGGGTCCTGGTAAATGTGAAGCTCAGAATCAGCGCACCTTAACCAACTGATCCAAAGCCGTACTTGACTTTTTATGTTCGCATATTTTTGTTGGAGTTTTGTTACTTTTGCTATAAAAGTTTTTATTAACAATTTTACTTGCTGTATTTATATATTAGAACGAAATCATAAACCAGCTGTAGAATAATTGAATTAATTAATTAATTATATTTTTTTTTTTTATTTTTAATTGTTAAATCTCAAAACTATTCTATTCGTAGAGCCATTATTTGAAGAATTCAGCTGATTAGTAAAAATATTTTAAAATAATTAAAATTTGTGAGGTTTTATATGTACTATACACACTGTTTCTTATCAGTATTCTCAGTTTAGTTAAGTTTATATAGTTTCTATACTTCCAAGAAAATAACAAGCAAATTCAATAAATAAAACGCGAAATAAAGTCTGTTAAATATTTTATATTTTAATTATTTTCCTATTTATTAATAACTTCTTCCTTCAATTAAATTAAATTAATTAAATAATTTTTTATTTTGTTATTTATTTCAGGATTCGGGCATTGGCACACCAGTCACTATGCGTGTGGACTCCAAAGGTTTCTTTTTATATTGGATTGATCAGAACAATGAGATGGACATACTGGATATTGCCACAGTACGAGACGTTCGTACAGGTCAATACGCCAAAAAACCAAAGGCAAGTGTAAAGCATATTTTTCTTCACTTTCTATTATATAGATGAATATAACATTCTATTATATTCCTACGTGTCAAAAGGGCACATGAACAAAAGTGTATCAAATAGACATTAGTATATTATAGAAGATTATCGTTAGTTCTTAACGATAAGATCGAAAGAATGGGGATATATAGAGATAAATTATGAAAAGAGCTTTCTGTCAAATCCTTTTGTTATCGGTTAATATGTGTTCAAAATAAACTTCACATACAATCATTACCAAAACGGTGGCAACGAGACGTAAATATAGATTTTTATCCAGCGTTCTTGTCTGATGTGTAGAAAAGAAAAAAATATTTCTTGTAGACTTCGACGATTTTGAGGTAACATATATTATCGATGTAACTATAAATAGGCGATTTCTTTTTGTTATATTGATAAAATGTTCAATGAGGTCTATTGAAGCGGTCATGTCCAGCTCAAGTGTTCCTAATTAAAGAAACCGATGACCGCAATTATATCTGTAATAATATTTAAAAAGGTTTGTTTTTAAAAATAATGACTACCTTAAAAGTGTCGTTTTAATCGAAATACTAGATTGATGCCTATTTTTTACAAGTACCAACATTTTGGAAAAGTTAGACTATTCAGTTCTATTAATTTTATTAGTGTTTTAAGTAGTCTCTAGTTGTGTTCTTACGTATAGCTGTGTATATTTTGGGTTACAAATATATTTAGGCTATATTCTTACAAAGTCATAGATACTGAGAAAATATGGGATCATGAATCCTTTATATCATACTTGAGTTGTTCGTCATAAATAGACTAAGACATTTCTGATGCTATTGCTTGGCTATAGTTAGAATTATGTTTTAATACCCGTAAATATTTGGGTATTAGATTTTTAAATTCCTTACACTGTATTCGTTTCTAGTTTGAAAATGAATCTAGTATGAGCATATGTAGGTCTTTTGTATAATAGAATATTATTAGCTAACTACTGATATGAAGCAGTAAAGCGGTCAAATTATTTCGTTTCAAAATATTTTGTATGTTCTTAGCTTGGATATGGTATATATAAGTTCAGTTATTTTGCATAATCATTGATTGAAATAACTGAATTGAAAATATTTACTAGAGGACAATATTTACTGTGAGGGTTTAGTTTTCCATTGACTTCTAATTTTTGTGCTTCCCTATTTCTCTATTGATAATACCATGCATTAATCTGGATTTGGTTATTGAAGATTAGAAAATGGGAAGGAATTGATAGAATTGTCCTATAAACAAAGTTAGCTGGTGAAGCTAGTTAGCTGCAATTGCCCTACTAGTATTTATAGTGGATAACGATCTTTAAGACTCACCCTCTTTTAAAATTAAAATAACGTTTATATATTAATTGTTTTGATTACTGAAAATTAAGGAATTTTCAAGTCAAGGAATTAAATACGTCCTCGACATTGATTTAATATATAAAGTGACATATTCTGTACGCAAGTGTAACGCTCATCTGAACATTCACTTACGAATTGAGTTTCGAAGATAAATCTTGACTTGACAAATCCGTGAAGAAAAACGAATGCCTTAAATCGCTTAATGTGTAAAATAATTAAATAATCAATTCCACAATGTGATATTGAGTTGTAAGTTATTAAACGTATCGTAGGTCTATACCATCTTTGACTTTCAGTTTGGAGGTTAAGGTAATTTTTGAGTCCATTTATTCGAAATCTGACGCTGCTTATATTCCAGATATCCGATATAAAAATCGGATACACAATACAAAACTGCTGTAGTAAAACGAATTGTAAAGTCTATATCTGTTTTAACAATATTTTGAAACCCCGCATGGCTGCTCCTTCTTGACTTAATGCTGTAATGCGGTATCACTTCACGCACCTACCACATAGGTTACATACATTAAGACTGAAAAGTTTTCGGAAATTCTCATTTAAAATTCGCGCGCTGTATATTTTTCGATATTTTAAGTTTATGTAGTTTGGCAGCACTGTCCTTAATTACTATGCCAAAAATGAGCTCGATCTGTCAGACAGTTCGTTTACGGCAGCTGTTGAAACCAGTTCACCTCAGTAGTGCGTTGCGAAATGTCTTCGACGGTCGTACGACCGTCCTGGAAGGCTTTGTACCACTCATAAACTTGAGTTTTCGATAAAACTGATTCCCCATAAGCCTTTTGTAGCATTCGCAACGATTCTGCACACGAAATTTCGTTCGAAACACAAAATTTGATGCAAACTCTTTGTTCAATATTTTTTTCCATTGTTTTTTTCGCAACGCCCTACTGAGGTGAACTGGTTTCAACAGCTGCCGTAAACGAACTGTCTGACAGATCGCGCTCATTTTTGGCATAGTAATTAAGGACAGTGCTGCCAAACTACATAAACTTAAAATATCGAAAAATATACAGCGCGCGAATTTTAAATGAGAATTTCCGAAAACTTTTCGGTCTTAATGTAGGTAATTTTTGCGGTGCTACTTTATATTAGAGAATTAAGCCTGGCATTTAACTATGTAAATTTTTTAGGCACTGTTCGCCTGATGATAAAATCCTTATTATTAAGAATTTTATACATTTTCAATTAGTTTATAATTAATTATTGTTATCCTTGTCACTGTGTCCGATGTGTATGTTCCTTAAATATTGTAGTCTTTGCACGTCTTTTCACGACTTTTCAGTCATTCTCAGTCATTCTCAGTCATTTTCCTCTTAAGAGTTTCTCATAAAAATGTATATTTATAAGTACTTCTACGAATATTCTTTATACGTTTGTCATATTGAAAGGTGTTGTTTCAGGGTAGTTGAATTAGGGAGAAGGTGGGTGAGGGATGCGGGGGTTTGAAAAGCATCTTACGTAGGACGAAAAATTATTGTGCCACAATGTTGTTCATTTTTAAAATTCCAAGGCACATATACATTCATCTGCATATATACTTGTACATATTATTACCAAGTTTTTAATTCCCTGGGGTGAGAGATTTTAATTACCGACAATTTTTAATGTAAATTTTTTATTAAATTTTATAGAATTCTTGCATCCGGTGCGAAGTGTGAATTTTTTTCATATTTTTCGCCCTTTTATTGTTTACAGTTGCGATGAAATTAGTTTATTTTCCATAATTATTTTTACGTTTTATAAGCTAATTAATTTTCTTTGGCCCACTCACGAACATTTTTAATAATCATTTCAGATATGAATCGTTTTATTCTTTTTGTAAATAAACAATAAATTATTTTAAATAACATTTCTGCAAAGTTTTCGCTATTTTTGGTAATTAAACTTATTTTTTTGATATGCACATGAAAGCCAAAAATATTTAAAATCTAATCAAATAATGTTGTAATAAAATGCTATTATGTCTGGGTATTTTTCGGAATAACACCGAACAATAATTTGAATTATTTATATTTTTTGGTTAAAATTTAAATAATTTTAAACATTAACATATTTGGGTTCATCAAAGCAAAATATTTTGCATTTTAAATTTCTTTAGACAATGAACATCAAACACTAAACGTTTAAGTAACAATAGTCCAGTATTGAAAAATATAGTCACACTCTAGAAAGATTAAATAGTTGAAAGAGATGGAAATATACCCTTCTCTTAAATATACCTATATTTTTTTTATTAATTCTACTCTACTATACAATGATTTGAATTAATAAATTTTCGGCTTAAATAAAGACTAGTTTTCCTTAATAATAATTATTATTTTATTATTATTGTTTAGGGGTATGGCACTGCGATCGTCGGGTCCGCAGATGCCCCCTTCTGGGCTTAGAGTAGGTCTCTAAGCCTTGTTGCGTCAATAAAAAGTAGTGTAGAACCTACTTTACAGAGTCTTATTGTCTCTTCCGTAGGGATATACATTCCCAGAAGTCTTTTCTAATCCGACTGATTGGTACAATAGATCTTTTAGGTCGCTGTGTAGTGCAGGGCCTTCTTATTTAGTAATTTCGTAATAATTATTATGTTATTCTTTGTATGTTCTATGCAATTCTTGAGCATTTTAGGTTGTAAGTCACTAAAAGTATTTTAGATTGTGATAGTCTTGGTAGCCTTTCCCAATAGAGTTCTATTTTTTTTCCGTTTAAAAGAATGGCATAGAATCCTTTGCTTAGACCGCAGAAAGGTTTTTTAGATGCTCAAATTCTATTCTAAGAACTTGAATGAAGAATTCAGCTGATCTTCTTCGGGATGCTCAAATCTAATGCTATAAAGAATCGGATTATCTCTTTTACGTTGCTAAAATCCAATTTTATAAACCTTAATCAAGGAAGTGGTTGACCTTGAAATATTCAATAACTGCATCGATAAAATCTGCGGGGATTTTGTGGTAGTTAATGAGCATAAGACAATATTTATGGTCTTAGCCAGAAATATTCATTTCAGCAGAATATTTTTGAAAGTCCTGATTCTTTTTCTCCATTCCGTATATGTGGAAAGTATATTTTGTGGGGGTTTTTAAAGAGTGCGTTTAATTTTAATCCCACCTATTTATATCAGAATATTAAGTTGTTCAGTGAAAAGAAAATATAATTTCACCTGCATTATCTAAAGTAATTAATTAATTCCGATTTCCAACCATCTGCTACTTGTGATTTTTATTGCTCCTAAGAGGTGGGATGAGGGAATGTTGTAATTATGAAAATTTATTTTGAAGATTATTCACACATGTGAAATGAAACGCACTTAATTGAAAAGGATTCCACAATCCGAAAGAAGGCATGTATTTAATATACAATTAAAATTCCTCTTACAAACGTTTTGTGTGGGAGATTATCTGGGTATAATTAAAGAAATGATAATTCTTTGGTTATCAGTTTGCAGAAATTACATTTTCGTTTACATAAATATTTTTGTTGTTATTTATTTTTTTTTCAGTTTTTTTCAGTTTTTTTTACATTTTTAATTTAAATGTGAAGGATTTTGTACACATAAATGTGGAACTCGAACATTTTGCTCGAGGGAATTAAAAAGTTTTCATAGGTTTCGGTTATAGTAGTCGTCGTAGTTTAGTGTGAAGCGTAAATATAATATGGTAAGGCTGCTTCCTAATCTGTGCTTCTGCACCGATGTGGTTGTAGTTCAGGAAATTAAGAATGAATTACGCCCGTTCTCCACACTCCAGAAGTGAATATGTAATTGCATTTTCTGAATGTAATGGAAATGGAATCATAAAAGTAAGAAGTTCCGTCGTTCGCAATGACTTTAAATATAAAATTTTTGTAAATTGGATGCATTTTAAGCTATATTCGGTCGTTGCTGACTACGAGAGACTTGACTGCACAGCGTAGTATATACGAAAAACTATACCCGGTCCTAGCTGACTGCAATATAATGAACTGGGATATAAATTGAATTTGAGTTAAGCTACGTTTGGTTATTGTTGACTGCAATGGAATAAATTTCATGATTTAACTTTTGTTAAGAAAAGTTTGACCCTTTATGACCCTTAATGAGAAAATTTTCAAATTCAAAAACTGTTTATTATTAATTTAGCGAAGTTTTGAACCAATCTTACAGTTGTTTCGTTTTCTATTATAAGTAGTCTTATTATATAATAGTATTGGTTTAATTGTCCATTATTAGTAATTTGGTTTGCTAATGTCAGGAAATGAACCCTGTTAAATCTAAATTTTAGGATCGATTTGACTTAACTTACAAAGCCAATGTACACTTGACTAGCGTTATTTCAAGTCAGATCCATTTATGTTGTATAATCAATTTATTTATGCAGTTTATTCATATGTCACAATTGCATTTGTTGTGCTGTTTCTAGAACAAACGCATAAACCACCGCTATATTAATTTTATAATTAATTTTTATTATTTGTAATTTCAGGATGCGAAGCTGCGTCAGATTGTTACTTTAGGCTCTCAGGATACGCTTGAGGAGAAAACTGTTACTATTTGCCATGGTTGTGATTTTGTTAATATGACATTTGTTAATTTTTGTTGCACAAAAAAAGAAATTGCGCAGGTAAGTAGAGTACAAAATGTATCAAATATGCCAAATAAATTGTTTTCAAGTTAACATTGACAATAACATTTGCTTCTGTCTGTCTGTCTGTCTGTCTGTCAGTCAGTCTGTCTATCTGTCTGTCTATTTGTCTGTACATCTATAATATCTGTAGTCGATTTTCGTAGTTATTTACTCTGTTTTGTATGCAAACTATTTGCTGCAATTCGTCAGAAATTCTGATTGGCTTCTGTTAAAGAAGATATGACTTCTTCAGCATGTATTTGCATCTTCTTGCTGCTGGTTAAATACGAAAAACATTTTCACTCACAACATTGCATTACACACAATTGAGTTTATCCTTGTTAAGATGCAGAACTCCAGTTTCAAACAAGATAAAAAATATGGTTGTTGAGGAAAAATAATAAACATCACTCATACGCCCCAAGGGAATATATTGTTTCTGTACGGTTCTGCTGATGGTAGTCACATTTAACTTTGATCTTAAAATTTCATAATTACTTTTTCAATTATTATTTTTTTAATTTTTATTTTTCGTACATTTATTTAAATTTTCTTAAGTATTTCAATATGTAAATATGTAAATATGTGAATATTTAAAATACTTTTGTAACTTTCTCAGCACTGGTGCGATGAAATTATGAAACTTGCTTATAGTTTAGCACAACTGAATGGCTCAGCCAATATGTTCCTGCTGAAGGCACACACCAAACTCACTCTGCAAGTCGATAAGAGCGATAAGATTCCAGTTAAAAAGTAAGTGACTATATGCAAATAAATCAATAAATTAATTAATTTTTTTAAAATTTATTTATCTCTCATTTCTCTTAATGTTTAGTATCATTAAATTGTTTACACAAAATAAAGAAGATCGCAAAAGGGTGGAAAGAGCGCTGGACAGTACTGGACTTCCTTCTGGAAAAATTGATACATTACCCGCATCCAAATTTCAATTTGAAGATTTTTATAATCTTTATAAAAACCTAACACAACGCACTGAAGTCGAAAAAATCTTCGATGGCATGTATGTCACCTATTTATAATTAATTATCTTAATTTTTCTTTAACATATCTTCATGTTTGAATGGATATTTAGTGTGGGAAATTCGAAAAGAAAGTGTATGACTACTGCGCAACTGGTGGACTTCCTAAATAAAACACAACGTGATCCACGTCTAAATGAGATTTTGTATCCTTATGCGAATACAGCCAGAGCTAAGGAGATCATACAACAATACGAACCAAATAAGTTTAATACGCAGAAAGGCTTATTAAGCTTAGATGGATTTTTAAGGTAAATAGTCATTATAATTAAATTGGTAAGAAGTTCCTGTTATTTTTTGTAACAATAAAGACTATTAGATCACGAGTATAAGAGTACGCGTTCATTGCAAAAAATAATTTCCTTATTATTCTATTCTACCACATATTAAAAGGGTTTACAATTAATATATGTAGTATACTGTTATACGTATTTTGTGTATTAAGTACTCGGATTTATTAACTAACACATCAAAAAATCATAAATTTCTTCGAAGTTATTTTGCCACTTTTAAATAGCATATGGTCCATAGAATGGAATGCAAGTATGTTAGCACTTAAGCCCTCTCTTCATACATTTTATGTAGGCTCATTAAGGTAGGGTTTCCAACTTTATCAGCTATTTTTCTGTTAAGTCTGTAGTCGTCTCAAAACCGGTTTTTTGAAAGTGATGATTTTAAACTCGGATACAAAACATATAGTCATGTCAGAAATATACGTTAAGTTGTTGTCAAAAACTTTTGCATAAAGCCGGCTTTGTGTAAACGCAGCACATTCAAAAGTATGATTATAAAAGCAATATGAAGAGTAATACAAATGATATAACATGGATAACATATTGTAGTACATTACCACCATTATAAAGAAAAAAATTGTGTCGATATCTTTTACGAGCGGGTTTCAAATTATCAATACCGGTTACAATATATATTTTACGACCATATTATAATATCCCGATACCTATTTCTTACTTTTAGACTAACAATTTGAAAATATAAATTAAAAAATTATATAAAGTACTGAGTGAGAGTGAGATTATATTTTATTATTTAGGTACTTAATGTCCGATGACAATCCTATAATGGCACCAAATAAATTAGATTTCTGCGATGACATGGATCAACCTATGTCGCATTACTTCATTAATTCATCTCACAACACATATTTAACAGGCCACCAACTTACAGGCAAATCTTCAGTCGAAATATATCGACAGTGTCTGCTGGCTGGTTGCAGGTAAATAAATTCAATTGTCTTAAATTGAACACCTTTAAATTTAAATTCATATATTAATTATACTTTATAGATGTGTGGAATTAGATTTCTGGAACGGAAGAACAGAGGAGCCCGTAATTGTACATGGTTACACATTTGTTCCTGAAATTTTTGCCAAGGATGTGCTCGAAGCAATTGCAGAAAGTGCATTTAAGACATCAGAATACCCTGTGATATTAAGTTTTGAAAATCATTGCAATCCCAGGCAGCAGGTATATATTCTAATATCATACTAATCGTCCCTTTATATTTTAGTCATCTAATCTTTAACAAGTAGTTGTATAAATAGATGTTTTTATTTTTATATTATTAAATAGCAGTATTGTGTTGTTAGTGAAATAATTTATATGTAGATTTAATAGATATTAAGTAGAAATATTACTAATATAACACCTAATTGGTACATATAATTAGTTTGCTATTACAATATTTATAAAATCATAGTTATAATGAAAGTAGACGAGATCTCTAATTTCATTAAAGACCCCGTACTGCGGACAGCTTCGCATCGATTTGATCATTCAATAATTTCTGTGGGGCAAATTAAGTTGGTCGGCAACTAAGTCTCATAAAATAGTCTATTGTCATCAAAAGAAGATATAAGTGAGATACGAGTAGTTGACAGGTTGAAGTACTGGTTCAATCTCCGTAATAGTTACTACCGTAATAGTTGTACTTCCTCAGTAGCGCCAGTTTACTGGTTGACCATCATTGCCTGTGTTACTTTGTTCTGAAAGAGGAGATAAAATATTGACTCTGTTAGGGTGTGATGTAATGAAGATAAAACTAAGCCAGGAAGACGCTTCAGCCTTTGGTGTAAAGAAAGTCTTGAACGAATTGTTGTTGTTCCAACCTATACCTGTAAAGCAGCAAACATGAATAGCTTACAGGAAGAAGATGCATCGTTTTGGGAACTATATAAGGGGAGTTATTTCATCTGAGTTAAAAGGGGGTATGTATGTAGGTAGAATGCTAGTAGAAGTTAGTCTGGGTTAGTCACTTTGATATTTATAGGAACAGAGATATAATTTAATTTAGTTGAAATTATTGCATAAGAAATAATCGCGTTTTATCGTGATAAGTGGGTGCTAACAAGTTGCTATATTCTGGTCTCACTGCACTGACGAGGCGTTTTTATCCTCGCATCAAATGTCTTAAATCCAGTGTGCCAATAGTCTGGCTTTAAAGAAAGAAAAAAAACAGCAGTGAGTGACCGGTTAAGATCAGTTGCTATCATTAACACTTAAAACGCTCTCGTTGGCAAGCAATATCCTGTTAATTTCAATTTTTGTGCTGAGACCTTCTTTCCATGAATATTCGTATATATTTTTTATATCTTGCAATAAAAAATCTACACTCGTGGAGTTTAGTAAGGCATTAATTAGTTAAATAATTTATGTACTTTAATAGCATAATGTAGGTAGATATATATTTTGCTATAATTAGAATTAAATAATTTAATCATTTTTATTTGTTAATAGTAATATAATTCGAACTCATTTTCCATAAATTAGGCTAAAATTGCCAATTACTGCCGTGAAATATTTGGTGATATGTTGCTAGATAAACCGCTTGACTCACATCCGCTTGAACCCAATGTTGATTTGCCACCACCCGCGCTTCTCAGGCGCAAAATAATTATTAAAAATAAGAAGAAACATCATCACCATCATCATCATCACCACAAGAAAGGAGTGGCACTAGCTATGCCAACAGCAGTCAATAAACTAACTTCCACAAATTCAGGTAAGTTATGCCAACTCTAAGGTTTGCTTCACAATGCATAATGAGTATTTAAAATTTCTAATAAAGAATTTAAAAAAGTAATGTATAATGTCTACATAGAATAAATAACCTTTCTGCAAAACCAATAATCGCATTGAACCACAAATGTGGTCACTTCTCTTCTCACTTCTGGCAAAGGAAAGGAAGAGGGACAGGATTTGGTGCATTGTAAAAAACAATAAGGAAAACAACTTTTAGTTTAAAATTATTGTTTGCTTTTGATCTGAGTGGTGTGCAGAAAATGTGAACAATTATCATAGAGTAGTTGGAGGAAGTAGGATGTATCTTTTTTACGATTCTTTGTATTCACTTGCCATTAGTTCTGTGTTACTGCTATTGCATTTATAGAAATTTTTGCTTATCAATTATTTGCAAATTTCCTCATATACAAAAGAACTCGAAGCAAAATGTATTTTTGGCTAGCGTAAAGTGTATTTGTAGCTTAACAAGTATAAATAATCTTTAGTAGATGTTTTAATTAAATATTTTGAACACGTATGCAAAAAAAAATAAAACCAACTTTTTCTTTAGTGGATGCCAGTAGCAAAGGAACAGTCATCGCACCAGTTGTACCGCAACAAGTTCTAGTACAAGACGATAACGCAGCAACACCGCCACCGCCAGTAATTACAGGAAACGGAGACATAGGCGGCATTACTAGTACAAATCACGCACCATCTCTACAAGTAACAAAAAATTATAAAAAAAGGGAATTTTTTTTTTTACACTAATAATGCTTGTATTATACTGATTTCTTAGCAAATACGGCAGAGTTCAAAAGATAGCACTGGATCATCTGATACGGATAGTTCTAGCGATGATGAGTCCATGCCTAATACAACACCCAATCCTCCAAGTGGCAATGAACCTCCACCAGAGAAGGCACAAAAAGAAACTGAAGCTGGCGCAGAAATATCAGCACTGGTCAATTATGTGCAACCAATACATTTCAGTTCATTTGAAAATGCAGAAAGTAAGATCAAAATCAAAAATAAATCTATTATATGTCTATTATTTAGTATAGGTATAATTTTGTATAAAAATGTTATATTCTTCTAGAGAAAAATCGTTGTTATGAAATGTCCTCCTTCGATGAAAAACAAGCTACAACCTTACTTAAAGAACGACCCATTGAATTTGTCAACTATAACAAACATCAGTTATCTCGTGTTTACCCAGCGGGTACACGTTTTGATAGCTCCAATTTTATGCCACAAGTAAGTTTACCCATTCGAAATTTTTTCTAATTGATATATACACCAATATAACCCATGTATTATTGTAACTAATCTTAGCTTTTCTGGAATGCTGGTTGTCAACTCGTTGCATTAAACTTCCAAACTCTTGATTTGGCTATGCAATTGAATTTAGGAATTTTCGAATATAATGGGCGCTCTGGTTATCTGCTTAAACCCGAGTTTATGCGACGTACAGATAGGCGCTTAGATCCATTCGCTGAGAGCACGGTATCTACATAAACATTACATTAAGACTGAAAAGTTTTCGGAAATTCTCATTTAAAATTCGCGCGCTGTATATTTTTCGATATTTTAAGTTTATGTAGTTTGTCAGCACTGTCCTTAATTACTATGCCAAAAATGAGCGCGATCTGTCAGACAGTTCGTTTACGGCAGCTGTTGAAACCAGTTCACCTCAGTAGTGCGTTGCGAAATGTCTTCGACGGTCGTACGACCGTCCTGAAAGGCTTTGTACCACTCATAAACTTGAGTTTTCGATAAAACTGATTCCCCATAAGCCTTTTGTAGCATTCGCAACGATTCTGCACACGAAATTTCGTTCGAAACACAAAATTTGATGCAAACTCTTTGTTCAATATTTTTTTCCATTGTTTTTTTCGCAACGCACTACTGAGGTGAACTGGTTTCAACAGCTGCCGTAAACGAACTGTCTGACAGATCGCGCTCATTTTTGGCATAGTAATTGTCCTTAATTGCTGCCAAACTACATAAACTTAAAATATCGAAAAATATACAGCGCGCGAATTTGAAATGAGAATTTCCGAAAACTTTTCGGTCTTAATGTATATATAAATTATAAAAAAATATTGAAAAATAATTTTTTGATTTTAGGTGGATGGTATTATTGCGGGCACTGTTTCTATAACAGTACTCTCTGGTCAGTTTCTCACCGATAAACGTGTTGGCACTTATGTAGAAGTGGACATGTTTGGCTTGCCAGCAGACACAGTGAGGAAAAAATTTCGTACAAAAATTGTACGTGAAAATAGTATGAATCCAGTATTCGATGAAGAACCTTTTGTGTTTAAGAAGGTAACGCTCTTTGCTATCGATTGGACTAATGTAATTGATTCCAAATGGTTTATATTTGTATTACCCGAAGGTTGTATTACCCGAATTGGCTAGTATACGTATTGCTGCTTATGAGGAGAGTGGAAAATTTATTGGCCATAGAGTCTTGCCAGTTATTGGACTTTGCCCTGGTTATCGGCATTTAAGCTTACGTTCAGAGATTGGGCAACCTATAGCGCTAGCATCGCTGTTTTTATGTATTGTCGTAAAAGATTACGTGCCCGATGATTTGTCAAACTTTGCCGAAGCTTTAGCTAATCCCATCAAGTATCAAAGTGAACTAGAGAAACGCGATAAACAATTAGCTGTGCTAACTGAGGACACTGAGCCTGTGCCCGTCGAAGAAGACAATACAAATTCATGTAAGTTAAAGCAATGGTCAGACTACAAGGATGGTTTTATCTTTGAGTAAAGAAATGAAAGAAAGAAAAGAAAGTTCTTACTAACAGAATTCGTCGAACCATTGAAATATTCTAAAAATATTAAATAGGTCTATGTATGCATGATATTAACTAGCGTTTGCCAATTTCGCATTAAAATTTAATCAATGGGAAGTGGGCAACGTGAAAGCAGATAATGTGGAAGTGGGTTTATAATTAATAAAAATTTAATTTGTTTTTATATAATTACTAAGTTTTTATAAATTTGTTTCATTAAATTTTTAGTTATTAGTTAAAAGTGCAACTTGTCACGCCTATTAATTATTTTTAATAGTTTATATCACATATTTATTTGTTAATTTATTTAAATTTATTAAAATTATTCATTTATTTCAATAATTTATTACAATTTTTTTTATAATTTTCATTAATTTCTTTTTACGAAACCTGATTTTTTTAATACTGGATTCTTCAACTTACGACGTACTTCCAACTCTGGTTTAAATAAACCCAATGTGACGAAAACAAAACTTTAAAATTCCAAAAATAAATTCCCTCTAAACATCTGTTTAACTTTACAAACTTAACCAACATAGTCGTTTTTGTACAAGTAGGTGGTCAAAAGAAAGAGCTGCGCCCAATCGAATCAATAACAATGAGTCCTAAACACCGTACAAGTATTACAGCAGCTTCGGCAATGAGTGTCGAAGTTCAAAATGATCAGGATATGGCAGATAGTGCCTCTGGTGTTGTATATAGTATTCAGCATCAGCATTCGTTGGACCAGTCGGTGCAAACCTCAATAAGGCAGGTGGAATCATCGCAGTTTGATGTAGAACCCGTTGTAGCGGAACCACTAGAAAAGATACTTGAACATAAATTGGTGCGTGAAAAACGGCTCGAGATGGAGAAAAAACTCGATACGTTACGAAAGAAACATGAGAAGGAAAAAGTAAAAATCGCTGGACAAAAATTAAGCCCACTGGAAGGCAGCAAGAAGCCAAAGTTTGCAATAACCAATAAACTTGTAAAAAGGCTGAGCAATAAAAGTCTGTAAGTATGCATCCACGCCCCAAAATAATCGGGTGTTACTTATAATTAACATTACAAACAGCAATTGCTTTTCTCCTAGCGATCCAACTATTGAAATACCACCATGCTTACAAGACCATGGCACGCATAGCGATGAGGGTAACAAGGCACCAGTACCAGCACCAGCAGCAACAGCAACAACCGACACAGATGACGCAGTTACACCGGCAGCTTCACGTACACAGTATGAACGTCTCCTCATATCATGCCGGGATTATTCAAGTCAATATCGTGAAATACAAGAAAAGTATCATAGCACAATTTATGCTACAGCCGATAAAATCCTAAAAGCATCACAGGCCAATCAAATAAAACAACTCAAGGCAACATTAGACAGGGTGACAAGTGAAGTGATGCACCAATTGCAGGAAGCACGACGTAATGAGGTTAAAAACTTGGCAGCAGTGCATAGAGATCGTGATGAATTGGTTAGGTAAGAAATAATATCTATTATTATATTATTTATTTAAATGTAGAGTATATAGAGTATAAAATGTAAATGTCGATGTAGAGTATATATACATGCTATCGTTTAATTTTTGTAAGTTTAGTGTTGTACTAGTAATGTTATTGGTAAATTCTACAATAGTATCTTTTTGAAATCCAAACGAATTAGCAATCTCAATTAAAGATTGATCAATAATCAACTAATATAAAACAAAACAATAAACGAAAGAAGAAAAAAAAAAGAAAAAATTGCATTTCAAAATCAAAATCTAGTGAGCAGAAAAACGTCAACCCAACCCTTCCCAATCCTTCTTACCAGATACACTAATCTTTCTAAATTCTCGCCAATTTTTCTATTCTTTGTTGAAAATTCTATGCCAAATCTCATTTTTCATTGTCATTCCATCTAACATATGGTAAGCTGGATATGTCGTCTGTTTTCTGGGCAAAGCTCAAAGCTCAAAGCACTCTTAATAGTCTTTAAAAAGTTTCAAGAGTTTGATTCTTCGTAATGCATTTTATTTTGAATTATACGTAACAAGGTTTGAAGAGTCACTTTTCTGGACAACTGACCCAGCGCCGTAGTTGACTTCTGTTGTTATAATTTGAAGTTTTTTTAATTTGTTGTCAATATTGAGTGACAAATCCATTTTCTCTACTGTATTAAAACGAACACATAAACCACCGCTATACATAACTGAATTAACAATTACAGTTTTATTGTTGAAAACTAGTGCTATTCTTTCGTTGGAACCTTTTAATTTAAACATATTATCTTAAAGATGTATAGTATTTTTTATTTTATTTAAAATTTTTCTAAATTCATATGAATTTGTTTTTCCATAGAATGAAAAGAGAAGTAGCGAGCTCAGTTGTGGAACGTGGCGTAGCTGAACGCGTGCGTCTAACACAAACTTATGAAAAGCGTACGGATGATCTATCAAAACAACATGAGACTGTTCGCAATGCCTTAGCCGAACATAATACAAAGGTTTGTTCTGTTAATATGTATATATGCATGTATATATATAAATATATATATTTTTAGGCACGACAAATTCTTGAAAAGGAAGCAGACTCAAGAACTTGTGTATTCGGTAATGGATTTTTGGTGCTCTTTAACAGCAACTTCGGAACGGGTATTAGTAGCGGAGGCAGTTGCAGTAGTAATATGAATGTAGCCACCACCAATACGAGTAGTTGCTCCTCGACACTTGCAACAGGAAATAATTTCAATCTGAATTTAAGTGCTGACGATGCTACCACCGCATCCATCTCACCAGCTCGTTCCAGCAACAACATAAGTAGTGGTGCTGCAGCTTAGTCATAAAAGTCAATGGATTTTGACTATTTAGAATTTCCCTATTTATATAGAAAATAAAAAAAAACAGTATTTCAAATTGAAAATGTTCAAGATTCCAGTTTTCAATATTAAAAACACTAAGTTAGCGAAAAGTTACAAAAGTTACTAAAGTTAATTTCTCGTATCTGATGAATCTTAATTCGAAATTTAAGTAATTCAAGTGGTTGTCTATAAAACTTTACAAAGTAAAAAATTAAAAAAATTAATTTTAAAACAAAAAAAAAAGATTTCTACAAAATGTGTAATAAGAAACCAACAAATTCACAAACAAAAAAATTTAAATTCAAATTAAAAATAAGCAGAAGATTTACTCAAACTCAGATAAAAAAATTTCTAATTTCAATTGTTTTTTTTATGTTTTACTTTTATTTTAGAATTTATTTATTTAAAAAATATCTTTTTTGCTTTTAATTTTTTTTGATTAGTTTCAATTATGTTTTTATTATTTAAAAGTTTTTTATTTTTTTTGTATTATTTTTTTATTTTATGTTGTTATATTATTTTGCTATATTATTTTTTTATTTTATTTTGTTATATTATTTTTTTATTTTATTTTGTTATATTATTTTTTTATTTTATTTTGTTATATTATTTTTTTATTTTATTTGTTATATTATTTTTTTTACTTTTTTTTATTTTTTGTTATTTTTGTTTATATTTTTTTTATATTTTTTTATATATTTTTTTTATATATTTTTTTTATAAAGAGGTTGTTCGAACAGTAGTGAACTACAAGAACAAAAATTCATTTTATATTATTTTAATTAATTGAATTTTTGGCTGACCATACAACTTTTTTTAAATTTATTTTATTTTTTTATTATATTTTATTTTTTTTTGTTTTGATTTTTTATGTTTTTAATTTTTTTTATAGTTTTTAATATTTATTGTGGTTTATTTTTTTCTTTTTTTTTTGGTTTTAAATTTTTTTTATTAAATTTTAATATTAATATTTTATCTTCTTCTGTTTTGTTGTTAATATACAAATTTTTCGTTTTGTTTATAATTACAATATAAGTAATGTTTTTAAATGATAAATGTTGTTTAGGTGTTATTTCGTTTTAACGGAAATGGTTGTTTAAAATTAAAGTGTATCATTCTTTATTAAAACAGAATGCAACAAAACTAGTCCTTAATTAAATGGAATCTCATAATTATGTACATACATAAACGTATTGACGTATTGACGTATTGACGTATAGACGTATAGACGTATACACGTATAAACAAAAGATAACAAAAATTACTTTTATTATAAATGTTAGAGCATATTTTATTCAATTAGAACAAATTATATTAAAAAATATGATAAAATTGATATAATCTCTAGAAACTTGCGCTTGTATCTTGTAACTTGTATCCTTTCTCTTTATATTCATATTATTGTGTCTATTATTGTATCTATTATTGTATCTATTATTGTATCTATTATTGTATCTTATCTTATTATCTTATCTTACGCATAATGTAAAACTTTTTGGTTTCCATTTTGTATTTGTGCTATGAATGTATCTAAGCAGCTAAAATGTTGTATAAAAATAAGTAAAGCGGTGGCTAAAGCGATCGATATTATTTAGTATTATAGATATTTAAAGTGAATAATAGAATATCATTTCTTTCGTTTAGAAAGTAGTCTTTACTGTTTACTATTTACTGTTTACTGTTAAGTGCACATAATGAATATGAATATGAACAACTGTCCTATTTTAGTATAGATTTGTATGTGTGTTATTTTGTTTATTTATTTAATTATCTGTTTAAGTTTTCGATTATGCTTTGTTAAATTCTAAATCTATCTATTAATCTATGTGTCTATGAAACTTATGAAACTGTTAACTGTTAATTGTTAAGAGGAACAGCAAATTTAATGTGTAAACAAACAAAAAAAAAAAAAATCAAATTGTGCAATTACTTGTTTTTTGTTTTGAACTATATTTATTTGTACATCCACGATTACCAAAGCCTTTTAGCACTTAGTGTAAACGTAATATGTGGCATATCAACTGTCGTGAGCAAGTTTGTTGCATAGCAACTCTTGGCATTTTTGACTGACAATCACGCTTGAAGCACACGCATAAACTGAGGGTGTTGATCGTTGTCTGATCATACAGGCATTAAGATCACTTGAAATCGAACCTTTTATGTGGAATCCATCATTCTAAACACTTAGATAGTTTCTATTTCTAAAATAACTCAAAAATTGAAAATAGGTAATTCAGATAACGTGACATATATTCTAAAACATGTAGTTTTAGTAGTTTTAGTTTGCCATTTTGAGCAAAACTAGTCGAAAACGTTCAATAATTAGAACTAGTTATCCGTTTATAAATCGATTACAAGAAAAAAACATGACAAAAAATGAACTATCTTTAATTTATTATTTAATTTTATAAGAGTTTAATATTCTTGATCAGTTGATAATACCGAGCTCACATCAATCAATTAGTTCGGATTGTTTCTTTATGCTAGCAAAAAGTATCTGAAATATTATTAACACTCTTCACAAAATACAAATATCTAGATTAGATGAAAGATAATGTGTTATGTATTCTTTGCTCTTGTTAAATGCTTGTTCAAGTATTTATGAGCATTTAATTAAATTTTATTAATACATATTAATAGTAGCAAACACTGACGTAGCCAAAGGGAATGCACGCAGCAATGACCCTGCCATACGGCCCTTTCTAAATACGATTTAACGATGGCAAAGGTGTATGTTCAGTCCGTTTTGTGTACCCTTTGTAAAAAGTTTTACCAAAAATTTTGTTTTTATTATAAAAGTGTCAAATAGTTTAAAAAATTGCTGCAACTCTCATTCCTTGCCGAGTCACTCCAGTTTCTGGCTACAGTAATGGTAACAAACTCTTCAGTTTGATTCAAATAAAACGGTAGTGCGAATGTGGGAAGATATTGCAAAACACAAAGATGTACACCCATAATTTTCTGCTAGTTGCATTAAGCCAATTTATATATTCTCTTAGTTCCAAGCATTGCCGGGTCTACGTCCCCGAGTTACTCGACGACCAAGTTCCGTTCAGCACCCCCCAAAGACACTACACAAGCAAGTCCCAGCGGGTTACTACAACAACAACAACACATATTCTCTTAGAGCTACACAACCATATTTATACTTTCACATTTTGTTTCATCTTTAAACTTTTAACAAATCATCGTAAAGTCTCAATTTTTAGTTTATAACTAACTATGGTCTATGGTTTCCATATGGTCTATTGAATACTCAGCAGCAACGTGTTGTTTGTGAGTGATCAATGGCAGTAACTCCTAAGCTGGTCTGGTCTATTGTTATACCATTCATATTTCATTAAAATCTTGATTTTCTTTACGATCAATTTAACTTTTCATTCGTACAATTGCCAAGAATGCGTCTCTATGTAGTCTCATCAAAGAGAGTGTTTCAAGTATAGTAAACATATACATATATATATCGTTGGATTTGATTATACAGGCGTATAGGCATATCTATACCCGTTTACACTATATTTACACTATACAGAAGAATAAAAAAAATAAAAAAGAAAATTACAGAAAAGATAAGATAAGATAGTATTGTAATTGCTCACTCACCAATGAATTCAGTGCCTGGTTATGCCCATGGTCCCAACTAAATCCTTCGATATCCTGAATACCGAACTTTTAGACACATTAAAAAATATCTTTTTGGACGGACATACCACCTTAGATGTTGTAATTGCTTTAATTAAAATGCATGCTTCAAGTCTATTTTCTTTTAGGGATTTTAGCAAAATTATATTGAAGAATGCGTTTAAGTGTGTTTGTTTATTGTGTATGTGTGTGTGTGTTTGCATGCCATGAGATCTATATGTGTCTTGATAATTGATAATTGATTGTTTATAGAATTTAAAAGTAAAATATCTCGGTGTTAGTTGAAATTGAAATAAATATATCTCTAGGTGTTGTTGTTGATGTTATGAATAACTTAAAATTACTTATAACAATTTATATATAAAAATTATTCTAAAATATATATATGGTGATTTAAGATGGGCATTTGTTCCCCACACAAAACAGAGAGAAATTTATAAATTTATTTAAAGCTGCCCATAAAAAAAATAAACCATATCAGGCTTATGCAAGAGGAGTAAGTAGAGCTGGACATTTCTCTAACGAATCTTTTCTGTCAAGATTTTATTAGCCACAGTGCTAGAATATTTTTTTTTGTGTTTTACTCTAAATGCATTTTTATAATTTAGCAAATTATAAAACCTTAATTATTTCTAAAATTTAAAATTATTTTACTATACAATACATATAATATATTCTTTAAGATCTAATGAGTTTGGATAACATCACATGTAATGTGTAATGTGAGTATGTAATGTGTTAAGTCCGTAAAGGTATTTACCATTATTATACACTATAAAGATACAGTTGACATTTTTTTCAATGAGTACAAAATATGTGTGTCACATATAGAAGATATGTCAACAGAGATCTGTATAAACATGAAAGGCACATGTAGTATTAAGCTTCAGAGTGATTATCACCATTTGATCCGGACACACATTCGACTCTTAATGAAGTGATTAGTGCTTATTTACAAAAAAATCGTCTTGCAGATCGATTCTTTGAGAATATATATATATATATAAATATATAATGCTTTATAGATGTAGACCAAGATTTAGACGAAAAACCAAATGTGTAATATAGTGGAACGGTCTTAACAAATTGTATTGAGTAATTGTACTCAGGGCTATTCTCTTCAGCGTTTGTGGAGAATGGTATACTGGGAACCCCCTCTTATACAGATTAATTTTCAAATAAAACTAAAAATAAAAAAGTCAAATAGTTTTAAAAATTGCTGCAACTCTCATTCCTTGCCGAGTCACTCCAGTTTCTGGCTACAGTAATGGTAACAAAGTCTGCAGTTTGATTCAAATAAAACGGTAGTGCGAAAGAAATAAACCCCTAGGGAACTTGTTTGTACCTATGAAAAGAAAATACCATCAGAGCTTGTCTAACAATATAAAGATTGGATTGAAGATGCTTAAATTACCGAGGTACCTAATTCAATTAATGGTGCTATATAATAGTTAATGTATGGCTTTTAGGACGAAACTAATTTATTGGTATTGAAAAAATAACAATTTGCAAGATATATGTTTGTTTTCTGGGCTTCTTTTCATTGTTATGTTTAGGTTAGCTCAGGTATTCTTTTTATAATTAAATTATTAACACTACATTCACTGAAACCCTCTTCTACTAGTACAATGTAAAGTTTTTCTACAAAAATGATTCGAGGTCTTGAATAATAAGTAACCAATAAACTCGAATTTGATATTTAGAGTTCATTTTGACACTACAAAGTATATATATTTACGGATATATATCTATTTGATACTATACAGAACCATACCGATTTATGTGACCCATTTATATATTTTCACATTTCAAGAAATCTTGTCTTATATATCAATACAATAATTCTAACACTGGAATAAAATGATGGATATATTTTCAAAGATTAGAGGTTTCTTTGCCTTTTTTTCATCATATTTATCAACATATTTAGAGTGCTCTTCATTTCATCCATATGTTTGCTTTAAGCAAATTCACTATAGAACTATAAAATTTATGTCCTCTCTAATGAAAATGTTGTAGGAAAATATTAAATGGTTTGTGGGGCTAATTCCAGACATATAGAATATCTAATTCGGTCGATATTGACATATTAATAGATTTTAAATTTAATTTTTTATTAAACAATTGCCGTTAATTGAAATTATTAGATATAAGCAAAATTGTATAATTATGCAAATAAAAATCTTATTCAAATATTATTGTCATTTGAAGCCACTTCCGTTGGTTCATCAAATAATTCTTGTATAAAAATATACATTAGTAACATAAAGTATTTATATATACACATGTGTGAATATTATAAATATAGATCAATTTAATAAAAATACTCTACTAACAAAACAAAAAAAAAAAAAAAACTCAACTGAATTTAAGTATTCGGTCAAACTATACGATATCTAAGAAATGGGTTTCTATAGGTTACCAAAAATTTATCTTATCAAAGTATTTAAAATTAGGAAATTAATAATAAATTTATAATTCAAATTAAAGAAAAATTAATAATTAAATTTTAAAATTAAAATAAAGATTTGTTTTGTGTTCACATTCCCGAATTTTTAAAGGTTTGAGAATATATAGATGGAAAGTTCTTGAGAGAGATAAATCGGAAAATCGGTAAAAAATATTTGGAGATATAGAAAAGTGCAAAGTTTTTAAAAATCGGTTAGATGGAGTTTTAAGTGCACGTTAAGAGAAAATTCAATAGAATTATTAAAGTAACTAATTAATTAATATATTTAAAATTATGGATTAACATAAAATATATTTGTTATATCACATTAAATACTTGTATATGTGTGTGTTGAGTTTTTTTATGAATATTTAATAAATTGTGACTATTAAATTATAAATAAACTTATATTTATGTTTTGGTGTTGTGTAATATCAATATAAATAAATATAATTCAAAATAATAATTATGATGATGATATCTAATATTATTGTAATAATATAAAAAAATTATAATAGCAAATCAATTTGAAAAACCAAATACAAAATAATTAAATATTTAATTCGATTAAATTAATTTATTTACTTTAAGGTTTTTTCCATAAGGTATTCATTTAAATAAATAGCAAAGATGTTTTTGAAATAACTCATTAAGACATAAGAAGTCAGATAATAGCAGTTAGATAATAACAGTAAGGTAATAGCAATTAGATAATAGCAGCTAGATAAAAGCAGTTAGATAAAGGCAGTTAGATAATAACAGGTAATAGCAGTTAGATAATCGCAATTAGATAATGCAGCTAGATAAAAGCGACACTGGCACTATTTTAGAGTCGTTAGACTTAAGTGGTAATTTCAATGAAGAGATGGTCCATTGTACGTATGAAGAATAGTTTGGTTTTTTCAATAGGCAACATAAGTTGGTGAGCATAATTTGATGATGTCACAGAACAAGTCCTAAGCGACGCAGAATAAGGATTATTCTGTTGAAGATGGGTGGAAAGTGTTCAGGATAGTATATACCAAAGCGGTTTTATGAGAGAAGGTAAAGCCTCACTCTCAAGAGCATTCATGTTTTATTAAAATTACAACAGAAGGTGTCACTGTTATAAATTTTTATTGTAAATATGTTTCTGAGATTACTATAGTTTTATTATAAGAATATAGTCTAAACTTTAGTATATATAGTGCAGTGAATTAAATATAGTGAAAATAAAATGCTTTGGGCACTCTTTAATTGGTTAGTATAAAATGGACAAAATATGTTGTCTTGAAGTGTAAATAGATTTTAATTTAAATTAGAATTTAAATTATTATAAAATTTAATATATTATGTTTTTGACTAGCTAAGGCGATTAAGTCAGAGAATTGTTGAAGAAGGCTAATACTGGACTCTAGTTGGAGCTACGATAAAAATGATATTTTGTTAACAGAAAGTTGAAATTAAAAGCTATAGATAAGAGTCAATATAATACAAAGTAATTAATTTTGATAAAGTGGACTCTGTACATATATGTGATCTACAATTTAAATTTAGAGCAGTTTATTTATACTGATAAGCAATTTTAGTTAAATCTCTTAACAAATGAATAAAATAGTATATATATTTATGTAATCTTCAGATAATAAATATTATAAATCAGTGAGAATAATACCTCCCATATTGTTACACAGTTTCTGCTTTGAGACTTTTCCTACCACTTATGAAACCAGAAAGATCTTAAAATCAAACATATCTATGCTATAGGGTAAGATCTTTTTAAAACGTGAACCCACAATGCCATAGAATACTTATAGAATACTTATATTTTCTGAAAAGTTACATAGTAAATTGAAAAGAAAAATTTTACATTTGTTGTTTGGAATAAAGGCATGAATTTCCTTGAATATTTTGAAACATAGCTCTGACATAAAAGTATTTAGCATGTGCCATGTTGTACGAGGCAGCGACGGTAATGATTTTAGAGACAGGTTTCAATAACGACTGGATCTACGTCCCAGAGCTACTCGGGACGCTACTATTGATGACCAAGCACTGTTCAACACTGCTAAAAGGGACAATACAAGTAGATCCCTGCGGGCTACGACAACAACAACTTTATAGCGTCTGAATGATGGACTTACCATGCTTTATTGATTATAAAGTAATAAAATGATTTCGTGTCCTCAATATCATTATTTTTTGATTATTTACTTCAATATTTTGTAGTGATTAGTACGAATGCCACTTTAGCTAGGATAATCATTGTATTGTTCACATATATTCTTTTTGTGCTCTTCCCACTACAGATGGAAGAGATTGAATATATATAAAATTACTGCAGAGCAATAAATTTGAAAGTCTCAATGATTTTTCCATTTGCCTTTCGTGTGATGTTTCCTTCATGATATATCGAACAAAAATATTCCTAAGAGGAATATATGAATAGGTAATCATTTATGTTGACTATAGAATGTGACTTACACAAGCATTAAAAGTATTTAACTTAAATACAATTTAAAACTACATTTTCATTTCAACTAGTCCGTCATATATTATATTATACTATATGTAAAAGTTAACTTAATTTTATTGTGGTTATAATCTGCTTGTGATAAAAACAATAAAAATCTGTTAGAATCACAATTAAAAGTTATCACAATTTTAAAATTACAATAAACATAAAAAACTCTTAAGCATAAAACACAAAAACTATCATAGAAATCATAGCATAGTCTTTGTAAATTGCAGGCACATTTAATCTCTTTGGGTTCTATCTGATTTTGATCTTCGTTCCTTGTTAGCGCCTCTTCTTCTGGCGCTGTTATAACATCTGTACGAATATCATAGACAAAATAGAGCCTAAAGCTAAACCAAAACTTAATGCGGCCACCATAATGGATGATGCCATTTCTTTTTCATGTTGTAGAACGGAACTATAATAGAATGAATATTATTTATTAAATTGGAAGAGAGAAGGTCGGGAATGTGGAACTTACAGTGGTGCTCTCATTAGAATAATATTAGTCAAATATCCATTGCTCAATGCGAATGTTATGATCATGGTAATAAAAGAATAATCTGAGTGCACTAGCGTTGGCAAAAAGTAATGCTGGTTAGTGTTAGAACAAAGTAGAAATGGTACGTATAAGATTCTTAGTAGGGTCATCAGCAGTACCGTATGCGAGTTTTGTGGCTAAAATGGGAAGAAAATGATTAATGTTATTAATTTTAAAATTTTTACACAGCTTTAAAAACAACAAGCAACAAACCTTTTCCCAAAGTCCGGCTATTATCCGACCGAAATAGTCGCCAGAATTAAAAAACAGATAATTTACAACTGGCAGATAGTAAATATCTAAAAAGAAAAAGTAACCAAAATCAGTAAATGGTTAGTACTTAATATGTAATATGTACTTTGTTTTGTTAGAAATAGTATATGGATAAAACATATTTTGTAGCTTTAAGCCATTCAAGAGTTTGAATTTATGCTCTACATCAGATACGCTTTATTAGAATTACCATATAATAAAGATTTATGTTTTAAGTGGAACATATTACTTCGACCTTAATAGATCTTGTATGCTGCTGTAGGTCTTTACCGTATAGAAATCACTTCGCTTAAGGACTGCCTAATTATCAAGCATTTTCGTCCTAGCGAAAAGCCAAATAACCATATAGAATGTGATTAGAAGTCCCTTTACAAATGAGTGTATGTTACATTTTCTCTTATAAAAAGAGAATTATCTTCAAATAAAGCTGTTTCAACTTACCGTTCCAAGCGTTACCGTTTCCAAAATTTTCCGACTGCATAAGAACCGTTACAGATGGATATACTGAAAGCGTCGTCGTAAATAAAATACAAATACTGACCACATCGACGTATATTTTACTCATCACTTCATTTATATTTGGTTCTAGTGTAATTCCCAAGTCGTTCGTTCGACTTGTAGACGGTGTATCGTCTAGCGGTTTAAGCTTATTGCCGCCTTCTAAATAAAATCTAAAGAACGATTGCCGTGACATGACTTCATATGCAATAATCGATAACGATATCAAAACACTACCAATCGAAAAATATATAAAGGCCGTAGTATTTGGTCCAGCATTAAACGCCAAGACCACTATAAAAGCTAATGCTGTGAATATGCCTCCTAAAGCTTGTCCACTAACCAATGCAGTCATATATTCGGATGGAAAGAGACCTGCGATGCCAAATATACCACCTGACATTGTTGCCGATGATACTAAGGGAAGTGGAAAAAATGAATCAATATATTTTACATACCATATACCACATTTGCTTACTAACTATTTATAATTATGACTGTGAAAATTGTTATTAGAAAGAATTGCTCCTGCCATCGGTCCGTATTAATCTCTACAAATGCCGTAGTTATAAAGAATATAATAAGAATGATCACTAAGGTACCCAACATTTTTAACTTAAGCGGTACTTTATGTCCATAAATGGCGTTGAGTATTAGAAATGTTGTGCCCGATATGGATGCAGTAAGAGTGAGATCACATTCAAAACTTTTTTGCATTGGTGTTAGTTCTATTTCAACATCGGCGGTGTTGTTGATGGTGGTGTTGCGAAATTTATACATCCAATACTGTAGAAAGAGAATGGGGAAAGGTTAACATAAACACGAAATGGATAGTGAGGTTAATATTAGAAAATAAAAAAATACCCATATTCCAATCAGTTTAGTTAAGTTTAAAAAAAAAATATCTAATCAAGATTATAAGTAGTCATAGAATATCATAATATATATAAGCAGTATTTTTATCCTTGTCGACGAATGTAGGTTTGATTATTAGTCACTTGTAGAATGGTATCTTCGACAAATAGCTCTACGGTGTAAAACCACATAAAATAAAATATATATATATATATATATATGTTTACTTCATTGGTGTTTCGATGTTTCAGCACTTGCAAAGAAAGTAAATCTAGTAGGCTTTTCTAGGAACGGATGAACTACCCGAGCTACATTACGACTAAAGACTAACTGAAGACATCACACTTAAAATACTTTATTAGTAGTTCACAAAGTTGAATAGCATTATGCGATACTATGGAAACAGAGTTGAAATTAACAGGTTTCTGGACTACCACGGAAGCAGAGCATTTTGGGCATAGTATATGTCTCATGCTAGTAACTGTCTTTAACTGAACCTGAACAGAAGATATCCAAAGGATCTTCTGTGCAAAGGATCATTTCGAAAATATATATAATAATGTCATATATAATCAGAAATGAATGCACTACTAAGGTGTAGCACTTAAGCATTCAATTCGAAGAGTGGCTTCGGGACATAGACTTGGTCGTTCTTGAAGCCAGTTCATTTAATTAGGAAAGGCTATTAAAAACCAATAAACTATATATCAAAAAAGTAGCTGAAACTGCCTTTAAAGTGTTATTTCTTTGTTTCGTCCTAATATTTTTTTTCATTGAAATACATTACAAGCCATATCATCATTTTCCTCCATCACCCTCAACGACTTCCCAATCTCTTGTCCATCCTTGTATATTCTTGTATATCCTTGTAAAGTCTTGTATATTCTTTCATGTTATCTCCTAACAGGTCCCAGCGGGTTACAACAACAACATAAGTCATATCATTATCTACACTAAAGTGATTTTCTAAGTGATCTTTTCCTTGAACGGATTAGCGATTCTAAAGTCAAACCGAGTTTTCTTGACTGGCGAGTGTCTGCTCTGACTGTATTTGTGTTCGCAACATAGCGTTGGAAACCGCGTTTTCACTAGTATTTCCAATTTGTGTTTATTTTGGTGGACAATAGATGGCACTATGCAAATGCGTGTGGATTGTTTACGCATTACAGAGGACAGAAGTAATAGTTTTATTGAACAAATTGATTTTATATTCTGTTAAACCAAGTTAAGTCTAATTCATGGAAACTTAAAAATAGTGCGCTATTACATTATATGAGTAATGATTTGATTAGTCATTAACTTCAATGAGATACGTGCAATTGACCTAGTTCCCCAAGGTAATACTAACATGAAGAAAAACGTCCATGCATTTTGGTGCTGTAAGCGAACAGCTGTGATATGTGAGCGGTGATGCGGGCGGCGTTAGATTTTTGTTAAATGGTTTTGAAAACAAAACAAAACAAAACAAAAACAAAAACAAAATTAAAAATATAAATAAGAAAAACGTAAACTAAAAACAAAAATAAAAAAAAATACATAAACTTAAGCGTTTGGCTTCTCATTGAGTTTACAGAACAAAGTCGACAGTAGGACAGGAAGTGTAACGTGATAGGAGATGACTAACCGACGCGTTCTTCGATTTGGAAGAATGTAGGGAAACTCATTTGCAAAAGAGTATGAAAAATGAAAAAGTATGAATTTAATTTTTTTCCGCTTTTGTCAGAAATTAATATATTTTACTTTTTAGTTTATCTAAGCATTTTATACTACCTTCTTATCGTTAGAAAAACAAAGACTTTGAGTTCTTTGTTTGTCTTCTCAGTCGTCAGTCAGAAAAACAATGAATGGCTTGTAATTGATAAGGAACTGATACGATTCGGAAACCAAATGGGTCATTGTAGCTTTTGTTTTGCAGTTGAAGGCTTAAGCGATGCAATTTAAATGCACGATTTTTTTGCGGATTTAAAAAGAAAAAACATTTAAATACTAGAAGATATGTGAATTAGATGATAACAACATACATCTGCCTAAGTAGACAAGAAGTGAAATAGAGATCAATTCGATAAATATAATCTTTAGTTTATCTTTAGTGTAGATAAAGTCAGTTATTGTAGAACACTTAGAAGATAACGACAATCAAGACGAATCAAATATTTTGTGTTTAAGATTTTAATCGAATCCACACGACTATTCAGAAAATGCTTTTAATTCGTTTTAGAAAGCTGAGATTGGGTGTAAAATGGAAACCGTTCTTCTGCATGTACGACTACATACATAAAATATATATGTACTTGATAATATATATAATATATTATATATAAACAACTGAAATCGTAGCCACGAAATATTTGAAATGCTCTCAGCTGAAATGCAGGATCGACCTTTCTTTTGTTTTTACTCAAACATATCATGGGGCATTAATAGTAAATAGACACATGCATATATATAACTCTTTGATTCATTTTGGTAGACCTCAGCAACTTAAACCCCATCTTTAATGCCGGGATTATAGGATAATTGATTTGAGTACCCGTTGTGCATAAGAATGTATAGAGGAAACTTTCTTAATCGAACACTTACTGTCCGGTCAAAAGGAGTGCATGATCAAAAGTGATTAAGTTGTCTCAAATAGTAACAATAAATTTGGATCTAAAAAAGTTGGTGACTCAAGAGGGATGTTAGATTTTATACAGTATCCATCTCCAACACAATAGAGTTGGAAAGTTTTCATTGTATGTGATTTACCTATATATTGTATACCTTCATCACAGCAGTGCTGGAGAGTTTTTACAGTATGTGGTTTATAGAGTGCCCAACTCCAACATAGCATTATAATCTACAGGTATGGGTTTTTATACTTTTTGTATGTAGAACTTTAAGATGAGTATGACGAGCTAAATTGAGACACTTTATTGATATCAATGCCAGAATATGTTATTGAAGTAAAATAGTATAAAAATAAATAAAAATTTTGTTGTTACAATTCCAAGTCCTGCTCGAAACCTCTCTATTGAAGTGCAAAAGATGTACTGAATTTATTTTCGCAGTGTTAATTTAGATAGTATCTGTTCATATAGTGTCATATATAGCATATGTAAAATTTTAAGGGGTAGTCGTCAAGAAACATTTTAGTGTATAAGGTTTAAATGGTGTTGTTTCTCATACTATTCATATGAAAGATGTAAAGATATTTGACATACTAAATAGAGGCACTTTACCGATAATTAATTCTATACTAGAAAATGCTAAAGCAGTGCAATGCGGATATTAATTCTTCTCCAGCATTTTAAATCAATTGTATCGCTTCTATGAATCTCTATAATCTATGTGTAAAACTTAATTAAGGTTTATATCAAAAAAACATTCTTTCTGTAGTAGTATTTACGGTATCGACTAAAGAGCTATGGTAGTATAAAGTGGTAACAACAAAATCAATAAATGGCAATTGTTACCATTTTCCATTTTTACTATGGTATTCGGTACCAAGTTACCGGAGCTTGTTACTCGAGAGCGTAAATACCACTGTAGAGTACTATAGAGTAATTTTGTGAAATGAGCAGAGTGCTTGATTTGATTGCTCAGTTCCTTGACTTAATTTGAGATTGTGAATTACATTCTAGGGTTCTCTAGATACCAGATCCCACTATAGCTTTCAAAATGAAATGATTAAAAAACGTAGTACATGAATTGTTGAGATAATTTATATAAAAGTTTTTATGGGCTATAACTCTTTAACTGTAATTTCTCTACCCTATCAATGGATTTAAACCATTAAATGATTCATAATAACTTTATAACCTGGTACTGTTAACAAGCTTTAGTAGCTCTACAGGAAGATCTATTTTGGTAAAGTGAATTAGTGTGTGTGTGTGTGTTTGTGTGTTGATATTATCAGTGAAAGCAACTTACATCCTCCGCAGTGACGAAAAAATTCCATGGCGTCATCGTAACAACGCCAAGTAAATAAAAAACTATATAGGCAAAATGAAAGCGATCGGGAGGTGCATCAATGCTGGTCACATGTGTCGGTTGCAGTTCCACATTATGGAATTCGTGATTGTGAAAGGGGGTTGGCGTTGGCAGTGTGGCTGGCACAAAGCGTATGCTATAGTCATTATCATTGACAAAGCCACCCGCATCCGCTCTGCTACGCTCATAGTCATCATTATCGTAAGCGTCTGTTGGCTGCACCTCCTCGTTGTCTACCAGCACTTGACTTTCTGTGTTGTGCTCCGCCCCACGATGGCTGCCAAGCAGTCTGGTTGGCATACTTGTAGCAATGGATGGTTTTACCTGCTGGCTTTTCTCACTCTTCACAGTTCAAAGGTAACGCAGTCGCGTTTCACATTAATTTTAATTTAATTTATTACTTTTCCCTTAACGCGTATCAATTAAACGCTCGATTAAATTATTCACATTTGCACTTTTTAAGCTCGTTTTTTTCCTTTTTGAAATTTCATTTATTTATTTTTTAAAAACAATACCCCCGTCTTCCTGCGCATTAACGAATAATGAAATGAATCTTTAATTCCAACAACCTTTTCTTCAGTAATTTTTTTAAGACTAATTACGCCAGCAATAAATTAAAAGAAAACGCAAAACAAAACATTACTTATCGCAGCGCGCCTTGTTGTTGTTGTTATTGTTGTGACTGCTCAGTGCCACTTTCTGTCATCACGAAGTGTCTTATCTAGTTGAGGTGTAGTTGCTTGTATGTAATAACAAGCAACAGCTGTTTTTCTAGTTGGTGTAATTTACAAGAGGTGGCGCTAAGATTCGTGTTTGCTGCTTTAATTGTTATCACGTACACAAACCCTAAAATGCGTTGCTTGCAGAAACAGATACGGGAGTTAGTAAGGTATATGGTGTATTGAATATTTATAAATATATACCTGTATATATAAATAAGAGGTAAGACTAAAATATCATTCGGATATCAATTCCATTTATAAAAGAAAAAAAAAACAAAAATATTTCTGTTAAAGTGAATATCTTCACAATAATGTTATAATTTATAATGTTATGTCTAATATTAATTTGATTTCCAATTAAATGATAATTGTGATTTTTTGATAACGAATACATCGTTCTGCATAAAAAATTACAATTCTCAATAAGTTTGAAAACAAATTACTATAAAAGTCTTCCAACAATTTTGTGAAGGCATTCACTTTAATAGAATTGTATGTCGATTTTAGCATTTTAAATTGAGTTTATATGTGATACGGTTTACTTATTGTAAAGTTTTAACTATATATGTTTAGTATTTAACCTATTTTTATATTTTCGAAGCTAAGACTTGTAGATTACGAAAAGAATTTCGATTTTGAAAAAAAAAAATCAGTCCAAGTGGAAATCTATGTTATTATTCTAAATAATCTTCGTTGATTCTATAGTTGAGTTAGTGAGGAGTTGATAAAGCTTATGCACAGCATTACGCAGATAAATTATACCTAGATCAACATATATAAAATCAACATAAAATTGGGAATAATTTTAAAAATTTAGAAAAAAATTGTTCTTAGTCAAAGTTAAACTTATTAAGTTCTTATGTGGTTCATAAGCACATATGCTTTTGGTTTTATTAAATGGCTTATTTTGCGTATGGTAGAGCTAACGCTCTCACTCTTCCTTAACTTAAATATATGGATTCCTTTATTTATGGTATTTGTGGTATATGCGTGAACGACGATACGTTGTGGTAGATTGAAAAACGTTCGAACGATCAGATTTTGAAAGTTTTACTGGACATTTACTTTATATGGCGTTGGACATCTATTTATAAGTTGTCTGCGACATTACTATAATATTTATTGGTTTTTCTTCTACTTCATTTTGTATAAGGAAAAATACATATTTCTAATTGGAGTTGGTAAAAGCTTTATTAACAGAAGTCGAAATTGTCCGTCTGTCCGTCAGAGAAAATCATTTTTTTTTCATGTTAAGGATGAACAAAGTATTTGGTTATGAGCACGGTTGCCACTTGAAAATTTTTTTCTGTACCAAAATTGATTTAAAAAGGTACCATTTCTGTAAAAAAAGGTCCAAAATTTTTTTGGACCTTTTTGTTTTCTCGTTCTGTGTTTTTCATAGTGTTATAAATGAACAAAATATAAAATAGTGCAAAGTTGCATTTATAAAAAAAATTAATTGGAAATATCCACAATAAAGTTGGGTCGTCAAAAATGTACTAGTTTTTCAACATGAGTACCAAATGAAAAAAAAAAAAAGAAAAAGTACCAATTTTGGTACTAAAGTACCATAAGTGGCAACCGTGGTTATGAGTAACCTTTTTCTTCTTGGTTTATTTTTAACATAAAATATTTAATAAAATGAGTGGTAGATAGGACAAACTTTTTACATGCCAAGTCCACTATAGCCGATGCTATGCCACAAAATAGCAAATATTCTTTTAAGTTTGATAAGGAATTCTGTCAATTTGTTAACACTTACTAATCGCATGTGATCAGATTATACGCCCACAGTGGTGAATGGATCACTATTCATGTTTTTTGCGTGACCAAGACTGCGAAGTTGGAGGATGTTAATTTGCGACTGAATTCATAAAGTTTCTGTATGCCATTTACGTAACCAACTCGAACTAAAGATTTTACGAAACACTCTCTACTTTTCCGTCCCTACTTTTGCGCCATACATAACACTTGGGATAGATACTTAGAAAAGGAAGATAGTAGACGTTATATAAAGCATAAAATTTAATCAAATTTAATTTTAGTCTTAAGAAAATTTGTAGATAAAATTATTGTTAACATTGATTTGCTTAATTAAAAATCAAAACTTTAATATTTAATAATGATTATAGGACATTAAAACAGTTGAGACCACTTCCTTCACTTAAAGTCTTCAGAAACTTTGAAAATATCTTTAGTTTTAATAACGACAACAACCCTACCAAAACTCGTTCGACAGTTTCAGCTTATGAGACCCAGAATGGTATTATGTGGTGGAATTTATACTTCTATTCAAGTCTAAAAAAGAACCCATTTTTTTTAAGAACATTAAACAATATAACGTAACACTTTCTATATTATTTCACTAATTTGCAAATGGTTATAAAAATGAAAGATTTCTTTATTTAAGTTACTGGACTCACAACAATCATTTTTAGTATAAACTAAATCAAAACTAAACAAAAAGAGGTTCTGTGAAAATCCAGCGACATTCAAATTGTGGTATGAAGGAGCTCTCATTCAGCGCATTGAGTTGTGTAACCTTCATTAATGTCACATACCTTCGATTTTCGTCATATGCATTTGTTGCACAAAGTATATCTTTTGTCACTGAGTTCACGAAGATGAAATAGTGAACGTACCAGTACACAGTCCACCATTTACTTTCTTTAGAATCATTACCTATCCAGAAAAATGGCTGCCTCAATTTCTCATCGATGGTTAGGAACTTCAGGACGCCATCATACGAACTGCCAAAAGCCACTTCGACTTGATTTTGGACTTCCAACTCAAATACGCCATCGCTGTCTGTCGAATTTTTCTCCTTTGTCCACGTTAGAGGTGTGCGTCGGAAATTATCCGGCCCATTGTCACGAGGCGCATACATATATTCCCAATGCTTTATATTGAGCAGATGTGACTTTTTGCCGCTTTGTACCCATTTTAGTTGTTCGTATAAATTGCCAAAAATGTGCATAAAACGCGCTTTCAATTTTGATCGAATGTTTTGAAAATTTTCTTGAACGATGAAAGAATTGACATGCGAGATCAATTTAATCGGAAACAATGTATCAAAATCAGCATTCGCATGATATTTGTTTAGAAGTTGGATAAAAGAAATTGCTTTTGACTCTAAGTTCACATTTTGCGAAAGCGCCTCCAACAGTTCCACATGACTTATGAAGAAGTAAACTGCACTGATCGCGCGCTCCCAAATCGATTCTACAATAACTAAACTCTGCTCAATGTGTGCCAAGTGTTTCGAGAGGCGTTTCACCTCCACACTTTGAGCGAATGAGTGGGTTATAAGTGCCTCTTCATATATCGTCGCGCTGCTTTCGATGAGTGACTTTCGTACCAAATGACGGAACAATTGATTGCATTTACTCTCCTTTGAGTCGAGCATCTGATCATATGTGTTCAATAATTTAAAAGCATCTTTCGGACAATCACTATGGGTCTCTAACCAAAAAGTTTTCAACGTACTTTCAGATGTATTCTTGGCACAAAATGTTGAGTCCACATACTGGGAAATGCATAGCTCCACAAATAAAAAGCAGCAAAACACTACGAAAATAAAAATTGAGCTATAATCTTTCCGCACTACCATTGTGGATCGACACTGTTTATAAAGAAAATATGACTAAAGATGGTTCTGCTACTTTAGCTAAAGAAATCCGTTAAATTGAGTGAGGAAAACGTAAAGAAGCTTATCAACTATTTACTAAGCTAAGAGAGTGTGGGATTCAAAAATGTTGCTAACTATTTGAAAATATTTAAATATAATCGCTGCTTATAGGAAGATTTATGACAAAAGCAATGGAGTGAATTTAAACAGCCCGAGTAAGAAAAGAGTGAAGCCTCTTAAGCAGAGAAAATAAAATATTAATTATCGGTAAAGAAGTCATAGAACGATATGATCACTTTAAATCAATTTGAATGATCTTCCATCCATTAGAATGATCATTATCATTGACACGATAATGATTTACAAGCAGTTAAATAATATTGTCACCTAAACCGTAGTATATAGATAACTTCATCAAAATTTATTTACATATGTATTCTGGCATATACAGGGTGATTTTTTCAAAGTTCGTTTAATTCAGAAGATTTTATATTCAAATTCTATATATAAAAAACATCGTTTTGACTAATCTTATATTAGGTTAGTAAGTAGTGCCAAAAAATAGCAAGACTGCTACCAAGTTCAACGACTGCTCTGTGATATGTTTTGGCTAAGCTCTTTGCAAGATTTCAAGGTTTGATGGACTAGGATACTAAGCAATGGCAAACCGTGAGTGCAGATTGATTTAGTTTAAAGAAATCTGACTGTTGATTGATTTGAACAGATAATCAGTTTTAACTTCCTTTTGAGTTTCCCACTAGGTGTGAGTCAGTGTCGATTTAGGTGTGAAATATTATCGGCCAAGAAGAGTCAGTAGCACGATAAGATGGAAATACGATGATTTTAGAAAGCGTTTGGTATGATTTGGATTTCACATTAATAAATCTAGTTTATAGACAAAGCTGCAATGATGATTGTACCATTTATAATGACAAGTGCTGGATTTTAGGATTAGGCAGCCATGCGAGGAATCATCATAAGCCTTAATGCTTAGCAGTAAGGAATTATATTCAGTAATTGTCTCTGCATAGAGGACAGAAATTTTTTTTACACAAAGCTTTTAAGAGTTTCAAAACTTGTGTGAACACAGAAACCCCAATGTGGCAAGGCAGAGTTTAAGTCTGATTTATGGATTATTATGACAATTCCAATACAAATGCTGAAGATTCTCTTGACTTAAATATGTGGAAAATGATTTTAAGCGGATTATTTTATTTCCATTTATAATTATAAAAGACAAATTTACTTGGCAAGCTTTCTGATTCACTGTGTCACAAAATTTGGGTCTACGATTTTTATTTAGATCAATTAATTGAGCTTAGATTTAATGTTTCGTATACTAAGTATTGATCGCTGTTTTTATAATAAATAAAATTTCAATAAAATTGAATTTTAATGATTTTAGTTTTGTTAACATTGTTTTTCAAATATTTTTCATTGTTCTTAATGGTGAGCTGCTCATCAATCTAATTATTTCAAGATTTGAGTGAGAACCATACTTGGCCAGTCAGTTTATTACGTCAGAAGTTGATAATGAGACGCGATGAATGCGGCGATAAACTCAGATGATTGGGCTTCTCTTAGTTGACGTTGGGACCGACAGCCGTAGTTTAGTGGAGAGCATATTCAGTCTGATTAAACTGAAATCACTAAACAGCAGTTCTAGTTATAAACGACAGCAGTCTTGCAAAAAGTAAAAGTAAGAGGAGAGAACCGAGTGCGATTCCAACCGGTATTACATACTTGATTTCATACGCAGTGTGAAGTGGGAAATTATTATCTTCGACACGATTTTTTTAAGAAATATTGAAAATGACAATAAAACTATTAAAAATATTACAAATTAATAAGTCGTAGTATAAAATCGAAGTTGCTGGCCCATGCAAAAGTAATCACTGATTTAAAGAAACAAATCTGTTTCGAATATTCATAATTTATGATAAAAAATTGAAAACAATGCTTTGGAGTCCCTTAAAATATTCCTATTAAAATCAATCAATTTAAGTGATCGAATCTTATATGTATGTTTTTAAGTTTATATAGTTTTATGGCATTCATGATGATTGTAAAATCAACCCGAAAACTGCATTTCCATGCTTAACGTCTGTATGACTTTTCCAAATACAAAAATTGATTTACCGACGTTAAATTAAACGATCTAGGAAGGCATACTTCAACTCCAGTATAGCAGACAATACAGCCAATGAACACTTTTTATAGTAACCCATTGATTTCTTGTAGAAACTTCTTGGTGTCATTGTTTTTCATGTGACGGCTTAAAAGACTGATTAATCCAAAAATTTTAAATCTAACTCATTTTTTTGATGACTATATATTAATATTATATAGTTTTACGCACGCATTTTAGTTTCGTTCTTAATAACAATTTCAATTTCAAAGAAAGTTAACTATAAACGAACCTAAAAAGGAAGTTACATTAGCAAAACAGTTCCATTAAAAATTTATTTCTACTCTATTTTTAAATTTGTATAAAATCAAAAGTCCAAAAGAAAGTGAACGAGCTTCAATTGTCGAGTTGCGTGCTACGAAAGCCAAACGGGACTTTTCCAGACAAACAAGTTTATTCCCCGTTTGGTAGTAATCAGGCGATCGAATAATAGCGCATGATTCTGCCGTTAATATAACCAAGAGGTCGGATTTGAGAGGCCGCGGGTGTTAACTGATATATTTTAATATATATATATGTATATACATATATTGAATGAGGGGTTATTTTTCATATTTCAATCATTTTGAAGGTGTACTTTCTGTAAATGCAATATAGATGCTACAAAAGGTCACAACTATTGAGAAACTCATATGATTTTACAAAAGCGGTGATCTTCAAATGATAATCTTGAAGATTGTCATTAAGGTCGCAAGTATTCTATGTTTTATATGAAATAGAAAACAATAGAAAGACCACAGTATGCTCTATGCTCTATCCCGAGATAGAAAGACCTCAGGTTTGTATTTGTACTGTAGCGCTATCCGATCATTGTGCAGTTGTATACATGCGAACTATGTTGTGGTTTCTAGGGTAAAAAGGAAAAGGAGTTCATCAATTATTTTATATTTTTATTTATGATGGGAACATAGAAAGATTGAAAGATTAAAGCATCGAAAGTCACAGTGTGACACTTGAACCCACTAAAACCAAGACTTAGGAATAAATGGAGAAAATTTTCACAGCAATGTGGAAACTTCATTCTAGTAATCAAGGGAGAGAGATGTAAACGGATAGGCTTAATACCTAGCAGACTAAGTTTATCTAAGCCAGAAAGCATGGGCGTGTAGTAGGAAGATTGGAGATTAGTAAAGGAGGCGGGGGTGCGATTAGCGGTTGACTTTGTGACTAGGGTCACGAAAACTACGGCAGGAGATCTTTAATAGTTTGCCATCTATAATGAGGGCAGACTAATTGGGCGTCTTTAATTTAATTCGGCTGCGATCCGCTACATAAGTTTAGCTGAAATTCGAAAATTGTTTCCCAATAATTGTGTTAATGTTTACTGCTTTAAACCGCGGGGTACGACAATTCAAACACATGGTCGACTAGTCACTTAAACGGAATTGGACACAAGTGTATATTGTCGAAGTATGCGTGCTTAAGGGTGATTTTATCAAATGGAATAAAGTATTGGATTATTGCAAACCGATATTTGCATAATGAATTGGTCGTCTGCATGAGTACTACGGAGTGATTTATGCCCGACTACAAAGCGCAAACCAAGTGGGCGGCGTAATACTCAACTAAACATGTGCCATGTATGCAAACAATGAAAATAAGCGCACCAACTTCAACAAATGAAATTCCGAAAGGCACAATTTCCAAAGGATGTCTTATAAGCACAAATCCAAGTACAAACACAAGCAAAAAGCGCAAAAGGACGAATTCTTGTGCAATTTTTCAGCCTGGATATGTTGATTCTCTTCTTTTTTTGTTTGTAGTTTACTGTCGATAGTTGGTAGTTGGTTGTTGTTAGTTGCGAGTTGCGAGTTGGCTTTGTGTTCCTGTTCCTGAGATCATCAGAGAGTGTTGTTATTGTGTTCTTGTGTGGACGAACCGGCAAATGCTCGAGTACCCAATTTCAGGATTCGTATTGAATTCAAACTTGTGGTTCAAGCAGAAAAAAAAACCGGAAGAAAAAAAAACAAAAAAAAATGGAAAAGAATAAAATAAAATTATACAATTGAAAAGAAAATGGAATTGGGTAGGGTGGAGTAAAACAAATTAAAATGTACCAAAGTAAGATAGAAAAATTTTGAATATCCGTATGTGATGTCCAGTAGGAGCAGCGATAGCCGTAATAGCAGTGGTAGCAGTGCAAAGTTGTATGGCATGGCTGTTGTTGCCATTGTTGCAGGCGGAACCGGAAGCCGAAAGTGATAAACAAGTGTTGACCAGCCCATATCATTAATTTTTCACAAGGCAGAAGTCCATTCAATACAAACTTAAACTTTTTCCTTATCTGTTTTCTTCACTCGACTTCAAAATTTTTAATAAAACTCTGTATTGTTGTGAAATGTCCTTTTCATATGTTCCGTGTACTTTTTTTCTTTTGGAAAGTTCTTCATTTGCGCTATTGTACTTTTGCAGTTGTAGGAATGAAAGGATAAAAGTTGGATATAATTCGGTAGAAAATTTGTTTGTGGTATTTTTGTGTATTTATTGAGTCTCATCGAATAAAATTTTGCAAGTATACCAAATCGGATACAAAGGACAAGTAGAAGTAACTGCAGTTTATTGCCCAGATAACTATAGATAATTCCATATCGAGATGATCGTAAATACTCAGTCGCTGACAGTTTTAAGTTGATTAAATCCCCTGTCCTTTTGAAAAAAGAGCATCTAGACTTGAAAAATGTTGTTAATGTCCTTGAGGAAAAATAAAAAAGGTTTGCTTGTGAAGTGCTTTTTATAGCATATTCGAAATACCTGTGTTTTAGATTGGGAGTATGTGTTGGTCGAGAAAATTTTGTCGACCAGCGACCGCAATTTAGACGCCAGTAATGCAAGCACAGCAAATTAATCAAGAAAAGTGCATAAATCGATGTGTGGATAACGTGCTGAAGGGATGTGTGGCAACTACGTGGTTTGTTCTGTAACGAAAAGAATAATTTAAAAAATGTGATGGGTTATTTGCGACTGAGAGCTGAGAAATTGATTAGTCTGTATAAGACTATAGCTTAAAGGATTTAATTGGGGTTTCCTTCATAGAGGTATGCTAGAATTTAAAAAAAACAAGAAAAAATTTAAAAATTTCTTGCATTTTAAATTATTAAATTCCAAATTTATATTGCGTTATTTAAGAAATTATCCAAATAATTAAAAATATGAAAATAATTAAATAATTAATAATAAAAAAAGTGCATACATCCCTTATGAAGTTTATGGTTGATTAAGAAGCCAAGTAAAGCCGTATAGTGCCTGTCGACATCCTTTAGAATAACAGTCAAGGCTTTGCATCATTAATTAGTATCGGAAAACTTTTGAGTTGCTAAGTGAGAAAAAGAAAGGTAAAAACCTTTTTGACACCAACAAAAACCTTTTTAGGCTTCAACAAATCTGCAGTTCATGTACTTACTGGAGTACTAACGGGACATTGTATCATTGCGCCTATATTCCAACGGTGGCAAGTTCCAGCAAGTGGATTATGCAGGTGTTGCCAAGATGAAGAATCTATCAACCACTTTCTATCTCTCTGTCCAGGACTGCAGACAAAGCAACTTCAATGTCTTGGAGATCGCTTTTTCACTGGCTTGTAAGAGATAACGAAAGCAAAATTATTGGATCTCTTCAATTTTATCTGGAAAACCAAATGGCTTAACCTAACCTAAGCAGTCATATAATAACATAATAATAGGTTCCAACACAAATAAATATTAGTTATTCCACTAAATAGATTTTGGCATAAGTTTAGTAGTATTCTAGGGTTAGTATAATAGATCACCAGAGTTCAGATTATCTATAGTAATTCTATCTCAATGTTAATTTTTCAATATAATCTCCTCGCAAATCGATATAGTTTTTCCAAAAACATATTTGGGACTTTATTGTGTTTGAGTGAAATCCTCAAAATATCAACTTAATGTTGATATAATTTTTTATTTGACGAGAGTTTTTACTCTTCAACTTTTAACTAGCGGAAATAAGTTGAGACCCACATCTGATGTATAAATTATTTGATTAAATTATTCGATAGGTAATTTGTGAGTTTTTGACATACAAAAGTGTGAACAAGTGAATTATTTTGGTCAGGTACAACTTTGGTATTTACATTTTTGGTAGTTACAACTTTTAATTTTTCCAGTGAGTATATAGTTCATAATATGCTATACTCCAGTGATTATTTGATCCATTTAAAGCATTGAATTAACAACAATCCATTGTCACCTCAAAAGCAGTAACCACGACCTTTCTAAGTGATAGTATAGAAGAGACGTTTTGTGATATTCTTTTAGCTTTTTGAATCGACTGTTTAGAATGTAGACTTGTTCCCCGAATTGTAGTGAGAAGTCCAAATTTTATCAACACTTATGAATCTGTGATAAAGTCAATTTTATTTTGTTAAAATTGTTCTAATATAGCTTTAGAAATGTATTTTGACTTTTGACAAAAGTCAAAATATCGACTTAAAATATTATTTCTGAGGTAATACTAAATTGAAACTGTTTCAAAATATTTATGAGTCGTACAATTCATAATCCTTTATTTCAAATTTTTAGATCCTTTTTGGTTTAATAAAAACCTATTGATAACAATGTACTAATTTCTTAACAAACATCAAGTATAACTGTTTGAAATTTGACACAACTTTTCTGGCCTGACGATCGTTCCTGGATACTTCAACATGAAGGGGAGTGAAAAAGACGACGATTTAGCCTGCCTTGGTGCTTCTCCTCATGTCTGCTTTAAGTTGCTGTTTTATGCTCCCGTGGAGATTGTTAAGAGATCGTTAAGAGAAGTACTTATCCCCAATTTTTTGCTGGCCTATAAAAAATGGAGGATACTTATTGACTCATTGAAAAGAAGTACTATAAGGCGTGGGTGCTATAAGGCGTTATATTACTGCAGTACTTATAGTACTGAAGCTTTAGATCACTTTAGTGAATGATGTAAATTAAAGTATTAGGAATCGAATGATTTAACACTCTTTCGGTTTCCATCAAATCTTTTTAAAAATTAAAAAATAAATGAAAATTTAGTGAAAATTTATCTCTGCAAGCTCATTGAAAATTAAGTAAGTAAACCTAATGGCACTCCAATGGAATTTCTGTTGTGGGTATGCTAAAATAAAGGTTCATACCCTGCAGACTAAGGGGAATGGAAATTTTATGCGATATTCATACGGTCATCTGGATTTGAAGCTAAATAATTGCCTATGTCAGGATAAAAACGAGCTTTATGGAAAAATTATAATAAAACTTAATGTGTTGGCACTTGGAAAGGATGTCGCTGCTTCATACATGCAATGAACACATGACAAAATTTTCTGAGAAAAAAAAAAGCAGGGAAGAGTTGGGAAAAAAGTGTGCCACAAATAGTTAAGAAAAACATTTAATATAGTAAACGAAAAGCAAAACACGACTAAATAAAATAGCGAAAGGAGCAGCAAGAGCAGCAAGAGCAGCAGGAGCAGCAGGAGCAGCAGCCAAGGAGTAGTGGAAGAAGTGGAAAAATATAATAAAAACTGTCGTACAAATTGTGGCACTTTGCTTGAGTGCAAATAATTTTTGAGGACATAAAAATTTATATTCGCCAGCAGCGCTTCAAGTGGCTATAAATTCACTAAATTTTGAGTTTAGCATGCGTTGTGCTCGTTCTATTTATTTTCATCCTTGTTAAAATGCCAACGACATAAATTGCAAAAGAATTGCCACTTTACGGTCGTAAGGATCCATAATCCTTGGCAAAAACACGCAAAAAAAGAAAAAAATAACAGAAACGGCTTAAACCCGAAAAGGCGAAAAATAACAAATAATCGCAATCCGGCCAACAATATATGAACGTATGGAAAAACAAAACAAATGAGCAATCCATGGTATTCCATAAACTAAAAGTGGCGTAAAATAGAAATTTTTCATATTTACTACACCAAAGCCGATGCTGCAGCAGAAGCAGAAGCTGAAGCCAAATCCAAGGCTAAAGCCAAAGCTAACCAAAAGCGAAGGCAAAGCCAACTGATGAAAATATAGAAATTATCCTCCCACTCCTCCAACAGTGTTGTGCGGATATACGCGTTCGCTTAGGGATCTGCAAATAATGTTTTGATACCTACTCGTGTTAATATTCCTAATCCATAAAAAAATAAAGTTGAACATTTTAAAAACAACACAAATGATGACTAAACCCTTTCAGCATCTGTAATACTCCCAACACTCCCAACCCTCCCAACACTACCAACACTCACTTCACAGATTCACATTCGCTTGGCGCCGAACAATATATGAGCGCATGTGTCTGCTATTGTGTTCTCCTTGTGAGTCCTTGTGAATCCTTGTAACCTGTGCCACTTTTCAGTTCAATCAATTTTTTTGTTATATGTTTTCGTCTGATGTTGTTGCACTTCAGCCTTGCTGGCTGCTTTTTGCAGAATTCCGCATTCTTATTATCCTTCTCATGCCTACAATCAACATTGTCATCGTCCTTATTGTTATTCAAACAACGATGACATCACAAATTCTGCATAAATTTACACTTAATAAAAAATCGAAATGTTTCCATCAATTTCGTATCAAATACGCCGCTTAATCATCTATCATTTCAGTGGCTGTTCTCACTCCTTGCGTTCCAGCTTCTCTTATCTGTGGTAGCAGCATGCGAGCAGTACCGGATGGCAGCAAGTGCCGTTGTGTGGGTTTGGACGTCTTTGTTGGATTCTTGTGCGCTTACTTTGACACGAAGTTCCTTCCTGAATTTGTAATTTATTTCTAATTTTATTTAATTTTGAAAATGTAATTTCGCATGCAAAGAGGATTTCGAAACAAACAGTAAACAATTTTGAACAATTCATTCTCTTCATAACCTTTATTGCCGTCATTTTCTTTATGGTTCTTACCTATTCCAGGTCGCCATGTAAATCACTTTAACAGTTACATTTCCATTGAGTAAATATAGTCATGGTCTTCTCTATATAGTATGTTGGTGGTACACATAGGTATGTTATTAGTTCCATTTAGATATTTTTTCATTACGTATTTCCTACTTCTACACTAAACTTCTTAGATATTTTTTCTAATTAAAATAGAAAATCTGTTTGTCATTTTTAATATTCTTATAAAATAGGTTTTTTTCTGAAAAAATCATCCATCAATTTTGAGACTATATATGTATATGTATACATATTAAGAACTCTATAACTATACTAAGTAAGTGAGTAAGAGTACGTTTTTTTACAACTTACAATTATTAAAATATAACATTATGTCGAATAATATAGTACGACATTTTATTTGCCTTAGACCCATATCGTAGATTTAAAGGATTTACTTAAGTTCTTAAAAAGTGTCCGTTAATTTATTATAATTTTATCGCAGGTTCGCTATTCTTATGAGAATCCCATAAACTATCGAGCCAATACGTACAGTGGACAGACAAATAAAAAAATGAAACTCTAGTTTACATAAATGATCTGTTCATTTGCTTGTAAGACAGTGTCTCTTTATTACTGCAACTTTTCATTGTATGCGACCATGCCCTATGTGCAGTTTGACATATCATATCTCCAAGCTATGTTTGAGCAACCATTGTGTACGTACAACTAGTTTACCTAAAAGTTAAAAGGATGCCAATATTTATTGAGATTGATGCACGATTTATTGAAATCGTGTGCCAAGACTGGTCAGTTCATCGGTCCAACATCTGTTAGAAATGTAGTCATGACCCAGGAAAAATCTCAAGTTAATCGATAATTGATCTTAAATGTTGTGTAAATATAAGCTTGAGATACGATGGTGACTTAAAAGTTTGTGAAACACAACACAAAAAGTTATACATCATTCAATATTTATTTTGTCGTCTTCAAAGTAGGTCCCATCAAGAACAATTCTTGAGAACACTAATAAGAACAATCCGTTTGATTCAATTCTCTTCACTTTTTTCAAAGGCTGATTGAGGTATGGCCTTTAACTCCTCTGTGGATTTTTTTTTAAATGACAATAAATTCGGGACACTTTCCTAGTAGTCGTAATTTTAGCTTTGGGAATAGAAAAAATTAACACGAAGCCGTAATATGAAAGTACGGTGCTTGAAAGAATAGATTCATTAATTTGTTTTGTCAAAAATTCTTCTGGCGTTTTTAACCCTCATTTTTGAAGTCTTAAATACTGAATACTTTGTAGCTAGAATGATACATATGTATGTCCCATTTTCACATATCTCTTTTCCATCCTTTATGGAATAATTATATTTATTCGAAAGCAAAAAGAATAGCTGCTTTTCAGTGAAAATATATTTAATGCGTACTTTTGGAATTATGAACTCTAGTTTCTATATAAACTGAATGTACCTACGACATATTTTATTGTGAAGATACGACTTGAAGGCAAGATGGACAGTAGTAAATTCTCTTTAGAAAACGCTATGATAATTATTGAGTTGGGAGAGACCTTCGTTGATTTGACCATCAACATGCTTTGACTTTGGCTAATGAATTATTATATTAGGTCAAAATGTAGCAACTTGATATAGCGAGTCATATAGACTATCAACTTTGTAGTGAAAACAATTATCATTCATCTGGCTAAGTAATTCATATTGAGGACACGTATAGAGAAACATTATACTGCCCTTCTATGAAGTAATACCCTTCTTGTGAAGGGTATTCAGAGTTAATTAAAGTTAGTCTGATACGTTACTTGATGTATGTAATTTGCTGATAAATGGAGTTCAATCAATGAAATGAGCAACAATTCATCCATGTCTTTTCCATTTGAATTGTATAAACTTTTGCTGAAAATATTAACTTTGTAATAAAATAATCTTACATTCAAATTCGTCAAAACTCTTTCGCTATGCTGAGTTATTGCGTTTCTTACGTTTCTTTCGCTTTATTGAATGAGTGACAATGCTTGAAGTCTACTTTATAACTAGTCTGCAAGGGAAAAACTTTAGATGGCACTTCGTAATTTCAGTTTGTTTGTCAACATAACGCATAAAACATAATAATAACGAACGGAAATAAAGAAAAACTTTCCCTATAATTTTTCAGTTCCCACCTCGCCATATGCCTTCCGGTGCACGTGTGCATTCACGCGTCCCACTTATTGCATTTATTTCACTTGAGCACCTGCAAACGAAGACGTTAAGTGCAACAAGCAAGAGGAACGGAAAAAGTCCAACAAAACTTTTCACACTGTTGCGTCAAATATTCCACACTGCACACCCTTCGTATCGTACCAGGGTGCCTGCAACAACTTGCCAATGGATTCTCAAGAAATAGAGAGGAGGCGAATGTAGTGATTGTGGTCATTTCTGGGATAGTTGTGTGGGAAACCAAGACTGGTCATTCAAGCATAATTTAGAAAAATATGTGAGAAAGTGGAATATTTCCAAAGGCTTGGCAATTACGAAGCCGAGCCGTAGATTTGAATACTCGTATTGCTACCTCGAAAAACAGTAGGGCGCGAAAGTCATGTCTTTATAAGAAAATTAGTTCATTGTATCATTTTTACTTGAGCAGTTAAGAACTTCTCCTTCTTGCTCTTTAGTATTTTTTCACTAATTTTTTTTTACCCCACAATTCTTTATTTTCTTTTTTCTGTACATTTGGTTTAGATTCCTTTTTGTTTTGTTTTCCAGTTTGTTTTTTGTTCTATTGCGGTACAGAAAGTTTTAAATTCTATTCCAATATTTACGAGCTGATAAAGTTTTTGATTACGAGAAAAGTGTCCACACATTGACTTGCATGAAAGATTCAACCGAGAATACATTCCAGCACATTCCAACGCACACCATGTACTCCAAGCACGCCGTGGATATCAACACATGGAGACCCATTTACACAGTGGTACATACATTTGAAGTCTGAAGTATTGTGAAGTGAAATAAAGTAAAGTTGGCGGAATATTTGTGAACTGTGGCAACAGCCATTTGACCAGCGTCCGCCCTTACGTTCACATTTCGAGACCGGAGCCAGTAGCTCGGAGTTGGGAGTTGGGAACTCGTACGTTTAGTTTGTATGATTGCATTTGACAGTTTCGAAAACATATTTTGTAAAAAGTTTTCTCCAAGTTATTTCAACAACGGCAACTGGGTAACTCGGCAATCCGACAACTCGGCAAGTCGGAATTATCCGCAAAGAAATGAGAATGACGCACTGCATTGGGGTTGATTGTGTCTTAAAAGTTTGATGCGTTTTGCAAAGTTTTCAATTTAATATTGAAACAAATTTCAACCGACAAAAAAGTGTTAATAATTTTAAAAAAGTGTAGAAACAAAAGAGAGAAAAGAAAGGCAAGAAGCAAAAATAAAATGACAATGAGAATAAGAATAAGAAAATAAAAATAAAAAAGAAGGAACAGTGTATCCGTAAGGACCTAAAAACAGAGAAAACGAATTACTTGTTAAAGTTATATTCTTACAATTTTAATTTTAGCAAGACATTTTTTGACTTAATTGACTCATTTGAGTTAATTTATATAGCTGTAGTTTATGCGTTAGTTTTAATTAATTACACCACAAGAACAATTGAAAAAGATCTAAGTTTGAATAATGAAAATCCAAAGCTCGTTGGCTTTGTGCATTAACACAACAGTCCATGCTGCAAGTTTGATTGGATGCAATTCCTGACACTTGCAGTCCAAAACTAGCATACGGATAATTAAGCCAATAGAGACTTTCAAAGCTCACTAATTATAAGTATTTGGTGATATCCGAAGCAGCTATATGTTGAGTGCAAGAAGACTTGATTAAAATCAAAAAAAAAAAAAAAATTGTCTTGCTATTATGCATTTTAAATCAAAAAAGATTTGTTGTCATAGGAAAAAAATAATGACTGATTCTAAAATTTTTATTTCGAGATTGAATTAGTTAATCTATTATAACATTGCAACGTCTGATATAAATAAAATTAAAGTAACACATCCTGAAACCCATGCTCTCCATTATATCACATTATTTTGGAACTTATTATTTTGAAGATTATTTCAATGAAACCGATACACTCCATAACGAGTTACTCTCCATAAAATGAGTTACTGCATAAAACAGCTAAAGCGGATACGGAAAATACTTTTATTATAAAGTGAACTTATTTTTACTATTATTTGTATAATACCTACTGCAATGAATTAAAACTTAAAATGATGAAACATCAAGGGATCTCTTACTGTGATGCCGATTAAAGATTGGGATAAGTCTGTTGATGTGGGTTTAAATGGACGCTTCAGCTTGCTTTCAGATAAATGAAATTATTTACGTGACTGAAATCTTCTTTTAATTCATCTGTACTTCTGACATGTATTAATTGAAATCGTCCTTTTCTAACTTCACAGAGTCGGTGTCTATTGGCAGGATCCTTGAATTTGAATAATCGGTAATGTGCATTGTATTGATTAATGTGTTAACATGCTAATGTGTTATTTAGGATATTAGTTTCGGATATGTCCTTTATAAACTACTGTTCACGTCCTGTCAGTACTGTTGTATTTCTGTCCTCTTTGGCTATTTCCTTTCTAGGTACTTTCTGCTCAAAAAGTACTCGGATTTTGTAAATAAAACACACAAATTTAAATTTTATTCCAAATTTATTTTATTTCCTTCAAAATATGCTCCTTCTGAAGCGATACACATATGCCAACGCCTAACCCGATCTTCCATACTCTTTTCGTAGGCCCGTGAAGGTATGGCTTTCAGTTCCTTCAGCGAATTCTCTTTTATCGATTCAATCGACTCAAAACGCTTACCACGAAGAGTGACAGTGGTGCCGTGTTTGGTCAAAAAATCGAGTGCAACAAGAATTTTCCAAAAATCGCTAAATGCACTTGAGGTAGTCTCACGTTAACAGCTGCTGTAAACAAACTAATTGACAGATGGCGCTCAAATTTGTACCATATGTCAAAAAAGGGTGTACCAACATAACAAATTTTTGAAAAAGGTCTATTTCTTAAGGAGTAGTTAACAAACAATAAAATCCGGATACTTTTTGAGCAGAAGGTATGTCGTTTTGATAATTTTTTTATTAGTTCTTTATTTTCTTTATATTTTGTGAGTTTTTAAGTCTTGTTTAAGTTGTTCGAGGTTTGATTTTTATGCATTTTCTGTATCGTTTGATGTGAAATTTGCGTTTTTACCACAAAAAACAGTCTATAAAGATTTTTTGTTTGTGGTTGAGTGGTTGAGTGGTTTAAGTGATAAAATTCGTTAATAGATCTTTCTGACAGTTCTTGGAAATCTACTAGAGTTGAATGAAATCGTTTTATTGACACATTAACGTCTTTTCTTTCTCCTTGGCCTTTTAGCTAGTAAAAGCTCCCGAATTAGTCAATAAAGAAATTTATTGCAACCACTTCGGCCACAAGTATTACCGAGTATTACCTGAGCAAATCAAACGACTTATACAATTTGACATTACTATGTGTGACAATGTGACAATGTGACATTGATAAGAGAATGATTGCATATGAGATCAATCATTTTCAATTCATTTTATTTTTTTTTAATAACTCTAAAATGTTTAAAATTATTTTCAACAAACCAGCATGAGTAAGACTTGCAGTTGAAATAATTAATTAAAATTAATCACAAAATCTTTAAATAGACAGTTTAAAATAGTGACGTTGTGACATTTACACTACACTATTGAATGGTTCAAGGGAAGAAGAACTTATGATTGACATACAAATTTATTAACAAATTATTTTTTAATTAATCACGAATAAAAAGCTTAAACGCATACTGTTTTTATTCCTCGTTTACCTTCCGATCAGAACAGTAACGGATTTTTTGTATTACAGCAAGAAATGGACAAGTTAAAGGCAAATTTGTTAGTTCTCAGCAGGAATTATTACTATTTATTCAGTGGACTTGGCACAATCTATATCGACACCGAGAAACAAGAAATTTCCCAATCGACATTCTTCACTATATACGCATTCATCCACAACGCAGTGATACTCAGCGTTATCGCGTGTATGTTGATTAAGCCGACAGTGTTTGTATTTGGAGCTACGGAGATATCAAAATTTGTTTCAACCTTTGGCTGTATAGTTCGTTGCGGTTTTGTTGTTTACTCGATATTTCGACGATGTTATCGGGATTACGCCATTACTAACATATTTCAAACTCTTTTCAAGTTAAGAATTGGTTCCATTCTTATAAGTTCTTCTAATACCTCTCGCTTAAAACTACTACAAAGGAGTTACTATGTGAGAGTTCCTTTAATAGTCACATATACACTGTTAAGCACTTTTGAAATATGGAATGCTATCAGAGCATATTGGGTGGAACGCGCACTACGAGCGTGGGTTTTTGTACATTTTGCTTATAGTATCGATGCTACACTGTTGAATTTCTCTTTGGCACTCTGGTATGTAGTAACTTATCTCGAAAAATTAAACGTTCGTTTGAAGGAAATAATAAATAAAGTTATCAAGTGTCAGCCTTGTAATCTCAAAAAACTATCAGAGGATATGGAGCAATTATCTAGTGATCATATGAAAATATATAATGTAGTAAGGAGTCTCACACGACTTCACAATATCGAATTAATGTTCTTGATGGTGATTTATGCTTTTAGTTTTGTTGAATGTTCACATGCTTTTGTATTGACTTATACTGGTAAAATTACGTTAGATTCTGTGACATTCTGTTTGATTGTTGTATTTCTCATACTACAATTCTTGGGCGCATATCTATTGGAAACTACGAGCCAATATACCATCGATGCTTATAATATGGTTGGTGATATTTTGGGTGTTACTAAAGAAGTTCGGACCAGTACGAATCCAATCTTTTTAAAAACAGTCGGTATCGTAACTTATGCATTATTGCAATTTCACACCAAAATCTTCTTTTACTTTCAGTGTGAATCCTTTGCCTTACAACTTTCTTGTCGAAAGTTATCATTTGAAATACTTGGAATGTTTCATATAAATAAGAAGCAGGCATTCAGTTTTGCCGTACAAATCGTTTTATATATTGTGGTCATGCTCCAAAGTGACTACATGAATCTGTAAATCACCATACATACATCGCATGATTAGGAAATATTGCATTCAGGAGAAGGTTTTGCTTTAATTTGTGTATATATGCATTGTATTTATAAATTTCTATTCTACTGTATTTCTCTTGTACTTGTATTGTAAAACAATATAAATAAAAGATTATATATAACATACACCCATTGCTAATAAAATAGACTTATGACTTATTATGACTTTTTGCTATCTCTATGTGGGGGTTTCCCCAAATACCATTCAATGGATCAAATTTTTTATTTTTGTTGAGAACCCCCTAAGTATTTTGCTAGAATTGCATTTTACAGAATTTTTTGATTGGAGACCCATTAAAAAGCATGCCTACAGGAAAGCAGCTGACTGTCAAGGAAAAAAGCAAAAATTATTGCACTAGCTGTATAAAATGTGTCCATCCGCAAAATAGCAGCTCAAATCCATTTCAATGAAAGTAGATTTTAAAAAAAAAAATGATGTGATTGAAGAAGTGGAGAGGAAAAATGTATCGCGAAATACAAATTATACCAGGATCGGTTTAAAAATGCTGTTGAGATAGTATCTGAGGTGAAGCAGCATTTCGCAAAGGATGTTTCGGTTCAAACAATTTAACGTCGGCTCAATGATATGGGGTTTATTGTAACATAAGAACACCTGAAAAAAACTTCTCCTGAATATTCGAATCAAGAAAAATCAGTTAAATTGGACAAAGAATAAACGAAATTGAAGTGAATCTGAATTGTCACGAGTATTATTTTCAGAGAGTCTAAATTTAACCTTTTTGAAGCCAACAACTCTCACTGAGTCCATCGTAGAAAGAGACAACGTTATTTGGAAAACTTCTGTGTTATCACTGTAAAGCATACCAAATATTAAACTCGATCGATTTTAATGATTGAGGGAGTGATCTATGCAGTAAAGAACAAAAATATTATTCTGACTGCAGTTGTGCTTAGCATTAAATCCTTAATTGAGCTGAAGGAAAACCCTATTTTTCAAGACGATTCTGCACCCTGCCATTTAGTGTGCTCTGTGAGTAGTTTATTAACTTTTTGTTATTAAAATAATATTTAATAAATACGAATAGTTTTAAGTGAAATATAAACATGAAGTGAAAAGGTGCAGCTCATCGCAAAACTGTCTTTTTTTAGAATCTGTACTACTTTAGAAATAGGTCATTTTCTTTCTCTAACCAATGTAGTTCTTATAGTTATTCAAACAATATTTGTTGATTGTGCGATCGACATTGATTATATGGTTCATCAGTACTTCATTGTATAAATGAATTTTGTGAAACGATGTGAGATGTGAAATTTGCTTCTGCAATATTAGCATTTTCTATAAAAAATATATATAAAAATAATTGTGGTCTATAAAGTATGTTTGGACAGGCTGTTTGGATGGTTCTTGTTAGCAAGGACAATCACTCTTGGTGAATGGTGTTCTCTGAATGACGGTCGTAGCAATAAAATGAAACTATTCAAAGGAATTTTTATTGGTTTTCGAAACCAAAACGCCATCAATTTTTGATAAGACATTGCATGCGTCTTAGAGGAGTTGCCTTATGGTTTTGTGTGCTGTACGATAAATGCTGATATCTGGAATATTTGCGCTCGAACGTGTCAAAGCTTCTCGAGCAAAGTTCGTTTATTTATCTCTCAAAGTATTTTCTTGAAATTTTTCCACATTTTATAAAAGCAGTATATTTCGAGGACATACTCATAACAAAGAGGAAATGAAAGGAAAACAAGAACAAAAACTATTAAATGTACGAGATGAAAAACGAGATGAAAAATAAATATGAAAATATTTGTATTTTAGTGAAAAGTATAAAGCAAAACACGCTTCGAAAATGTGACAAGCTCAAGAGGGCTTTAGTTTTAACAAGTTTAGTATCTTCCATATTAGAAAGGTGCGGAGCGGATGAGGTACCAAGCGCATGAAAGTTTGGGTATGCAACATGTGCGGAGTAGCAAGGAGTACTAGGAGTAGCAAACAGTAAAAATACGACTGCGGCTATGCAATATTTCATAATATCACTGGAGTGACTGGAGTGCTAAGCGAACCAGTCAAGTGGCAGGCAGCAAGCAATACATATTGCATTTTATTTAAGGGCCCAAAAGGATGAAGTATTAAAAAGACTCGAGAAGCAGAAGGGGGACAAAGAGGGAGAGAGATGGAGAGAGAGGGAGAAGAAAATTGCTATTAAATGAAACAACGGTTTAAATATCATATAAAATATGCAAAGCAATGCACAGCGATATGGCAACAGTGAAGTTGCAACGTGTGTATGCGAGTGTGCACGTGTATGCATGTGCGACATGTGTGCTGGCGTGCACAGCAGTACATAATATGAATCATGCATTCAACATGCGGTCGAAATATTTTCCAAAATGCTGTGCTCGTAATGCCAAAAGTCAAAAAGAATGCATGAATACTAGCTCTAGCTTCAGCTTCAGCTTCAGCTCCAGTACCAGCTCCAGTACCAGCTTCAGCTACAGTTTCAGCTTTAGTTTAAGTTTGAATTCAAGCAAAATAACAACAGAAAAGGCTTTAGCATGCATCTCATTGATACCACTTTCTAACGTGCGTGGATGGCTTCCCCACTGCAGATTTACATCAACTTAATACAACTAGAACTATAACAACAAAGTGAAGATAAAATTTTTCTCCACAGGCAAAAAATTCCAACATTTTTACTTAAACTCCTCTAATAGGAAAAGAAAACAAGTAAGAAAATGCCACGAAACTTGCTTTCAATAATTTTTTCCTTCATCATTTTTTCATGATGCCAAATACTTTTCTCAACGAATCCGCAGTTAATTCTTGTGTCAGTCACACTGACAAACCCATTTGCACAACCACACAACACACATATATACACACGGAACGAAATAATGATACTAATGAGAAAAGTTTGCAGTTCACAAATTTTGTCGAACAAAAAAAAAACAAAAAAAAACAAAAAAAAACAAAAAAAAACAAAAAAAAACAAAAAAAAGAATACTGCAGAAATGAAAAGAGCAACAGAAGAGAAAGTAGAATAAGTTGGCAACACTAATTAAAATAGCTCAACAAGGCTCAATAGCTAAAACAGACTGATGCAAGGATAGACGAAAATTTATTTCAAATCAATAAATTTGGAAACTGTTCGGGAGCAGTTTTCATTTACAAATTTTTTTCTATTAAAACCGTAAAGGTTTTGAAAGTAAACAGATATGGCAACTCTCAACTCTATAGAGCAAACTCATAAGCACCGATAAAGCTATTACCAATATAGTAACTCGATATTGGCATTACCGCTCAGGATACTTCTTTACTGCAAAGAACTCTGAAGAAGCTTAAGAAAAATTTGCTTTAAAAAATGTACAGATCTGGTAAATTTCTCGAGGAAATGGTTTGCGACAAAAAAAAAACAGTACTTATATCAATACGGTATTGCTATATAAATATCGGAACTCAAGGGACACATTTCCAACAACGAACTCTAAACAACACTAAAAGGCATCTCACAACCAGTGTTTCCACTAACTTCCACTAAAAAGTGTAAATGGGGGGTGTCAGTGTTTAAGGTAAAATTTTTAATAGATAAATAGTTACTCTTAAAGATAACGAAATACTAAAGGATTTCTGCATTAGCGTTCATATTTTATTTTATTTCTTTTTGGTTAGAAGCAGAATCGATCTACCTCGACCCTTGAAGTTTTGCTCTTGCAATAAAACGTGAAATAATTTTCGTCATTTTCAGATTAAAAGAAATGAAAAACAAGCTTAAAACAACCAAAGTGTAGATACACAGCTTAGAGCAATCCGGCAACTATTATCTTTTAAAAATTACAGATGTTTCTACTCTTCAGAGTTGTCTTATATATATTGCAAACAATGGCTTTACTTTCGACTCACTTCCAGAAGCTAACACTATTATTAATCCCGGCCATAAAGGCATACCTGGGAATGCAGCGATTAAACAAGAATGGAAATCAACTTCCCAATATGTGGATTATCCAAAACCTGATAAATGTTATATCAACAACTTAAAAAAACAAAACCAATAAGCGTTCCAACATTATTAGTGTTTCTTCAATCTATATGATAATAAACTGTACTTTCCCTGTGGGTTCTGCATTAAAGAACCACATTCTTGATTCCTCTCTTCAATCAAATACAATATTATTTTATGGTCAATACTCCTCTCAATCTTCTTACTCGATATATTTCAGTAAACATTGAATCCACTTAAAAATTCCTAACAAAAATTCGACGCCTACATTTCATTAAGAATATTCTTCAATATCTTCCATATCAATCAAGATACGGCTCTTTTTTCCAATAAGATCGTATAAGAACTTGGTATCGTTTTTAACAATAATGGTATAGCAGGCTTTTTTTGAATTTATCAGTAGAACATGGGCAGTAATAAGTTTAGATTGTGTGTATTACTTATGTGACTGTTCTGACTGATTGTTCCGACAGACTGTTCTGGAGTAAGTAATTTCTGAAAAACGACGTAAACATGATCTAAATATAAACTATAGTCTGAGATTATGAAGCATAGTTCAAATATGTGAACAAAAATTTTTCAATACCGATTTAGATAATATACATACAGCTATTTAGATAAACACTCAGGTTCACGGTCCAAGTCTGAAATGGTGCAATTTCCTGATATTTGCAGTTCATAAATTATATACAGTCAAAAAAATCAACTGATTTTTCTAAAGACTACCGATGCTAAATATTTGGCGATATCTGAAATAGATGTATGACCAGCCCAAGTCTTTATTTGATTAAAAAAACTATTCTGGATTATTAGAACAATTGTGTTTATGGTGTAGTGCTCAAAATATGGTACATTGGAGCTGTTTAAATGAATTTATAGTTTTTTTTTACAAAAACTTGTTTAAAATTCTGACTAACCTCCGTATTTAATGCCTTTTCATTAAAAATTATTAAACCAGTCAAAATAATGAAATACATTCTATATTAGTTGCGCAAACATGAATATTTAACGGATTTCAGAAACACAAATTAAATTTAAATCATTTAAAATTTGAACTGTTTTAGTAAATTTGCGTGAGTTTAGAGTAAACACAATCGCATTCATAGATAAATGATATCTGTGGAGATTTACATAGGTTCTGGAATACACGATTTATGATGTAACATAAAGATTTTACCGCACAACATTAGCGAATCATTAGAACGCAACATAACTGAGGTGATGCAAAGTGTTCGGTCAGATGTGTGCCAGGCACATAGACAGATAGCCAGGTCACAATGGACAAGTTTACAGGGTGTTTTCCTGAGATTTGAAATACATTCATTGAATACACACATTGAATATACTGATGAGATAATTAGTGACGAAATCGGTAGTTATCAGATTTTTGATCCAAGCCTAAGAAGACTATTACGAAATCTGTAGGTTTTATAGAAAGATTAGTAGTTGTCTAAGGCACGTTCGACACAGCAAAATTTCTGTAAACTTAATAAAATATGATCTGCACCGATTTGATATTGTACTTATGATTGACCTATCGCAGTACACCATATACATATATGTAAGTTATATATGAGAGTCCAGCAGTAGCAGTGGTTAAGTTAAGCAGCTAAGTAAAAGTCGGTCAAGCAGTTTTATAGTCAAGCATTAATGGCAGTGGTAGTGAGGTCAGCATATGGCAGTTGAAGAGTACGGTCGTGTATATTTATAATTGGCGCTTGTCTTCTACGTTTGATATATTTACTATTTTTATTATTGGAGTATATTTAAATTATATTATATTAATTATTGGAGCTTGTCTTTTACACATATATCGTAGTATTGTATTTAATAACTCCAGCAAAGTAAAGGAATTTGTTATCCTTTACTTTCAGTTATCGAACTTCCAATCACATTTGTAAATTGAAAATGTTTGATGTTATATATGCTTATCCAGAAAGACTGTGGAGTAACCCTGTACTTTTATAACATTTTATTGTATTTCGCCTCATCAGTTTGTGTCTCGAATATACATTTTGTTGCGAATACACTTTCACACACTAAACATACGCACTCAAATATATTCTATCGCTGCAGCACAAACTGCTCGGATAGATACATGCAGTTATATTAATCAATTGATTCGCATGTGCAAATTTGCAGACACTCCATATTCGAACCCGACAAACCAAATTTGTTCAACACTTATTCGGACCGAAGCCGGAAAGCTGAATTTGTAGAATATGAAGTCCTTGCCCACATGTTAGTTTGTAATAATTATACAACTGTTAGGAAAATTAAAGTCAAGCTAGTAAAGAATGATATTGGAGTTCAAATATGAATCTATACATGTCTTCAGCGATCAATTGGTAAGGATTGTCAGCAATCAGATAGCAGAAGAAGAGTAACATAAAAGAGGAGCTTCAAAAAAATGGGAGCAAAGCTGGTTAACGACCTGAACAGAAATGTTTTCAAACTGTTTATATTATTTTAAGTAAATAAAATTCTTAATATAATTTTCAAAATCCCAATTTTATTTTACAACATTAGATACAAATTATACTATTAGGTATTAATTAGCTTGTAGGAAAAGTATGTATCAAAAAATCCGAAACCCATGTCCTAACTGATAATAATAGCGATGAAATGTGGTCATTGTGCTATTGATCACTTATTCCAAATTTCGATTGGCTCGGTCCGGATTGGAGTATAACTAGTATACAAAGAAATTGACGTATTATACATCTATGTATTGTTATAAATGATTGCATATCATTCTAAAATCATTTCTAAGTATTAAAAATAACTTCAGGTAAGAATAAAAATCAATTGAATTTTAACACTGACTTTGGTCTTTGCTGACCAAAGAAACTAAATTCTTAATACCATATAAACTATTGTTTTCAATAGAGACGTATTTAGAATAGTATTAAATTACAAAAATAAAACTTCATTATTTTATTAACTAAATGAATTTTTGGCTGACCATATAGTTGTTTTAAGTATTGCTAAATACCCATCATCATAGGTCTTGGAATTAAATCTAATTTTTTATTATTCGTTAATATTTCTTTGATAGTATCAAGTATCAAATTTGAAGCTCGTGCCCTACCAAATTTGAAGCTCAGAGTCAGTGTTCATTAGTCAAAAGACCCAAAGATCCGTACTTAACTTGTATGTTCGAACTTGGAGTTTGTTAATTTGATGTGAAAGTTTATTGAAAAATCCTATTGCCGTATTAAGTTTGGAACGAAATCAGTCTCAAAAACTTATTTAGGAATAATTAAATATAAAAAATTATTCCAATACCACTGATAATGGGTATTTGGCAATACTTTCGAGTATGGTCAGCCAAAAATTTAATTAATTAAGAAAATAATAAAATAAATTAAAACCCAAAGAATTGATTTATTCGTGAAATGTGAACTTTTTACACTGCACATACGCTTATATTGCAATTTCTAATTAATAATAAAAAATATCAGATATATAAGAGTATGATAAATATAATAATACTAAATAAAAATAAATATAATAATATATAATACTAAATGAATTGAAGTACTGAAACTCATTTTTTCTTCTATATATTTATTTCATAAAAATTTGTTCGTATGATCAGTACGAATGCAAAATGATGGGTACGATATATATTAATTAAATTAAAGAAGAAAACTATATGACTATATTGTTTTTCTTTACATAATTCAAATACATTGAAATCGTTACAACACACATCTTTATTAGAATTTCATTTATTTCAAGCTCTCCTTCGAATCACTATAATTCTCATTCAGTTTGGTTTGGCAATACTTCAGCGATATTCGTAAAAGCTTAACCAGATTTCGTTCGTTGGTCGGTTTCATATAAAGGTCCTTACACGCTCTGGGATGCTGCACTTTCCAGTGCTTGTAAGTGAGTAAACTAAATGTGTAAACTGTATTCACTTATTTGTGCACAAATGTGCCAGATACATGAAGAGTGCTGTTTCTGCGCAAAACTGTACCCGCATTCGTATCTGCAGCCGGGTGTGTGTGTGTTCTTGGTACATTTGAAATTTATGTAAATTCTCATTAGCCTAATTAAACATGAAATGAAACAATGTGCAAATATTATTCACATATGTAAATGTGTATCTCGAATATGCATAAACACACACGCACATAGCCACAGTTGATGGACGCCTGACTCCATATGCATCCTACCTAGATGCATTTAAATATGAACTGGCGTTGATAACGATTCTACACCATTCGAAGGTAGGAAGCTGGCCTTCTTCATGGCTTCTATAGTTTATGTTGGTGTGATGTGTTGCTGTTGCTGCTGCTCATACTGTCGTTGTTGTTGTTGTGTTGCTGTTTACTGTATATATGCATATATGCATTATCACCGCAATTCGTCACCAACAATTGCCACTTTATAATGGAGACAATTTAATAAGCTAAGCAAATGTAAATTAAAACGCTTCCACTGAATTGGGCAGACATTTTGTTCTGAGTTTAATTTAACACCAATTCATGCCACAGATGAACTATGCGCTGCAAAGTAGCATAATTTGCGATAACACAACCCAACCCAGTCCGATCTGATTCAACCCATTAGAGCGCATTAGAATCTAACCCACATCCACTTTCAACGTGCAGCCCGCCATTTGTTTATGGTTGCATTTAAGCTGCGAATATGTGTCTCACAGCTGCGGATAATTCCATAGCACTGGGAGCGCTGTGCACAATCACTCCCTGGGCCATAGTCGAAATCGAATTGATGTCGCCTGTCCAATATATTCGATGCAATATGTTTTCAAACAAATGAAAATAATAAATAATTAACAATGACAACTTCGCTACTAATAGTTTTGAATGGGATTTTGACTATCCTTTGTGTTTCCATTATTTTATATGCAAACAAAATACGAATTGTGACATAAATGGAAATCATTGTAGGCTAATCACTCTAATATGACACGAAAATAAGGGAACCAAAGGCTGTAATAGGCTTAAAATCACAATTATCCAAGTAACTCTTAAGCAGATGAGTTGCGAAAGGGACTGCATTGAAAATATAATGATCCTCTTTTCACTGTTTCAATTTCCTCTGCAGTTGAAGGCATAATTGTCATTAAAATCGATTTGCTGGGTTTCAAAAAAGAATTTCGAAAATTAATTTTGAAAATGGACGAAAACTAGTGCGAAAACTATGGAGGTACAGGAAGCTAATAACTGTTAGAATGGTCTTGCTAAAATATTTGAATACGTAGAATTCAGACCATACTGACGACTAAGAATTAAGATTATGGCAATATGCGGACAAATTAAAATTGGAGATAATTTGTAGAATAATGTGGATGAAGTAGATACTACGTATAATGAAATTGATTACTTGTGATCGGAGTTTTTATAATATTATAGCTTAAACGTTGAAAATATTAAAAATTGCAGCTCATTAGGTAAATATATCTATTAAACCCATTGGCAACCTTAAATAATGCTAGATGCTAACTATGATAACATTGCCTTTGGAAAGTTTGATTTTTTTGGTCATTATCTTACATACTTTTCTCATTTGAGTGCCATTTGTGATATTTAAAAGTTTTGATGATAATAATCAGAATTATAAAGAATACTTCCAGTTTTGACAATGAGGCTTCATTATTTGCAATTGCGAATATTGATTTACCAAGTTTCCTTATCACTAAGTTTTAGATGTTGATCCATGGTGCTGCTGTAGACAAAGGTTTAACTGTGGGTTTGGCACATTGACATGAAACAAATATTTTATCAATAAAAAACGTTTGCCTTCTTTTTGTTCGATTCAGAATGGACTTACCCTGACTTATGAGAGTCAGCTATCGATTATCGATGATAAGAAGCACATTGAGTAAGAATAAATATTGGAATAAAAATATATTAAAGAAGTAAATTTTATTCCTTCAGAAAAGAATTACCATTTATAAGCGAAGAACACCAATATTAACAGCATTATAAATGGTTATTTGTTTCATAATCCTGGCTTGGCAGCACATCCAAGTAAAAATATGTTTATTTAACAATATGACGATCAACTAAGAGCGATTGGTTGTCATCCAATCATTCAATCATTAAAAATATATTCTTCAAGAGTGAAGCTCATTTTTTTGCCTAAAATCAATGACAATCCATAAATTACTATAGGTAGACCATTTCATCCTTTTAAAGTTACTATCGGTTGCTGGATTAAATCTGAAGAAGTGCAAGCTGTCAAATTTTCTTGAAAATAACAAAGCAATTTCGACAGTGAACTAAAAATTTGAATGAAGATCATTCAATTTATCTACACTGGATTTTTGTTTGTCGGATTAGGTTTTTGTGGACAACTCTTAAACATTAAATTTTCTACATAAAATCGAACATTTGTCAAGCAAGTAAAGATCACTTGAGAAAGGTTATATTTTTCATCTAATAGCATGATCTAAATAATATACTGAAGTGAAAATTTGATTAAAATTTTATTTACAAAGTATCCTTACTACATGGAACTACATGGACAGCCTTGTATTAGTGATCAAATATAGCATATTACAGTTCCGGTTTAACACAAGTTAAAGTATTTCAACTATCACCGTTAGTTGTTTCTACAACTAAGTTGTGTATTTCAAAAAAAAATGTTCTTGTTCATCATGACAATATAAAACAACTAAACAATGACGATTGAGTCAACTTTCTTCTCTAACAGTTGATTAATAAAGACACTATTCATCTATGTTAGTTCCTTAGCTAATCAAACAAAATATTGAAGAGATTTTTTGGAAATTAGGCTCAAATTATGAAGAGTGTCATGGACTCGTCAAACTCAAAATTGTTGTTGTTTTTAATGCAAATTATAAAATTGAGAGCGAAAGAAAAAACAATATGTCGATTCAAATTGGGCATGGGCTATCTGTGCTTCGTCACTTAGGCAGAATAATATTATTCAGTAATAAATGTATCTTTTAGAAGCAAATTATTATAATTTCTGTGACACTCTGCTTAATATGCATTTTCATCCTTTAGACAAATGAAGTGCCGAAATAACTAAATAACTGAATATCTGCATAAAATTAATATTTAAAACAAATTTTTGCCTATTAATAAGTTTGTACATTCAAAATAAAAAAAATGGAGTATTCATTTACTCCATACATAATTTACTATTATTGCAAAAGCCATTAAGGCTCCAACGAAACAAAGAAGTATTCTACTCAAGTTGAATAATTAGCGTGGAGCGCAACTTCCAAAGATGCTCCTACTTTGACCTCATAAATATATTAAACTAAATAGACAACCCATTCTATTAACTTACACACTTTTTATAGTTAATCATTGCATGAAACTCACATAAAGTGCTAGTATGTAGCATTTAGAAGTTTGTGTGACAGCATTATTGTGCAGTGGTGAATTTAATTGTAACTCAGATGTCTTGGTTTAACAACATTTTCACATAACATAAAATAAATTGAAAAATATTTTTTTATTATGGAATATAATATAAACAATTGCTAAGAACATTATCCAATCGAAAACAGTCATGCTGAAATTTAGTGGCTTCAGAAAACACTAAAAGAAGTGGTTAAACAAACTTCAAAAAGTATCAGGAATTTACATACTTGCAGGAAAATTTAGCTAATATACTTGCAGAAATCTCTTATTAAATAATTTATAAAACAAATTATTTTGTAAGTATTAAAAAATTTATTTATATTAAAAGAATTAAAATTTTAAATATTATTTCTAGTCAGATTTGTGTGAAATTTGTAATGAAATGAATTTGATTTTGAACCAAGCTCGGTCGGGTTCTTACGAATTAGACACATTCTTCAACCACTTTTGGAAAATTTTAACTCATGGGAGTATTTCAAGACATGGAAATGTGTTATTCAATCTGAAATTGGCTGACATGAGAAAGCCTATTATCATACAAATTAACTTACTGCTAAACTTATATTAAAACGGTGTGATTTATTCAAGTACTCAATGATAATAACTTAATAAAATAATAGATATTATAAATAAGTTAAGAATAATACTTTTTGAAGAGCTCCTTTTTCTGAAACTCATTTCTTACTTGATATGAATTTATTCTCTGGTAAGCAATTTGAATGAAGATCATTCAATTTATCTACACTGGATTTTTGTTTGTCGGATTAGGTTTTTGTGGACAACTCTTAAACATTAAATTTTTTACATAAAATCGAACATTTGTCAAGCAAGTAAAGATCACTTGAGAAAGGTTATATTTTTCATCTAATAGCATGATCTAAATAATATACTGAAGTGAAAATTTGATTAAAATTTTATTTACAAAGTATCCTTACTACATGGAACTACATGGACAGCCTTGTATTAGTGATCAAATATAGCATATTACAGTTCCGGTTTAACACAAGTTGGATAGCGATTATAAAATAAGTAGGATCTTCGTATATCGTTTTGTGTGTTTTGAGCTTACTTAATAATTTACTAAAATTTAACAAAGAAGAATATGTCTAATTGTGGTAGATTTGAAACATGACGCACAAATATTAGCTGCGGGCCGCATGAGACCCGTGGACCATGCTTTGGACAGCTCTGCTCCATATCAATAAACAGGAAATCATTTGAGGCATGGTTAGAGAAAAGGAAAAAAGAGATTTACAGGAATAGCTTTACAGAAGAAGACTGTATCCACTGGTAACTTATCATGGAACATAAAGAAGGAACGTGTTCGAGTACAACAGCTACATCAAGTAAAGGGTTGTGCCATATTGTAGGTATAGAAGCATATGAACATATGAACTGAGTTAGGCTCAAAGACTTTGGTGCAGCCATATGGTTTGAGACTATGATTCTATTCCAATAACAAATAATGTTTATATTTTTAATTAAATAGTAATAAATTGTAACAATAAAATTTTGAATATTGAATTAATTAAATATTTCGGCTTACTAAGAAGTAATGTAGAAGCAACTCCCTATGTTTATTTGGAATATTTTTAGTTGCACTGTGTTATGAAATTGTTCCTCACAGAAAATGCATGGAACGGTTCTGTAATCTCATAGTAGTAATGGATAATTGCTGCTTCCTAGTCATCCCGCTAAATGCGATGCTCAGTGCATTGCATGGCTTCTATTCGGTCACATATAAGAAGTTCACATGTTCATTCACACTTCAGAATATGGAAACGTGAAGTTACTGGGAAATGCTCGGCGTTATAACTAAATATTCATAAATATTGAAAAGTTTTGTTGAAAATGCAAATTTGTCTGAAGCTCGAAGCAACAACAACTACAACAGCAACAGCAACAATTTTTCAATTTAAATTCATCATTAAAAGTTGAAATTTTCATTTTTTAACAATTTTATCCTTTTGCTATATTTTTTATCCTTAACTTTTATAATTACTTTTATTTTAGTTTATTCATATTGTGGCTCAAGTGTTGAACTGTTCAAGCTATCTATCCAGCGCTTGAAGATGAACGATGAACGATGAACCGCGCGTCGGGTTGCGTAGTTGTGGGCGGAATAAAATCGCTTTCACTGCCAATTAAAATAAAACTCGCCAGCGGAGTGAGCGGTGGGCGCAAAAACTTATGGCAATATAGCAGTTGAGTGAGCGCTGTGAAGTGGCGTAAAGCGGTTGTTTCATACGCCGATAAGCGAGCGGGTAGCTCTTCACACACAATTTGGATTGATCTCCTCGGATTTTCGGTGAGTTATGGTGCAGGAAATATTTTCAATTTATTTTTATTTATTTTCTCACAATTTTCCACAGTTTTTTCCATAGCATTTGTAAGATAATTAAAATGAATTTGTTTTAATGTTCACATATTCGAATTTGAAAACTTACTCATGCCTCTATGAGTGCTCCCAGGAGATGGAATGCAGTTGCGAATTGCACTCTATCAGTTTATTAAATCAATCCAATATTTGTAATATAGGAAAACTCCACTTCAAGTGCATCCCATTGACAATGGGATAAGAGCACAGAACTCAAGTTCAATTAAATCTGAAAAATATTGAAAAATCAAGTTAAATTTTACAGAATAATCAAAGTAATTATTAACTTATATATTTTATCATATCCAGTTATCCTGTTAATTGCTTTTGGAGAGGTTAAATGTGTGAGCGACTCAAAAGTGTGGGCAAGCATACGCCCGCATAGTTTACTATAACAGTATTACGAGAAGTAAAAATTCAGAAAATTTTATTGATTTAAAAAAAAACAGATATTGCAAAATATGAGTACCAAAATTTATAAAATTAAAACAAATGTATTAAAAAAACATGGAATGAATGGGATGTGTTATTTAATTTGCTCACATACAATATGGCAATACACTTATGATTTAATTTTATTTCAGAAAATAAAAATTATTATTTTTTTAATGATTTAAATTGTTTTTATTTTATTTCTTTTTAAAAATTAAATTATTACTTAAATATTTATTAATTAACCTACTTGGATGGATGGAATTTCGACAAAAAGCTCTTGGTCCTGGCATGGAACTTACAACCTGATGTGAAAAAAGCCAATGCTTAATCTCTGAGCTATTTCCACGATCAAAAATATTTTTATTCATTTTTAATTTAAAGAAATTGATGATACTCGTAAAAAAGAGAAATTTTGATACTTTCACTTACTGTAATTCAAAATTATTTTACAGAAATAATTTTTATTGAATAAAACATTTTCACCAACCCTAATTTAATTCTAATAGAAATAATTTAATTAAATTATTAATTTGTTAATAATTAAAAATTTCACTTATTGCAATCTAAAATTTTTTAACAATAATAAAACATCAAATTTAAGAAGTGATAATTAATTTTTCAAAAAAAAAAAAGTAACTTCTTCTTTGCTGCATTAAACGCCAGTTAGTATCTAAAGCGCCTTTACTCAATAGAGTCACCGACAACTTGGGTGATCCATTAAATATTGATAGTAAGTTATTCAAATAAATTTACAGAAGTATAGTTTGAAGCCTGCACACTCTGCACTCGATAGATGACTTCACTAGTCGGGGCCGAATGCGCAATGACGGCATTAGGCGAATCTGCGAGGTACCGAACATAATTAAATAGAGTAGACGGAGACAGAAGGAGTGGGAATTGCATGCAAAGAAATGGTAGAGAGACACTCGCGAGATTACCGGTTCGAATGCCGAAGAGATGGCGTGAATGCTGGACGTCTGGCTCTACAGAAATATAATAATTTGATATGTCATAATTTAACATGAATATATCCAATTTGAAGCCCAGCTTGTCTTCCTAAAGCAGTATATAGTGTATTTGAATTAAGAGTATACCTAACAATCCAAAATTGATTGAAAGAAATTATTTCTAAATCCAGCGAATTATCACACGAAACTCAATACTTTCGAAGTAAGATTTTTAATACTCAGTATAAATTTTTTAATATATATGGATATGGATAGCTCGTTTTAAGTGAAAAGTGGACTAATTAAAATTTATTAAACAGTTATTGTTTCTCAACTGTAATGAATTCTTTCAGTCCGAGTGGCTTTAACAGTTTGTGTGATGTATACATCGCAATAGTGCATATAATAGGAAAAAGAAAGCTCTTCAATATTGAACATTTTTGATGATAAAAGTGATTATAATGGTTCTGAGTAGTACTTCAACAACTTTAAACAGACGGATGAAGTCGGACTTTCTCAAGGGATCTTGACGCACATCCAATGATGTGTTTAAATACTTTTTGTTTATTTATATAGAAAATCTATTAAAAACTTTTTGCCTCCATTAAAGAATTTTCTAGAAGTTATACATCGGCCTGCATTCACTAAGTTTCAAAATGAAGACTTGGATTTTCTCTGTGATTCGAAGAAGTTGCAAGCCAATTAAGCGTAAGGGTTGCAGTTAAAAAATCATTCGTACCCACGATATTAGAGTGGCGGTGAAGGACTCAAATTTCACAAGCAAAATAAATGATCATATAATGAAGGAGTACTTCATACGAAATCAATAATAATAGCTTCTATTACAAATTTTAATACTTCACAAAAACACTTTAAAATATTGGTATTTTATTTCTATATACAAGTAAGTTTAAGGCTTAAGTGTTAATGTTTAGTAAGTCCTTAAGTGTTCGAAAGTAAACTCAATTCAAAAAAACTATTCCAAAAAATTAAATGAAATAAAATAAATTTGAGCATCGCAAATCCCACAACTGAAAGCTGAAAATGCATCCAGACAACAATAATTACAAGTTGTGTATGCATTCACAATACCAACTCAATCGGAAAGTATCTTGTACTTGTAAGCAGGCATGCTTCGTGCTAAACAGTAACCACAATGGATATATTCCGAATATTGGAAGGAGTTCAATGCAACCACAACACCGAATATGCTGCAGAATATATTGTATTTTTAATGAAAATTTTGTGATACTGGGAGTGGTTGGGGTGTCAATGGCAGTGGTTGGGGTGTGGAAGCAGTGTAAGTGGGTTTGGAAATTTTCTTTAATATTTAACTGAGGTGCTGTATTAATGCATCGCACTTAAGTGCAATGTGTGCATGGTTTCGGTAGTATTAGGCGAAGGTAAAAGTATACATTAGTTGAATTCCTAAAAAAAGATATAAAAAATCTTAATAATCATCTTAATAGTGAATTCGAATATACTAACATTGATATGTAAAAAAGTGTTTAAATAGATGGTTTGGATAAAACTTTAAAAACGGCATTAAAAACAGCTTTAATTGAGAAATATTATTATTTTATAATTTCATTAAATATAACTTTTTGAAGATATTTAGTATTACTTAGAATATTACTAAACCTGAGAACGGAAAACGTTAGAGTTTATTAAAGAAGTTCTTGGTATACTACACGTATTAACCACATTCAAAAAAAGATTACATTTAAGTCCTTGATCAAACGGTTGATCAATTGCCAAGAATTTTTATAAAATCTCTTTTTATCTATAAAACAAAACTCGGTCATGTTCTTCTTCTCGGTTATGTTCTTCGGTTCTTTATGTACCCTCGGAGCTTTAAGGTTACATTGTAGTCCCACATTGATGTCGATTTAAAATTGTTTATATCACTATCTACACCACTCTCGTTCTTAGGACAACTCTCGATTTAAAAACTTTTCCATGAAGGCAGTCGACTTTGCTGATATCTTCTATTTAATATTTTGTTGCTTTGAAGGATATTGTATTGAAATTGCTTACCAGAGAATAAATTCATATCAAGTAAGAAATGAGTTTCAGAAAAAGGAGCTCTTCAAAAAATATTATTCTTAACTTATTTATAATATCTATTATTTTATTAAGCTATTATCATTGAGTACTTGAATAAATCACACCGTTTTAATATAAGTTTAGCAGTAAGTTAATTTATATGATAATAGGCTTTCTCATGTCAGCCAATTTCAGATTGAATAACACATTTCCATGTCTTGAAATACTCCCATGAGTTAAAATTTTCCAAAAGTGGTTGAAGAATGTGTCTAATTTGTAAGAACCCGACCGAGCTTGGTTCAAAATCAAATTCATTTCATTACAAATTTCACACAAATCTGACTAGAAATAATATTTAAAATTTTAATTCTTTTAATATAAATAAATTTTTTAATACTTACAAAATAATTTGTTTTATAAATTATTTAATAAGAGATTTCTGCAAGTATATTAGCTAAATTTTCCTGCAAGTATGTAAATTCCTGATACTTTTTGAAGTTTGTTTAACCACTTCTTTTAGTGTTTTCTGAAGCCACTAAATTACAGCATGACTGTTTTCGATTGGATAATGTTCTTAGCAATTGTTTATATTATATTCCATAATAAAAAAATATTTTTCAATTTATTTTATGTTATGTGAAAATGTTGTTAAACCAAGACATCTGAGTTACAATTAAATTCACCACTGCACAATAATGCTGTCACACAAACTTCTAAATGCTACATACTAGCACTTTATGTGAGTTTCATGCAATGATTAACTATAAAAAGTGTGTAAGTTAATAGAATGGGTTGTCTATTTAGTTTAATATATTTATGAGGTCAAAGTAGGAGCATCTTTGGAAGTTGCGCTCCACGCTAATTATTCAACTTGAGTAGAATACTTCTTTGTTTCGTTGGAGCCTTAATGGCTTTTGCAATAATAGTAAATTATGTATGGAGTAAATGAATACTCCATTTTTTTTATTTTGAATGCACAAACTTATTAATAGGCAAAAATTTGTTTTAAATATTAATTTTATGCAGATATTCAGTTATTTAGTTATTTCGGCACTTCATTTGTCTAAAGGATGAAAATGCATATTAAGCAGAGTGTCACAGAAATTATAATAATTTGCTTCTAAAAGATACATTTATTACTGAATAATATTATTCTGCCTAAGTGACGAAGCACAGATAGCCCATGCCCAATTTGAATCGACATATTGTTTTTTCTTTCGCTCTCAATTTTATAATTTGCATTAAAAACAACAACAATTTTGAGTTTGACGAGAGCATGACACTCTTCATAATTTGAGCCTAATTTCCAAAAAATCTCTTCAATATTTTGTTTGATTAGCTAAGGAACTAACATAGATGAATAGTGTCTTTATTAATCAACTGTTAGAGAAGAAAGTTGACTCAATCGTCATTGTTTAGTTGTTTTATATTGTCATGATGAACAAGAACATTTTTTTTTGAAATACACAACTTAGTTGTAGAAACAACTAACGGTGATAGTTGAAATACGCTTTTCTTAGAAAATGAAATGAAAATAAAAAAGCCACTCTTTGAACATCTTCTACAACACATTCGTTGAACCAATTCTAACACACGCAGCCAAATATTGGCGAGCACATGAAAACCTAGGCCAGTGAGAATACGGAACGATTGTATAAGAAGCGGACTATTGCAAGTTTACATTCAACATTAAGTTGTGTACAGTAAATAAATCTAGTTCGGTCAGATATCAAGAATATCGCAATCGAGATTTTATAAATAAAGAAAGAAAGGAGATCAGTTGGTGTTCAAGGCTAAAATTTGTTTAAAACAGTTTAGAGACAACCAAATAGTTAAATATTAAACCGAGTGTTGGAAACTTAAGTAATTCGGTCGTACCTATATCAATTACGTCGCAGTGGACAATTCGAAAATGTATCCTGGCAGCAAAGCCTGAAGAATTAAAATTAGTTGGGTGTCCAAGGCTAACAGTGGCCGACAAAGTTTTAAAGATAGTGAGATAAATAGATAATGTAACGAGTCAAGAGCCTTAAATATATCGCAGCTAAAATTGGTATGTGGCAGTATAAGTATATAACTTCGTATTCACAATTGTCTTATACTCGCAACTTTTTGTCAAGATCGTTGTATATACTTTCGTCTTTTAACTAACACATACAAATTTTAATGACTTGCCAATGAGTTGGAAAAATAATCCTTTTCGTAACTTATCAGTAAGAAAAGTTTTGTGCTGGAATATACAAAACTTGCCAAAAACTTGTTAGTGTAGATGACAAATTATATATTTTGATTATTTTGGGCATTATAAAAAATAGTTATTTATTTTGTATATAATAATGTAGATATGCTTTTTTAATTTGTTGAATATCTGAAGCATTCTTGGGAACTTCAAGAAATATTTCGTACTAAAATTTTCGGCATTATATATAGTATAAGGTATACTTTACATGCATATGGTTGGGTGAATTTTGGTTTATTGTAAAAAAGTTTTTTATATGCATATCTTTGGCAGAATTTTAAGTTGAATTGCGTAATCCCAATTTGTCATCGTTCGCTTCTTCAATGCAATCTCACAATCTTTCTTAGCACTGTTTTGTGATTTGAGTGCTGGAATATACTGTCATTCGATATTGCATAAGAAATCTAAATTGAATAAGTTAAACACTTAAACGCAAATAAATATATATTTATATACGAATACATATAAATGTATGTATATGTTTACATATACTGTGTAGGTATATACGAGTATATATACAATAACTTTCTTACAGACAGCTGATGTTGTTCCTTATAAAATGTAAGTAACTCTTAACTTACTTATTTCGAATATGGGATTATTCCTGTTCTATTTATTCTTATGGAATATTTCTTTTCCGTTTGTTGTCTGCTCCCATTTGACTGAATTGACGAGGAGCATTAAATGCATTCTTAATATTTAAATGCGACTCCAGTCATGCTTTCTACTCAAACAGCTGCAATCTGTCAGCGACTATTGAGCGCAACTATAAGCGCACTTTTTGCATTTGTACCAGCAAAAGATATTGAACTCGCTTGAGTCTTTCAGAATTCGAAGATTTCACTTTGTGCGCGCTCTGTGTCCTTATCCATATGTCGCTGTGGGGAAATCACCTTAGGTTCGTTGCCAGTAGGAAGAACCATGCGATGGCAGCAACATAGCAATAACAACTAATGTCAACCGAATGTGTTGCTGCTATTATTGCTGCTGCTGTTATTGCATTTAGGAGCAGCAATCAATTTGCATGGTGCAGCACCTCATAAAAAATGAATCTCCACTCTACGAGTATATTGAAAACATTTCCTAGACACATAAGTGCACACTTGCATGTAGCACACTTATGCTGCGTACTTGCTTTTTTTCTAATTATTTATGCACAAGGAGTAAAGTAGTTTTGTCGTTTTGTAGTGCATTTCCCTTTTTTAAGAAGTTCCAATGAAATACTAAAAGAATTCATTCCGGTAAGAAGTGGTTTGAGGAAAATTAATTTTAAGCGGTTATAAATTAAAAGTGGAAAATGTCCTGCGAGATAACTGCAACGCAATTTGTTACAGTTTGCCATTCTACTTGGAACTATTTTTGCAGTTGGGATCATTTGACTGTACTTAATCATCGGAAGAGCCGCTTTTATGTGGCGGAAGTACTGTACCAGGTGCAATTAAAGTTTTCAATTGCGAAAGTGGAATTAGACAGAGAGGGAGAATGTAGCCATAAAGATATCAGATATGAATGGTAAATAACTTATGCGTTACGCGGAGTGTAAAAAACACAGAGAAAAATTCATTGTTGTAATTGCAGGTGCAATACTCGTTTGTTTTCAAATGTAAGCTTAAATTCAAGCTAAATATTACAGTAATTCTTCTTCATAAATAAGTGACCAAATGGACAGATGAAATGAAAAAAAAATGTATTAAGAGAAGTGCCAGAAGTGCATGATTTTCAACAAAAGTATTTTCCAAGCCACATGAGCTAAGATTGACTGAAGGTTGACGAAGCCTACATAAGTCAGGCCTACAAATTAAAGGGTTTATGTAATAGTCTTTATGACTGATTTTTTTTATAATTCCTCAGCTGATGTTGTTGAAGTCTGACTTTCACAAACCTGCCTAATATCACCATATAACTTGTAATATATATTAATTTTCTCTAAGGCTCACCTGATGCTTTGATATCTTTCTTGTCAAATTAGATTATGATGTTGTCTGAGTAAATTTAATGACATTGACCGATATTTTTTATTCCATCATTGTTGAACAATGGAATCTTTAAGATTGTAAATAATATAATTTTCTCGTAAGCTTTGTAATGTAATAAAAATGAGGAGTATATATGTCCACTTGTCTGTAACCTCTTTACAGATTTTATTGCAAAAATTTTTTATTCTTTACTCGGTTTTTGGTATAAATAATGCTTCCGCAGTGCCACTTTGAGTGTTTAAGGCATTAATGTGCCTTGTAATTTTACCTTCAATAAGAGAATAAGCGAATGGATTATATATTGTTCCATTTGCTTTTCTTGATTTATTTGAGTGTCTTCATTAACATACGAAACATGTTTATTTTATTACTGATTTGGATATATTTCCAAAGCTTAGATCTGTCATGGAAATGGGTAATAATTTTTTTTTAGGAAAAATTCATGTATTTTCTAATAAGCCTACATATTGATAAAATAGCAATATGTTGTTCTACTTTATTAGAGCATTGTGGGAATCATCAAGTCTTTTTCAATCTGTTTCAAGACGGAAGTCTTACGGAAAAGAGGGCATAAAGCTTAATTAGTTTCTCTCATGAGTTTAAAATTCCTATATGATTTAACGAGATCCATTGCTGTGGATTAATGTTTCAAAAGCCAAATGAGACTCTCAGATCTTCGTGACATTTTTGCTTTAATTTAAATATTATAGACTGCTAATCTATTCAAATAGAAGTAGTCTAACACAATTTCACAATTTGCGAATATTTTAAATTTGGTACTTAAAAACATGGAACGTGAATAGGAGGGACGGGACAATTTGAATGGTTTGACCTAAACGAATTTGTTTATCCGGTGAAGAAAATAAATATTTGTCGTAAATTGGCTTTCATTGCATTTGTTAAATGTCTTAATAAATACGAGAATCTAAACAAAACTTTTTATGGAGTTTCGAGTATCAAAAAGCTGCTTCTTTCATCAGGGCAATGGCAGCACAGTCAACTCAAATAGATCTTAAACACAAGTACAGTAAATAATTTATATGAAGAATATTTACATAAATTTACAAAAAATAAAAGATGTTTTCATTGTCCTTCTGCATTATAAATTCCACATTCACTTCTCCATGGAAGGAACAGAGTGGAAGACATTTTTGAGTTGTGCGCTGTTTTCGGTTCGGATGAGAATGTCGCATACTTACTGACACACACCCCTGCTAACATGGCAGGCAGCTTGCGTGCAGATGCTGAAGTGGAAACTCGCAACGACAAGAGTCAACGAAATAGCAGAGAAGTAAATATTTTATTAACATTTTATTAAGACTAATGAAATAAATAAAATTTTTCTTTAAATTTATTTACATACAAGTATCTGCAAGCTAACAATCTCAATTATATACTTCGCATTACTTACGTATACATACATGCTTAATTATTGTCTTGAGGAACGAGCAAATATTAGACTTTGAGACTGTGACTGTTTCTTTCAATTGTGCCGTTCGGACGGAAAGGAAAAGTGTTTGCACTTCATTTTTACACATCCACTGGCAAGGATGAGTGCTGAACGAGACTGGGCGGGGCACGAAATCTGTTATCGTGTATTCCTTGTTAGTAATTGTAATGATATTTACTCAGTCAAAATAATTCTTCTTCCACATGAGATACTTTAAACAATTTACTTTTATGATCCAATGACAATGAGAATTGCACTACCCCTGCTCATACTTTATATATCCATGTCACGTTACGCATCTTTATTAGGTTTAAAAAAGATTTCCCTAAGAAATGTACAATATTATTTTGTTGTATTTTGTAGTACATGTGTAAATATGTTGGTGTCGTACATAGTAGTGACGCTTCGGGGAATGCAGGGAATAAACTTGAAGGCCCATTAATTATTTGTAAGTTTTTTGAATAAATTTAGATTTGCATTCCCTTTGCGACCAAACTATCTAAATGAGTTATTGAGAGTCAAAGAACTTTTTGGTTTTTGATTTGAAGCGCAGTGGTATTTAAATGGATTTTAAGTCTGAAAAGAGCAACGCTCATTAGTACCTCAGATATGGTTGTCATCACTGGAGTTTAAAAGGATGTCACTTCATACTTCATACTACGTAAGTTAATGTTGATGGACTGCTCAACCTTCTGTGACTGTGGTTGTTGTACATGTGTTTGTTTTTTTCAAATTTTCTCCAATTCTTTTGGTACAAAAAAAACAAGAGAGAGCCTCTTGTATTTTCATACGAAAATTTTTGTTTTTCTCTTTTGTGCTCTCTCGTATTATAGTGCTATAATACGGAATAATCTCATTTATTCCATTATTAAAATACTTCTAGCTTATACTTCTAGTCGGAAAATTGATGTAGCTGTCTGATTCATTCAAAGTTTGGAAAACAGCTGTTCTCACAGCAAATATGAAATCTAATATGGAATAAAAATATGAAATGAACAAATATGGTGAATCCAAACTTTAGACTTCTTTCGAAGAAGACCTTAATTATGTAGTGTTAACTGTAAATGTATATGCTGTATTGAACTTTTACTTGCAGTCAAGGTATTCATAACAGCTATATTTTATCTTTAATAAGTCTCTTAAATCATTGATTTCGATTTTTTAATCGTTCTGGCGTGAAAAAGGCATATTCATTATCACGGCTGTCCAGAGTAGATGCGATCACTGGTCAATAGTTTTATTAATTTAACTTTATTTATTTGGTTCACCATAAAAATAAAATAATGTAGCTTTACCAGTACACCAAAAGAAAATTTGAGTGATTGTGTCGAGGACAGTACAAATATTAGCCACGGGCTGTGCTGTGGACAGCCTTGCTCATTATCATTCATCAACACTGCAACACTTAAAGTACAACATTACTTGGGGATAACCATACAATATTCTTAGGTACACATTATCAGACCATTTTAAATTCGATGAGATTCTTTAGAGATATTTAGGTATTCTTTAGAGATGACTTAGCTATATAGATATATAGAAGTTTCGTTTGTGTTATTTTTAGCTGATTTTTCTTGCAGAAATGTTGTTCTCCGATTACAAAAAAAATTTGCTTGCAACATATAATTATAATTAGAAAAAAACTGTTTTTTTAATAATTTGCATAATTCCATTTGTCCATAAAAATTGCTTATATTGTTTAATTAGTTAAGAACATTGAATGGAGTTTTGTAGTGTGACAGGCATTTTCACACATATTCAATAATAACTTCATGTCGCCAAATAAATATTAAACAGACAAAATTATTCTAATTTTGTGGGTGAGCTGCTCGTAAGAGGGGTTTCTCAAGCCACAAATCCACACCTAAAAATTAGTGTTCCAGCCTTTTTCTACAGATAAGATGCTTTCTAGGATACATTTTTCATAAATCCATTTTGCAAGAAAAGTAAAACCTATAATATCGCAACTGAGTTTAACATAGGTTGAATTGGGACATACCGATTGTATAAGGAGTGAAAAACGATTATGTGATGTTGCTCCTACACCCTACGATTGTTCCTATTAAAGTGGTGCTTTATACTAAATTATTGCTCTAAAGTAAGCAGACTTACTAGTAAGTAGATTTCTTTGTTTGTGAAATTTGTTTCTTTCCCCATCCTGGACTCAGCTCAGACTGCATCCGACACAAATTTCACAGGAGCTTTTGTCAAATTTACGTGTACATGTAAGTGAGTGCGTATGGCAGCTGGGATACGTATCCTTTCCGAGCTGCTGCAGCTCAAGTGTTTTTTTGTTAATTATGGGACAACACAGTTTATTGACATAATGACACTTTTTCAGTTCAGTGTCAATTTGCGTTTTGGATACTTTTTTCTGCTGCTCAGGCTGCTCAGGCTGCTCGGACTGCTTGGGCTGCTGACGTTGCTGTTTCCGTTGTTGGCTGTTACGGCGTGCGTACGGACTGCTTTGGTATGAGCTCCTGACGTGCCTGGAGTGCTTGAAGTGCCTGCCATGACACAATTTGAGGTAATAAATTTTTAAAATCAGCTACAGAAAAACAATAAATAATGGCATCGGCATCGACAGCGGCACCAGTAGTGGCGGTGCAAGAAGTGTTTCCCATGTGAGTTTTCCGGACTTGTAACTAAAAAAATTGTAAAGTGTAAAATGTGAAAAATGTGAAAAATGTACAAAATGTCAATTACGAGCAAAATTGATTGAAATTCGTTCACAAAAGTTCGCAGCACAATTACGGGAATTTGCGTTGAAGCGACATTTGAATGGGCTCAATATATTGACTATCTTATACTGAATTTTATATTCTCACTGCATTTAAAGAGGATGATAATGAAAGATTTTTAAGGAATTAAGTAAGAACATCCAAAATATAATTATTTTTTAATAGGCAATAAATGTGAAAAAGACAATTTACGAAACTAACTTAATAAAAGACTTTTACCCTTAAAGGATTTTCGTAAGTATGACCAGAGCGAGGATTTATTTATTTATGATGTCAGATTTTATGTAATTTAGACCAGATCGCATCAGTTCGATATAGTAACAGTGAGACGAGTTAGAGCAATTTATTAAAATATGAATGACTCATAAATATTGAGTGTAAGTTAGAATTTACTTTTTTAACATATGTTAGTACCCATTTTTTCTGAAACGTCTTACCAATTATTTTGTCTCTTGCTTGAATTATCCAATATTGAGATTGTCAATATTTCTTTCTTCTTTTTAAATCTTCCTTTCAACCACTTTCAAATGATTTTTATTATATCTTGCTTACTATTACAAATTTGATATCTGCTTCATTTGTTAATATATCTTATTATTCTTTATCAGATTCCTTTCATTTGCTTAGGAGCATGAAGTGGGAAAATAGTGCTCCATTATTGATGAATATGCGACATTCTTCCAATTTTAGTCATCATTTTTTTTTCTCTTTCTTGCCTCATGATTTTTCCTCAAATCTCACACTTGGGTGCTTGAAAACAGTGTCCCTGTGACCAGAATTTGATTGAGAATTGTTAGCTACAACGTACTGTAGTACAGGGTTGCTCCAAGCGGGCCGCGGCTAATGTTTATGCGGCCCGCAACGTGTTTCTAATAACGCAAATTTTCTTTCGGTATACTTTGGTAAAATTACATTATTTATAATATTTATGGTATGCGAAATAAATGAGTTTACATTTAAAAATTAATACAACTAAACTTAATATTATAACCATATTTTTATTTTTATCTAAAACAACTATGAACGTATTTATTTCTGTGACCCTCCAATCTGTACAGTAATTTGCTTTAGCCCGCGATCGCATAGGTGTGGACAGCCCTGCTGTAGTACATTCTTTGAATTCTCCAATACGTGATATATAGTCGAACTACTTAAATTGACGACAGTTGCAATTTTGTTGTATCATGTGGACTTGCCACAGTCCATCTATTCCACAATATTTTCTTAACCCGACCATCACATTTTCCCAACAATGCTAAGATATTTGTACAATACAATTGATTCGATGGCTGTGTTCTGGATTTTTATTTAGTAGTCCCATCGATATCTCGTTTTCCATAAAATATATATTTTAGCAGTCCATCTACGTTGTCGCTATTCCGATACAATTGCATGTTTCTTGAAAAACGGGATCTTCCTTGATTGATGAATAGCGGTATTTAGATGATTGTATGTTTCAACTGTTTAAAAGGTTGAATATGCTGTACAGTTCTATCCCTGTATGCCTTCATTGTCAAATTCTATTGTTCTGTAATTTCAGATTTGTCACAATACATCGCAGCATAAACAAGTGGTACAGCATTAGACCTGATGCAAGCTTGGGGTTACAAATGCTCAATACTACACTACACACATTAAACCCGTGCCTTTCGACCAGCAGAACAGATGGGGCAGAAATGTTACGCTATATGTTTTTAAAATTTGCCGGCAAACGAAAACTTACTGAAATTTGCTTACTTCCTCTTTGTACACAAAAAGAAATCAGTAAGTTCTATAATAGGTATATGTTAAGTTCATAATCCGGTTCAGTTCGCAAATATATACACATTTGTCTTATATTAAATTTTAAATTGGTAGGTGGTTTATCAGTACTTAGTAAACATACAACTTACAGGGTTTAACGTACTGCGTGACTCTAAGTGAAGTTATTATGGTGTTCCCAAGAAACTAGTTGTGTTGGGTTATTAAGATAGTCCTTGGAGTCCACTTGGACGTATGGTCTCTTATCATTTGTAAGAGTTTTTATATTGTATTACATTAACTTGTTGGCGTAATCTTTTGCTTTACGATTCTAAGTTGGATTGTACGGCGATCCGCTCAGAATGAACTTGAACTTGTGAGTTCATTCCTGTACGATCATAATTTTTAGCTAGGAATTTTGGAACACACTCTAACATAATTTGTCGGCCCATTGCATTGCTAGGCGATCCTAATTTATGCGTAAAAGCTTTTCAGCATCCAATAAGGGTAGCTTCATAAAAATATCTTTGATGTTTTCTGGTTTCAGATGCGATTGCATTTAATTCACCAACTTTGAGTATTGTTAGCGCTTCATTTAACTACTTAAACTCTTGTTAACTTTAACAAACTATTTAAAATAAATTTAAAATATGTTGTTGTTTTCCGGGTATAGTTTCACAAAGTAAAAAGCTGAAATAATTCAACATTCGAAATAAGTTTCGAGGCAAACGAACGCATCACAGCTGCATTTAGCGGCACTTTTGTCCTGCGTTTATGTCCTGAACTTTCCTGTCGTGTTTTGTTTCATACTATTTTCTTTTATCTCACCTGGAACGGCTTTACCTTTATTGTACGAGAAGTCGCAGCGGCGGATGTGGACACGAAATGTACGCCTTGGTGAAAAAAATTCTTGCAAATATGCGCCGCGTAAAAATTTCCGTAACTCAGTAAAATTCTTATTTAATTTTATTTGCAAGAGCGGAACAATGTGACAGGAAGAAATGCGAAGCATTCGCAGATGGAAGTAAGTCGAGTACTACCAGCAAAGAAGGAATTACTAGGAGTTGAAGCTGTGGGTTGACGAGAAAGAAGGAATAAAGAGGGACTGGGAGTGGATTGTAATGCGGTTTATTGAAAACTCAATGTCTTAGCTTGGGACGGCACAATCGGAATTTTACAGACCATTTCTTTAACTTGGAAAGGATGATTTGTGCTTGCGCTGGGTGGTTGACGAATGATATGGCGACGGGAGTAGTAGGCAGTATTGTCGCTATATTAAAATGCAACATAATGCAAATTGCAGAAACTTTTACACTTGCCAAACTCAAATGTTTCACAACACACAAAAAGTTTTAGGTTGAAAAGTTGCCTCAGCACAGCAATACGAACATATTTGAGGTATTTCTCGACTACACAATAAAATCCACTTAAATACCGTTGACTGCATTTATATAGTCCAACGGTGGCGGTGGCGATGACGGTGGCGATGATGATGGCGATGATGATGGCGGCGGCATTGGAGATAGGCAGAGGAGAAGTGCCAGTACTGGTGCCATAACTTAACAAAAGTGTTGCATATTGTGAGAACTTGCTCGTTCCGCATTTCCAGTTCGTTACAGAAATGCAATAAAAATGCGAATTATTAAGTAAACTTTTTGCCACGCCTGTTTGCCCACCATTCTAATTCTTCATCTGCCGTTCTTTGCCTTTATTTACTTATTTACTTATATTTCATAAAGAAAAATTTGTAAACATCTTAAAATTTTAAATCACATTTATTATGAGAATCCTGCTGCCATTGTGAAAACTTGCAGAAGCAGAAGACATGCCTCAAAGTTTTCATTCCATCATGCACCAGTTTTGTAGTTTTGTTGCAGTTTCATATCCTTTTTCCTTTTTTGAGTTGACAGTAGGAAAATAAGAGTCCTTTAAAAAAGGAAAAAATTTTCTAATTTAATTTATATTTTTTTAACTTAAAACTTTATTAAAAATGGACTATATATAAATATGTAAGAAATTTACATGTCTTCACTAACCACAGAACTTAATTAACATTAAGACCCAGGCCGAAATTGAGTATGGCTCATGCAAGGATTCTTAAGGATTCTTTGATTAACTTTTGTTGTAAGTATATAAGTAATTATTTTCAAATTCTTTGGCTTCACAAATTCCAAACAAAAATATATAAAACGAGTCTTAACAGTAATGAAATAAGTAAACATTATTGAATAGGAAGCGAAATTCGGAAATCGCGATTCGCCCTCTTAATTAAAAACGCTTCCGATTCGCGAGGTTCACATAACAAATTTCCACTTCTCGCCTATGTTTTCGGTTGTTTGCTTTCTGGTGTAAATCAACAGATATACGAGAGATAAGTGGGGAACGATTTGTGGCAAGTGTGGCTTGTTAGGTGGTCGCCGTTTTAGTAGCGTGTTCCAAGTTTCCGGTTTCAATTTACAGTTAAGTGGAAACGATTGATTAGAAAGTATCTACATGAGGACGGGTATTTCCGCTGAGAATTTATAACCGCGAAATTGTGTAATTTTGTAATCGTAGATTTTACCATAAACAAATTTTAGTTTAACAAGTGTGTGCCGGCGAGTGTATGGAATAGGGAACAAATCATATTGGTTGCTCTTGCTTACAATGAGTAAGATATATGAGATAGTTTTGAAACAGTAAGCGGTTACTAGAAAAAGATAGTCGTAAAGTTTAATATCAAATAGAAAACGAAACAATTTAAGAAAATTAACTTCGTATTAATTTCTACATGCCTAGAACTATTGCGATACGCACTTATATCAATACATATAAACATGTGTACACCGAAAGCTCTCTAAAGCGGATTCCAATAGAACTAGTATTTCTCGGATTAAAAGTACTACTGGTTTAAAAAAAATTCTTCTTTTGCAAACTGGGGACTAAAAACATTCTACAGTTGAGAGAAATGTCCGCCAACGATAATTTTGAAAATTGTACATAATATGTATCAAAATCATACTCTTAAATGTATGTAAATGTAAAAATGAAGTTATATTTAACTCGGTTCTTAAATAGTTTAACATCAATTAGGTCCACATACTTCAGAACTAGATGCCATTAGAACTTTCTTTTTTACTATGTGGCAGTTCCACACATTTCCCTTTAAGTGGTGTTATATATTCTTACCAAGAAGAAATTCAACGAATATGGAAGTGATTGCAAAATAGTCTGTTATGTGCAATGAAAGCCTTGCGGTTGGGATTATTATTTTCAAAACCAGAAGAATTTCTTCTTTTTCTTTTTTGTATGCTTTTTTCATGTATGCTGTCAGAAGAAATATACAAATAATCCATTTATTCAATTTATGTAATAGCATAATAGAACATAGGTCGCAGGGCATTATTGTCCCTTAAGATAATCTATTCTTGCTTAACGTATTTTTTATATAACACTTAATACGTATTACTGAACTCAAACTGTAATTTATTCTTTGAATTATTATAACTTGTTGTGAATTAGTCCAGAAACTTCATTTTGTTTTAGTGAAACTCTTCTAATTTAGTTAAACGATTAAGTTTTTAGTCCAAACGAGTATTCAATCAATATTGTTGATAGCTGAAGAATTCCTTAAAATAAAGAAAAGATTTCGACTTGTAGCAACTAACTCACATAGGAGCGCAAAACTTTTTGTACCATATATGTTACAACATTGCTTTTTGTATATATGGAATCTACATATGGAATAATGTTAAAGCTGTCTTCTTTGTTTTTTTTCACAGAATTCATTAAGAAAAAAAAAACTGAAGGAAATTCTAATCAGAAATATAAGAAGAGTTGTTTTCCTCTTTTTTCAAATCTTATCAGATAATATCGCTAAGCCTTAATGGGTGCATTGTTTTTGTAATGTATCTATTGTTCTGATATATGTTAAACTTGTGTCTAAAAAGTGTTTTATAGCAATATAAGCTATTTTAGTCTACATTCTTACCTTAACTATAACTTCAGCAGCCTTAGAATATTCTTACGAATATTAAAGAAAAAAACTCCTTCTCAGCTGTCCAGTTCAAACCAGAAACAGCGCGTGTCTCTAAGGCAATTATGTTTCCAACTCACTCATACAAATTTCTAGCACTACGATTCAAAACAGTCTGGGTTTGGGCTAAAAAAAAGTTCCATAAACAACATGCAGTAAAGGTTTTTTGTTAAGTAGTGTTGTTAAAATGGATTCATAGAATCTATGTGAGTTGGTTACCTAAAACTAATTTATCGGAATAGCTCTATCGGAATAGTACAAGTGACTCTTTTTAGTTATGTATGTCTTTTGGTTGTGGCTTTGTGGAATTTTTCCAAAAATCTCACGTAATTACCGAAGGCCTAATCTGCATTTTATTTGCTTTATTTGCTTTAAACATTTTTAATAAAAAATACGTAGAGATAGTTTATTTTATTAATATACTACTATTCTTGGTAGCCTCAGAAGACCAGTGATTAGTAACCCTGATCATTGCTACTGGGGTGCGGGTTCGAATCCCGGTGAGAGAAAATGATTTCAATATACAATCTACAAAAATTTATGGTACGTATTACCAGTTTTAATAAATATCTTAGTTTGCGCAATATATTGTCAATCGCTGTCTTTTAGTCCTTTGATATTAAGAAGACATTAACATATTACGAAGAATACATTTCAGTTAGAAATTTTTTTTCACATTTTTCCTCATTTCTCATACTTCAACCCATAATTGTTTCTTAATTGTGCATTTAAAAAACTTGTTAAAAAAATAATTCTTTTGAATAAATTGAATTTCTTTTGCTTAACATTTTTTCCTCAAGTTACTTAGAATATGTTGATATGGAAAGCTGCTATACTATCTCGTCAGCAATTTTTCTTGAGCCTAAATCACACAATAAAACCGAAAATAAAAGAAAATGAAGGAAAACAAAAGAGAAAGATGAAATAGCAAAGGATGTGCATACATTATTCATCAAGAAATTTTGAAGTATTTTATCCTAATTCGTCCTAACAGCTCAATTAACAGCTACACAAAAATGAAACGACTCGAACGATATGGGTTGGTGGCTAGGACAACAAAAGATATTAAGTAAGCAGAAAAAATCACAAAAAATTAAATGAAGGAATCAAGACGCAAGAGTGTGCACAAGGTACACTTCTCTATACTGAGTGAAGAAACCGCCTTCGTAGAAGATACGACAGCCTAGCAGTCTAACAGTGTGTGTAGCTAAATAGGTTCTCACTGGGTGAAAGTGAACTGAGTACAGTACGGTATCTTACACTTCGACTTCTTCCTTTCACGTGGCGTTTTGTGTGGTGAACTAACGTAACTCAACCATTTCCAAACTTTACTCTTCATCTCATATGCAAATTTATTATACATGAGATTAAAGTTTTTCAAACAAAGTTTACGATTAAATATTTCATTAGAAAATTTTTGTTTTGCCACCACACATGGCAAGAAAATTAACTTAGGGAGTTAAGTTCGTTCATATCATATTTGTTATTTTTATATCGCATTCTTATCATACAACAAGTAGTCACTTCTTCTATCAATGCGTACGGCTACGGGATGGCTAAGATGGCTAAAGTATGGGAAAGGACAGAGCAAGCAACAGGGCGGTAGGTAGGGATATCAGTAAATTGTCTGAAATAAATTTGTGCAAACATGTTAAGGATTTAGTTTTATGGCAAATTGAATTTAGAACTTTACATTTGAGTCGCTCCATTGCCATTACCACTGACCATTTCGTGATCCGGCTTCCTTTGAGTCACCGCAACTGATTCCATCAAATATATCCGTACACTTTAATTTAAAATTTTTGCTTCATTTATTCAAAACTATTTCTGGGCATTCAGAATTTGAAATACTTTTAATTTGCCCAGCCGCAAAGGCCAATAATGAAAAGGATTATTGAACGGGCATCATTTTCCACTACGGCCCTTGCCATTTCATGTCCTTTTCCGCTCCGTAATTCCTTTGTACTTTACTCATTTAATGTTCTTAACGTTAAGTAAATAAAATGCAAAAATACTTGTATTTTTATTTAAATAAAATTGTGTAAAGAGCAAAATAATCTACTTTAAGGCATTACAGTTCACGCTGATACCGTCCTGCCCGCCACCCAAAGCCTGTTCTGGTTCTGGTTGCTCTAGCCATTTGCTCTGTGCTCGGTACACTATGCTTACTCCCCTTTGTTGAAAGACATTTTCTTTTGTGAAGGATTTCTAAGGAAGAAAAATTCTATTTTATTTTAACTTTACTTTTGGGTTTCCTTTATTTTTTGAAAAGTCCTAATGTGTGTGATTGCAAATAGGATTAAATCGATTCCATGCATTAACTGAAATTGTTGTTGAGCTAAGTTCGAATGCATTTTAAATCAAAATTTCTGCAAATTTAAATAAAATCAGAAAATATAGATTTTCTATCAAGGTGGGATTAGAGCAAGTGGTGCTTAAATTTTTGCCAATGAATTGAGTGAAAGGAGTTAAAATTAAATTGCACGCTTGGTTTAAACTATTCAAAATTAATCCTTTCAGCTTAGGAGCTCTGTGTAAGTACCATAGCCTGATGTGTTATTGCATTAAGTTAAGTTATTTTCAGTTAAGAGAATTTATAACTGATTCTTACATCAGATACTTGGTGGATTGCTAATTATGAGACTTCATAACAGGTGACAACGCTAGAACAAAATCAATAATATTTTGTATATTTGGGAAGTTTTAAACGACAGCTGTCAAAGTAAGAAATAGTGCAACTAGATGAGTTTATATGAAGTGGAAAAAATTGAATAACGTTCAGTAATAAAATAATAAAATAATAAAATGCTTATATATTCATATATGTATTCGAATAAAAGTGGCGTTCGAAAAGTTTTGCTCCTTATATAAAAACCAAAGTTTTTGATTTCTTCTTTTTTTTCTAAATTTGGACATAGTCTTCTCCTCTTTGAACATCTCCTCTTTGCTCGAAATATTTTTGTTATCAATGCTTCAACTTCTTTAACCCCTCTTCTTTAACTCTGCTTTTTTAATACCGCTTTTTTGATTCCGCTTCGTTAACCTTACTTCTTCAACCGCGTCAAGGTTTTCATAATACATTTTTAAATATCATATCATCGGTATATATCATCTCATCATAGTTCGGGAACTTTAGTTTTCAAAGAGAACTTGCAATTTCTCTTCTACGCTGATCGATAATAAAAAATAATTCTTATATTGTCAACAAATCGGTAACTCTCGTTAGTATGTTTGTGTATTTAGTTTTAACAAATTTTTAACTGAAAATTTTAACTGAAATGTTAACATAGAAAATAGATATTAAGATCAATCTATTTTACGAACACACCGAAAACACTTTCGGTAAGATGTAAAACGGCAACGATTTCATCAATCACAACATCACAGGAGATCTATTTGTTATTTCTCAATTCAATTCCTCATCTATTTAATACTCTATAATTAAAAACAAAGTAACACACGTTCTCAAAATCCACTTCTCGACAGAACTTTCCTATATCAATTAATTTGAGTTTCAAAAGGAATAATTTTAAAGAGAAGAAATGCAACTCCTTGCAGTGAGGAGCTTGCATGACAGGAACTTACCAAACGGCTATTCGTGTTTAACTTCATTAAGTTTCTTATATTTACATTTAAAATAGAAACAATCAACAGGCTGATAGCTTAAATCACACAAGAGTCCAAATATAGTTTAGTGAAATACTAGAAAAAACCTCAACAAGGAGCTCCACTAATCCTGCTATATTACAGGATTCATTACTGACTGTTGGTAGGAGCAAAAGGAGGAAAAAGAAAACAGTTAATTTATGGTTTCTTTAATATATGAAAAAATCAAAAGGAAAAAATGGAAAACTAGGAAAAAATATCAAACAAAAGAAAATAGAAAACGCCATAAATTTTCATTTTCCTAAGCCTTTGGCTTTTTCACGTAACACGCTTAAGCAGGAGCGAAGAAGCGAGTATGTCCTTCGGCTTTGTCAGTATTTGGCAATAAATTGAATGATTTATGGTCGTGATAAGAGAAATAATTTCTCAATGTGGAGAAAACACAAACAACGGGGGAAAAGTTTTAATAATATTCTATTTTACATTTTTTATAAAATTTCCAAACATTAACGCTCAATTGGTAATAAAAAAAATATAATTTTTGAGTAATTTGCAGTTTGGAGGGAAAATGCCGCCGCCGTAATTATGCAGGTCACGTAGAATCGGAAACTTCGCCTGACTTTGCTACGTCCGTGCATCCATTCAGGTCAGTTCAGAAATGTGTAATGCTATTTTTGTCGATTTCCCGTTTGTCTAAGTTTCTGGTGGGTCCCCCAATACTCCAGTGCTCCAGTGCTACAATGCTACAAGGCTCCAGTGCTTCATTGGTTCGCTGCTTCCCATTGCTTTTAATATCTCTTAATTACTTTTCGTGAAAGTCTAACAAATTTGCTGGAAAATTGTGGCTGATAATTAACTGTCAACTGAGCTGCTGTCGTTAGAGTGTCGGAAGAGTGCCATAAAAGAGATCAAGGAAGGACAGTCGGTTGGAATTGGAAAAAGTACTTGAATTATTGGTTGTTTGAAGTTTGGTATAGGGATTTCTTAGCGTATGTGCAGCTTACATGTAACTAAAACGTGAGTGAAATAAATGCAGTCAAACGTGAGAAATTATGAGAAAAGTTTGTATTCCAATAAGAAGAGTCCTGATGACTACTTCGTCGATAATACACTTCGCTGCTCTTATGGACAATTTTAAAGCAATTTTTTTACATTTTAATTTAAAATTTATAGATTAATTTATTATTGATTTAGATTTTTAGGAAAGGTTTTCAGTTCAACTAATATTATATGTCTAGCATATAAGTAAAATTAGAAAATGTACTATTGGAAAAAGTACTCGTATAATACTATTCATTAATAAATATAAATTGTATTAAGTCATAACTGCCGATATGGTTGATTTTAGTGATGACACCGGATCTTTTCTGTCTCTAAGTAGTACATAGGCGTTGTTGAAAGTCGAAGTTTTAAAACTTATTTGCGTTGTTAATAAAGAAGAATATTTTTGAAGGATCTATATTTGGGATCAAACGCAGTGCAGCACGAAACCAAATTGCTTTTTTTCAATTCGTGTGTTACGTCAGTGCTGCTATATAGCTGCGAAACTTGGAGTGCATCGCAGGCTGTTAAGTCAAAAAAACAGACCCTTTTAAATAGCTGTTTGTGCACTATTTTAAAAATATGTTGCCTCAGGACTTTCACGAACGATCGTCTCTCGCAAGTCACAGCACAAAAGCCCGTAGAAACGGATATTAGGCTACGCCTAAAAACGGACAACATAGCACAGTGCATCATGTTTTATATCGATTTAAGATTTATAGCTAGGAATCGTCAATTATGAAAAAACTTTGTTGTAAACCTTTCTGAATAGGCTAAGTTCTATGGGATGTTCACCAGAAACATTTTTTTCATTGTGAAATATCTCACTCTCATCCGACCTAGTTATTTACAGAGACAGTTTGCTAAAGCCGTGTCAAAATAGAAGTAAGCTAATCATAAAATGAAGTATTTTTCACTTCCTTCTATTATACGTGTATTTTTTGTAAAAAAAAATATCACCTAGTAAAAAACTCGATGTACTTATTTTTGGCCATTAATAGACGATTAGTGGAATTGGATCACACATATAGTATGTAAGTATTACGACAACAAAATGGTACCGTCGTTGGTTTTTTGAAAAAGTCTTACTAAGTATAGGTGAACATGCTCTCGACGGAGTTTGTTTTTAAAGCAATTATGTTATATTATAATAATGCAAAGAAATCAACGAGTTACTAAAGCATATCTTCAACGACTATATTATATTTAGAAAAAGAGCTGTAGCGTAGGTAAGTAGATCGTATGATTTACCATCGATGAAACCGTTTTTGAAAGGTTTTTGAAAATTTTAGTAAAAAATGTATAAATTATAAAGACTGCAGAATAGCCAATAAAGCATAGCGAAGAACGCTATCGTGGGAGTAGAGCGTGAAGCTCCTGTGTTATGCAAGGCAGCGATCACCAGAAGACTGTCCCGTAAAGAAGGATTGCTGCGATGATTGCGTTAATCCTAATATAGACTTTGTTACCGAACGTTTTAAGTTGAAACTTTCTTTTCTTGCACTATGTCCCGCTTTTCCGGTAACAATTTAAATGCTTTATTAAAGTAGCTACAAATCATGAAATGGACAGCCAAATGTCTAGATATGCCGAATGCATGTTTATAGGTGATAAAAAAAATAACAAATTGAATGTTTTCATCATTTAAGTTTAATTAAATAGGATTTATCAAGGAATTTCAGAGCAGAAATTCCTACATAGCTCAGCATTTGCTGACTGCGTCAAAGTTATTTAACGCATTAGTGGCATTTGTAAGCTCCAAATTTGTAAGCGTGGAAGGGTTAAGTGCAAATCTCTGCCACTGATTAAATAGATGAGGTACATTTTTCACGTTCTTTACAGAGTGCGAATTTGAGGGGTGAGCAACGTAAGCGGCGTGGTGGGTGTGAGGAGTGTATGAGATGCGGTACTCGGACATTTTTAGCAACCCAACCACTAGCATAGATACAAGACTTTGCACGTATGACTGTATGCATGCATCGCCAAATGGTTCTATGTAACAATTGATGTCCTTAATGTATTCGCATGTACAGTGTATACGTAATACAGGGCTAACACGTTTGGGACATAATAAAAACAAGAGTAAAGCATCTGTGCTGGCAATAAAATAACAAATTTGGGTTAATTTTCTTTCAAACGTTCTGTACTTTTTGTGCACTTTTTCTACAATTTTTTTTTGTTTTTTTTATATATCTATAATATGCGCTGCTACGATTTTTGCACAAAAATAAAAATTACAAGCTTCACAAGAACGTAGAGGCGTTCGGTGGGGTGTTAATATGTGATGGGCATTTAAGAATGTGCGGGTAAGTCGTTAAGTGTAAACACTTTACGTGAGTTGTATGAAAAGTATAAATAACTTTAAAAGAAAAACTTCAGTGTAACATTGTTTATTTGAAATATACTCTTAGTTGTACTTATAATATATATTAATATATACTATATCATTTTAATTATGATTTTGATACAGGTAATCTTATGAGAGAATATTTAGCAGATTTTCAATCATTTTTACTAACCAATATAACAACGAGCAATTTTTTATCAAAGAGTTTTATGAGGTCAATAAGTTAAACGAGATTTCCATTAATAATATATATATGTACCTGATAACCATGAAGAATATTCAACTCTCCGAGCCTTTGATTTTACATTTCAAGACCAACAATCAACTTATTGAAAAAAGATATGAATTCTCATCTGAGAGCGTTAAAGCCGGCTTTCAGTGATATACAATGCAACCAATTCTTAATTGGAACAAAGTGAGCTAGGCATTATGTCAGCATAGTAGCAAGAAGAATGACTAGTTATAATTGTAATAAAGATATTTTAAAGATATCTAAAATCGTAATTTAAATAGGCGTAATTAAGCATTTATGCTTTTATTGTTTTACAGAATAACGAAAGAAGCTGATAACAAATCGGTCATTTAAATTAATAATAACGTGTAAATGGTCTCAATTAAAGAAGAAAACCCTTAAAACTTAATACTGGAGTGTCGTACTTATAGACAAGTGAATGATTTACTCTCTAAGTTGTTCATTACAGATGTGAATTGTTCTTGATCGCATCCAATACTCTCCGGGAGTTAACCCGATCAGTTGCTTGCTGCCGTCAATTAATAGTACCCGATGCCTTCATATCATGCGACCATTTATCTTTCGAAGAATTTTTCTTTTGAAGGCTTCTTACGCCTTCTCATCACTGTCGGTAATTGTGTAAGCTTCTGAATCTTACAGCAAGATAGTTAAGTATTGCTCATGTGTCTACTTAGTCTGAAGTAACATCTATTGGCAAGAGTGACTGTTTGTTAGATCTGTAGGTTGAACTCATTTTTGATGTTTACAGCGTTTTCAAATAAACTAAGTTTTTCACAACTTTGAAATTATAATTGTCGATTGTGACGTAGGTCCCAAGACGCTTAGAAAATTTGTTTGTCATCAGAGAGTACTTTCCCTATATACACGAGAACTATTTACTTTGTTTGTTTTTAAATTGGAAAAAGTTGTATTGACAGCATGGGTGGTCAACAATATCAATATTGTTCTGAAGTCCATAAAACCTTAATAATTGCATGTAAAGAAAGATTTTGTCGTGTAGGAAGGATATGCAACTCTCATTCACATTTGAAAGTTTTACATATTTGGTCTCTATGTACAACACGTCCAGCCCATACACCTAGCTATAATAAGCCATTTAATTTCTTTTCATTGCTATCAATAGGTTTTGTTTTAATTAGTTTTTCAATATCCAAAATTATAATTTTCTTACGAATTTACTTTATTTCTAATGCAAGGTAGATGGGTTCGTCAGCTATGGCTCGATTAGTTGGGGTTTTTACTGTATAAATAGAACTCGATATACGAATTCCACATAATATCCACATAATTTTTTTAATAACATGGCCCTTAGTGGAGAGGGCCAGCTTTTTTCCAATTAATTAAAGGGAATAAAATTGAAAGAGAGAGAAAGTAAAAAGTATGTTTATTAGCTAAATCGAAGATATTGATAGTATGATTGTGTTGTTTGCTTTTCTATACAATATCTGTCATATGAACTTCTGTTTTCATAAAAATAAAATTTTATTTTATAGAGTACCTTTCGCTAATTCAGATTCGAATTTACTTTGAATTTACTTTGCTGCGGAAGATATGCAAACCCTTCCATAGAAAAAGTGTGGAAAAACTTGATACAGCACTGTGTGTACTCTCGTGGATAAAGAAAACATTACGCACTACCCTCGTGCAGAGACCATAAAAAAGAAACTAAAGAAACTTCATGTTTTTCCATATGCAACAATTTCAGCGATCATCTGAAGCCAGCCACCTTGTATGTGGCCATTTGAGTATTTGCAATAAAAGCTGAAATGTGCTAAATGAAACACTTAAATAGCACCCAAGTGGGCTAATAAGCAGCAAATTATACGGCCATTTTGTACAGAGCTCTGTGCTCCATTTATGTTGTGCAAGAAGAAAAGATATAAACAATTGAACATTTACGCTCGTATTTCTTCCTTTTCTTCTTCGCCAGATATGGTAGATATGCTAAGGATGAGTGCGCGGCAAACGTGTGGGGAACTTATACGTACACACAAAGACAACGCGCAATACACACTTTATGTTGTACTTCTACTACTACTACTACTAGTGGTAGATAAATAGAGGTTGAATGGCGGTAGAGTGTGGTGAATGAGTGGTTGGGGTGAATGATAGCATGATAGGATGAGGCGAATAGATATAACCTTTATTTGCTACTTTGTTTGTTTGAGACTGTTTGTTCACTTGTTTGTTTGTTCGTTTGTTCGGTTGTTTGCTTTTACGACTTTATTGCGCTCATATGAACAATAAAGTTAGAATTATTGTGCATGCGTTTCGTAATTTGAAGCTTTATGAGGAGTTTAGTTTAAATTGCATGCGAAAATGTTGAAAAAATGAAATAAAATAATATGAAATGGAATAAAAATAGAATGAAAATGCTATGAAATAGTATGAAATAAATATAAAAAATATATAATAAAAAAAAAAAATTAAAATAAATAAGAGCCAAACTAAGGATCACCAAGGCAACATGTGAAAGCATGTAGTGTCGCTAGCTTTAAGTAGCAACATAAGATACATCAAAAAAAACTGCTCTGCCACTAGCGACGAATGTTAGTTCAACCACATTGCCCCGACCCGAACCATCTCAACCCATCTCTACCCATACTAACTATATCAGAGTAAATTGTGCTTTATCCTTAAACAGTTATACAAGATAAACAAAGGAAGAATAATAATGTGACTGCTTTTTGTAGAATGCCAACTCTGTCTGATGTGAGGCGACAGCGAAGAAGACGAAAAGACGGGGATGGCTTCAATGTGCTGAGAAGATGCGGATAAGAAATTTTCATATGTGAAAATTGTGTTAATTTTTTCATGTTTTTGCTATTATACCATTTTTTCACAATATAAACCAGAGTATGAAAAAGGCTTTAAGCAAAACAAGCAAAATAATTACGGATTTACTGAAGGAATCTGCACCCATGTTTTATTGCGGCTCCATGCATCAATATGCCGCAGATTCAGTGGCTTGCCTCGATGCTTTTCTATCTCATCGAAGTAGAATAAAAAAAAACTCGAAAAAAATACCATACTTTTTATGATTTTATTACTTTAGTAGAAAAATGCACATAAAAAGCTAATAAAATGTATCGCATAAGACATCAAATATACGTAAAAATATGAATTTCGCTTTTGCCATAAAAGAAATTGACTGTGAGAACTAAACTTTTTCTTCTAAAATTATTACACACATGCAAAAATATCTCATAAATCACAAAGCAAAGGAAATTCATATTTAAAAAGTATGAAATTCATGGGAGAAAATTTTGAATAAACTAGGAAAAAATATGAATTAAAACTTACTCTCATACTTGATAACCTCGTATGAGTTGGGGACATGCAATAAAATGGGAGGAAGCACAAAATTTTTCAAGTAGTTAGGATTTTAGGATTGAGAAGTATTTTTACTGTAAAGGATAAGGGATAGAATTTGTTCAGAAAAGCGAAGGAATCTCTGTGCAAAGTGAAAGGAATGGACATTACTGTTTTAATAGTCTAAATAAAATACTATGTTGTCATACATAACTTTATTAACCATAAAATAAAGATTTTCAAATGGTTAGCTGTAGTATCCTGATTGTGAGTAGCCAATACCATAGTTTCACTTCAATGCATTATATTTCAACTGATGTTTGTTTAGGGGAACCTTAATGAAAAATATTAATTTTGTACATTTCAATGTAGAACTATTTTAGAGTTGACATTAGTGATATTTCAACCCTCATTATTAGGCAAATAAGATACAACTAAACATATGCTTAAAAAGTGATAGTCAGCCTGGTTTCCACATTTGTTGCAGTAACAGTGGTGGGCGAAAAATATTTGGTTTAATGAAAGAATACATTGCTTTGAACAACTTAAATGAATTAATAAAAAATTTTAAATAGGCCTTCAAAAAACTTTCATAATAATTTAAGTTTATAAAGAAATAATGTTTTCGTTCGTTCAAAAGTTAATTTCTTTGTAGATTAATAAGATTACATTGCTTAAAGGCTCTGTAGAAAAATTAGATCTTTAAACATATCACACCAGTAAAAATTGGTCCTTTATTTCATCCGAAAAGTAATGCCTATTTTACATTGATGATAAGATAACTTACAGGGTAAGTTGTGATAGTAGCAGTATTGTTAAATTTCGAAACTCCAGAATAATGATTGCTATTAAAATTCTTTTTATTTAATAAGGCGCCAAAGTTTAAGACCGCAATATTTTTTGTTTTTCGCAGTGTAGTTTTTAACACAAAAAATAATCGTTGCGTTTACATGCTGACTACTGTTTTGTGGTCAAATGCATAAAAGACAAGCTCTACACATGTACACGAGATTATCGCACACATACAAACGCACAACAAAAACAAAACTTCTTCTATTACGAGTACTTCATTATTCAATAGACAACGCAGGCAAAGGTGCAGTTTACGATGTGTTTAACTAAAATTTCGTCGCATAACGTATACAAAAACAAAACCAATATCAGCAAGCTCGAGTACAAAAACAAATGTTAACACGTGTATGAGTGCTGTTGTTGTTGTAAAAATTTGTGCTAGCCTGTAATAATACTGTTGTGCCACTATTAGTAGTAGTTTTTTGTTGTTGTTGTTGTGGCTGGTTTGTTCGGTTGCATTCAATATGAGTTTAGTCATTTTAATGTTCTCCACTGGCACCATAATCAACTCTTAATGATCTTAAAACTGCAGCGAAGCTCTTTGTTGTTACGGACGTTTTATTAGAAAGCGTACATCTGTCACTGTGTCAGAAGAGAACAAAAATGGCGTTGGTTGATGGCTTGTGCGAGTGTATGAGTGTGTGAGTATGTTGCGTGTTGTTGCCGTTAATGTATGTGAATTTGTACTAATTAAATGTGTTGCTCAAAAAACATTTTCATTTTTGTGGTATAATATCAATGTTGACAGTGTATTCCCATTCTAATCAACATTAAATCCGCACCAACACAAGCACATAAGTAGAAAGCAAAAATAAATAGCAAAAAAAAAAAAAGTTATGATAATAATTATAAAATACAAACAATGTTAAAAAGGAAGTAAAGTATAGAGGAAACCTTATATTCAAGTAATCAGTATTGAAACCCATAAAGCAAGCAAAATAGTGAGTAGCGCACATCCATTTATTGTAATAGCACCTGAAAATGTAAATGAAATTGTACGAGTGTATGAGTTATGTATGGATTAGTGTGCACTCTTTAGTGTGCACTATTCCATGCAATTTGTTAATAATAGAATTGCAGTGCTTTTGTAATCAAATCGTATCAGAAGTGCCTTTGTTTAGAGGTAGGCATAGTTCTACAATTTCCTGTAATTCCTGTAATTGCCTTTGCGTTATAGATGTGTTTTATTTAAAAAAAAATGCTTTTAATTTTGATTTAAATGATACATATTAGACAATGGTCACATTCGGCTTCGTTATGGAACTATGTATTATTTTCACGTAATTAAATATTTTTATTCATTTAATCAATAGGAAAAGATAATATCTATGTTAACGTAAGAATAAACATATATAATTTTTTATTTATTTCTGTTAGTCTGTATCGAAACCGTTAATATGATTTACATGAATATTTAAATCCTATTAAAATAATGTTATTCATAGGCACAAAACTGAAATGAAATATAATTATAAAAATGTTATAATTTTTTTACTCATATCAAAAACAAAGCCAAATCTATTGCCAAATGTAGTAAATTTCAGTGAGAAGTGGGAGAATTGACTGCTAAGGTGATTTTCAACAACTATTACTTACTTTTTTAATAATTTATGAGGTGTGTTTAGTTCTTTCTGATTTTTCAATGAAAAGCTTTAACGCATATTTGAAGAAGAATACCAGTTAAGAAAAATCTATTCCTTGCAGAAGATAACAAAAACACTTCAAAAGGAATCCAAAATGACCCATTGTTCTGGAAACCCAGCATATCTTGAGTTGCAGTGACAAAGTTAGAGATTGCATACTAGCAGAACATCTTGAAATTGACTTTCAACCAAATCTAGAGACAATAGTTTTCCAACCTAATATATTAGGTATCTCAATTTTTGACACCTAGATATCACTACCCGACTTAGCAATATCGTTCTAGATGTTAATCTTTAAGTGTATTCCCTCTCTTGGCTATTATCCAAAGTAATGAAAAATTGTTCAAATAAAAATGAATCTAAAGTCAGTCAAGGATCTATTTTTGCTGTTATTATATATACATAAAATTTTTAAGAAATTTGCTGATGTTGCTGTCAAATATGATGTCTATAATAACCCGAACACGCGTTGTACGTAATCATCAATTCGGTTTCAGAACAGAAAGTGACTCTATTGAGCTGGTCCATGGTATGGCCAAAGAAAGATTTATTTAAATGTTGCATCAGTTTAAAGTTGGTTACAATCCAATTGGAACATAATAAGCATGTTAATACAAAATAACTGTTTTACTTTCAGACTTTTAATAATTATTGCATATTGACAATTATTGCATATAGACGCATATTACTTTTTCTTAATCCTCTATTTAGTCTTCATGAAATAAGTTTTAATTAATTTATAAGCGTTCTTATTATTTTTAAGGAAAGATAAAAAGACATTTGATTTTCAGCTTGGAATATACAATATTTTGTCTTTGCTTGGAGTAACTGCAGCTGTCATACATATATGAACTCTATAAATTATTTTTCTATTTCTCCTCTCTTTTTACTCATTTATCTATAAAAATAGTATATAGTAGTAGAAACATATAACATTTAATTTCTTAAATTGGATCTCTCTTAAAGTACAATTTTTCGTAACAAGAATCGCAGTGTCACATTTGGCTACTTTGCTTAAATTACGTATAAAGCGAACCAGTTAGTTACCAAATGCTACACATTTAGAAAAGCTTCTTTTAATTTATGTTAGAAATCGCATCCTTTCGTCCTTTTGGTACCCGCATATTATATTTCTGTACACGGATGTTGGTGTTTGTACGTGAATGCATATTAATCAAATAAAACTCAACCGTATTTTTGCCTTGACTTTTAGTTATTTATTCTTTTGTTTTTGCTTTTTTGTCTTCTTTTTTTGTTTGTCTTGTTTGTTTTGTTTTTATTTTGGTGTATCTTTTTTCATTTAGTTTTTTCACAAAAGACTTACCGCGCACATAATTTCTAATTAACTTTTTACTGTAGGCAATTTCCGCACGCAATAACCAACGCGGCATAATCGTCATCATAAAAAGTGTTGGTAACATTTATGAGCCCCTTTTGGGCAAATACTACATGCACACAAAACAACAAGCCAACAAACTCAAACACATACACACGCAAAAACATGTAAATGCACACACACAGACAGGTACACCACATACCAGTGCACACAAACACGTGTACTTCCGATGTGCAAAATTTCACTTAAAAAATCCGCGTACTGATACCGAACAACAAGTGAAGCACCTGTAATAATAGGGTTGTATGTTGCAGTTCGGTGTGAAAAAATGCGTAAAAGTGTGTGTGGCGCAAACCGCGATTCCTGTAGGGTTTTTGCGGAAATATAATGAACGACAGTGCGGAATTGTTGCGGTTAAATTTGTCGTTTAGATGATATTCTAATGAAACAATAACAAACGCATAGTTTCAAACATGTTTAATTAGTAGTTTTTAGTAGCATTTAAACACCTTTTTTGCATTTAAACATGTTTTACTAGTAGTTTAATTTTTTATTGATGAACATGGTTAAAATGATAGTCCTACCTTTTTTCTTTTGCACCTCTTTTATAATTAAAGTACTATTTTTGAAGTTAAACTTGTTTACTTGTTTGTAATTAATTAAACATGTTTAACTAGTAGTTTCATCTTTTTTGTAGTTAAACGTGTTTAATTAGTAGTTTAAAGACTTGAACACCTCTTTTGTAATTAAACACGTTCAACTAGTAGTTTCATCTTTTTTCATCTTTTTAGTTAATAGTTTTAGCACTTGAACACCTCTTTTGTAATTAAACATGTTTACCTAGTGGGTTTACTTTTTTTAAAGTGAAATATGATTAACTAGTTTTTCTTGGCACATAAATATGTTCATGTTAACTGTTTTTAATATGTCTGTTTAAAATGTGTTTAAGAGAAATTTAATATAAATGCTGATTGTAATTATAAGAATGTTATGAACTGATGGCCATACATGGAGAGTTTATTGTTATATTGTAACTCTTTCAAATCCACTACAAAAAAATTAATTAAATAAACAATTAATTATTAATTTTCAAAAATTTTTATTGTAAAAATATATTTGCTGACAAAACACACGGGCATATATATATCTTGTTTTTCGAGTCAAGTTTTATCACGAATATTGGTTACTCTATCTCTAACGAATATATTAACACTTATATAGTCACCATCCTTACTGTGGACTTGCCGAGCAAATGAGCCAAGATATATAATATTTGTATGTGTGTTTCGATTTTTTGTATGGCAAAACTCATATTAAAGAATATAATTCTGTATGAATATAATTCTGTATAATTTTCTGCGAGAAATAAGGTGCACTGAAGTATTCAAATTTTATAGATTGTGTTATTCTTTGATGAAATTACTTTGGTACAACTATTAATTTATAAATAAAACAAATCCTTTCGGAAAGGTATAGACAATAATTAATATTATGCGACGTTTAAGTGCCTTAACACAATATTCATTGAGGAAACTGTTAAAGAAATTAAACTGATGGCATTTGTTAATAGAAGAATCGTCATAAGAGCTTGTTGAAAAGATAATATTTAGAGAAGAGAAGTTAGAGAAGATAATATTGACAATTCTTTGGATTTTCTTTTAAATAAATAATGTGAAAAAAAAATTCGAAATTTTTAAATAAAAATATTATTATACTGGGAAGAGGCAACCTGTTGTCAAAGAATAAATCGCACAAGTATAAAAAACACAACAGTGATATTTATTCTCTTAAAAACCGCTCATGAAAGAAATTAAATGGTCAACGTAAAGCCATCATTTTAGTTTTATTCCATTTAACTTGTCTTATTGAGTCGATTTTTTTTCTTTTTTGTAATTCTTTTCGTTGTATAAATTTTGATAATATATGTATTTGAAAGTCGAGATCTTTATTACCTGCGATTGTCATATTACATTTATTTCATTCTTAATATTATTATGTTTTTTATGAACCTTTTTATTAACTTTATCTTTCTTTTGATATCAGCAGCGACAATAGTTCGAATAAATAAAGCTTTTGGAAGTGGGGTTTTCAATTGACCTGTACCCCTAATCGGGAAGGTAAAAATATTTGCTTTTATAAGTATATTAAGAAAAAGCAGGAATGAAACAACAAATGAAAATAACAAAACAGCAAAACAACGCAACTGAAGACAAACAAATTAAATTCACGTTTTTATTTCTGCAGTCATTCATACGCTTCTTGCCGGAGGGAGTGGGAAATGTGGGGAATACAAAAGCCAACCTCATATTAAGCATTTTAACTCTAAACGCAAAGCTGTCAGTTGCCTGATGCTGACTTTTTCATTTTAACATTTTTTTCGAGTTCCTTAGATGTTTAGTCCCGACCGTCATCCAATGCCTCCCTTCTGCACTTTGTCTAATGCTCACATCTCCACAAAGACTTTTCATAACATACTACCGGTTGCTGGTTGCTAGTTGCTAGTTGCTTGTTGTTGGTTGCTAGTTGCTTGGTAGTAGCTTTGTCTTTGGCATGTCCATAGTGCGGCACATTTTCTTAAAGTTTTATTGTTTTCCTAATGTTGCTTCCGCTTCCTTTATCCTGCATGATTAATTTATGGTTTCTTGCATTCGTGTTCTGGCCTGTTTGCAACACTTTTATTATTAAATCTCTTTTTATTAAATATTTCTTAACTTTTCCGTGTTTGTGTCAAAACGTAACATGCATGAAGTCAAGCAAAATAAAATATTTTCATAACGTATCTTTTTTTTGAAACAGATTCGAATCCTTAAATCGTAAGTTTTGGAAGGAAGAAAATGTATGCAAGGACAAATTAACAATTTTGATAAAATTATTATAAATATCTTCCACTTTTAAGTTCAGAAAAACGGAAAAGTATTAAAAAAAAATATAGTAAGAACTCTCAAAATTTACGCCATCATATCATTTATGGAGTCATATTTTGACGCACCACACCGCAGTTGCGTAGTTCGCGGAAGGACTACTAAACAACAAAATACTGTTCTTCCTGGCTGATATGTTATTTCCAACCTTTATCAAATATTTCGATGCTTTTTCGCTAAAAAAAGCATCAATTCTACCGTTTTGAATATCACTTTTCGTTGGGCCCACATTTTTTTCTTTACAGGCTACTTTTGAGGTCTGCAAATAGATTATGATCGATGATTTTGCTGAATTATAAAGCAATCTGAAGAATAATTTATACAATTTCGCCATAGTCACCAATGACTATGTAAGACTTTCTACTGTCTAGGTGAAATAGGATTTTTTTATTTTCATTTTAAGTTTAATTTTCCACGGTTACTTCATCCAAATGGACCAGCAATGTTATATAATACTCGCAGTCTTAAAACTCAGAAGATAAAACCCTAATAACCTGGACAGGTTCCACATGGTTGCTGTCCACACAGCTGATTGCCGATTTGACTGTAATATATAATGAAAGATTCATATTTTATGTATTGTACATAACATAAACAAGAATTTTTATTATAGTCGTGCAACATATCTAACAATCGTTTGGAAATATCAATATGTTAGTGTCTTTGTTACTAATACAAGGCTAATAATACAAAGCTAATACCAAATGGGAATTATCTCACTTCTTGACATTTTCAAGGTTTTTGTTGTCTCCTTAAATTTTAATTTTTGGGTAATTTCTAGAATAAACGAACTATATATCATAGTCACCTGCACGATTATGTTAAAACTTAATAAGTTAAAAATAATAGCTATGTTCTACAAAAGTAGTGATTCTAACCTTCCTGTAACTTCTTAATTAAATTTCAGATCAATATTGTCACCTCTTATATATTGTTACTTCTTGAAAATGATTTGGGTTTGTCAATAGAGGAGCTTTATATGCTAGTTCCAACATTATTTTCCAAACTATGGTGGCTTCTCGTATATGGATTCGTGAATATAGAAACATTGACGGGAATGAGAAAGCTATTTCGATTTGGCTTATCTTGATGCTTTCCTAAATATATCCTTAAAGGCACCGGTTAATATTCCTCGGAGTCTGTCAACAAAAGTATTCACCTCTACTTTTTTCAACTTACTAATAACAAATGGAAAACACTTTCGTTTTCACCGAGAATTCATGTGTGTGATTACTGCAAAGCTGACTGTAGTTTTCTCCGGTCACTGATATATAGGAACCCACGCAGAGAAATCATGAACTCCTTATAATACTTATTAAAAAAGTTGTGGAATTTTCAGAAAAAAGAATCCATTAAAAATTTTCTCTATAAGTGCCCGGCGTTCAGAAAAAATAGGTTTTTAGGGAAGTGCTTTTTTGGAAACCGACATATTAAATTATTTAAACTTCACGGGAAGGAATTTGTCAGTATCTTTCTATCTTAAAGTTTCTTGCTACGAAAGTGGTAGTCAAACGGCGAAAATTCGCTAATTGAGGTCAATGGAAAATTATCTACTGATCTGTCACTACAACCAATCAATCAACCGTGTTGAACCGAAAAATATTGTATTCAGTATAGTTTACAGAGTTCAGTTAGATATTTAACGTCTTTATAATAGATTGGAATTAGTATCTTTTCAAAAAATTAAATGTAAATACATTATTGAGCAAAACATACGAGCGGTAGTTGAGAGTTTTTTATCCTTACGTTACTACGAACATATAGAGTGATTTTATACAAAAATCCTTCCTATAACGTAATTCGCCGTATAATACGGGCATCCCCCATATAACGCGGAGATTTGTACAGTTCATAATTAGTTTTGCGCAAGTTTGCACGTGTGTATACGGGAAATACGGGAATATTCCTATAACGTGTATTCCTATAACACGGTATATTGGTTTCGCGGGATTACTTTACTCTATCTTTTAAATACTATTTATTATAAAACTAGATGTTTTTATAAACTGGTAGCTATTATTCTGCGTAATAAAATAAAATAATTTTAAATTGTTATCGTTTTTTGGCTTAAAAACTTTACAACATTTTATTAGATACAAGTAAATGGTCCTATTGTTACCAAGTTCGTTGATTTTATTCTGAAACTTATATAAAAATTTGTTGACGCTGAAAAGGTGAGCTTAAGAAGAGAAGTTTACCTCCACTGGTGATTTCCAAAACTAAAATCATAAAACTGGATTTTCCGTAAAATTAACGAAATAAAACAGTTACAGCTTCATAGACCCTACATCAGTCTAGTGCTGGTGAATTTGAGGTGTCGTAAAGCCAACATCACCACCTGCCTGCAGAGCAAATTTCAATCTGAATATTTCAGAATTAATGCCAACACAAGTTAAACTTTTCCCATTAGCCAAGAACTGACATATATTTGAATTCATTGGCTGAAAGTTTTAGCGAGTTTCCGCTTTGCCGGTTAGCGCAGTTATTCTCAATTTGACGGCGTCACCGCGTGTGCAAAGGTAAACTCTCCCACTTCGCATTAGAAACGCGTTCAAGTCTCTAAATTACAATCCAAAGTACAAACTTCAAATTACGATTTTACGAATTCCAAATTGCAAATAACAAATTGGAAATCTAACAACAAACCGATGACAAAATTTGCTGGCAAGGTCGGGATTGAGTGCGACTAAGAAATGGAGTGACGCAAGGGATTCAACACCGAAACTGGCTATATTAGCCCAGATATTCGTGTTGAGTTGCGTTTGTGCGCGGGTATGGATAGGAAAGTTCAGTTTCGAACATAATCGGAAGTTTGCATGTCAAGGCTCAACAAGGAAAATATCAATAAAATCGCTTGAGAATTTATTTGATTTACGCTGGAAACAATTTTTAATTTATTGCCTCAACAATGTTTGAATAGCGTCGCCATGAATGTGTCATACCACGCCTCATTAGGTGCGAATACTCTAATGAAAATACATTCTATCAAACAAATGAAACCAATTCTCGTAAATTATAGACGCTTTAGCGAATTTATCACTTCTTCACACGACACACTAAACCATATTTGAAATATTTTCTTCAGTTCTGCAAAAATTCTCATTTCACTTTTTAGTCGTAAAGCGGTATGTTAATTAAATACAATAAACTATTGACATTTACAACTTTTAAAATGATAGTATCTTTGAAATATGTGAAAGTAAAAAATATACTTAGTTTCCTTGACTCGGTAATGGGTACGGCGATTTTTTTCTTGATCACAGTTCCCGAAATAATAGATGTGGAAAATGAAACCCCTAAAATGGTGTTGCATATAGCTGAAATCGTATTGGATGTAAGCAATTTAAGTTGCCCTTATTAGATGTCGGTGAGAAGCCGACTTTTAATAAGTCAGGTCAGGTTTCGCCTTTAAGAAGGCGAAAGATTAAACATAATAGCTACTAAAACACTTTTATGATCGGAGGCATTGAAATTTACATCATAAAGTTTATATATCGTTTTAGTAGTATATTGTTCTAGGGTCACATGTGACCTAAAGTGTCATAGTAACATCAAATATAAAATTGGTGTTATGAATGTAAATGTAAATTTTAAAATTCAAAAGAAGAGAAATTTAGAAATTTCAATTAAAATTTGGTCACGGGGCTTTCTGCGCCTCCTCATGTGGATCAAAATAGTGTTGCTCAGTAATAGGTGTCAGAGTTTAGGTACAAACTAAAGGAGCAAATATGTGCATTTTTGTGTAAATATATAAGCGAAATATATAAAAATTAATTTAACTATGAAAAACTTTTAAGTTTTTATATCTTGAATACTTGGATTCTCGCTACTTGTATTCTTGCTACTATTCTTAAATACCTGTTAAGAGGATTTTCGGTCATTATTTATTAAAACTTTTTTCTTCACAAAAACTGTTATAATAATTCCATCGCATACCTTAGCGAAATTTAGCCACGGATTCGAAACTATTGCCTCAAAACCCCTTTCATCTTCTTAGTTCGATTTAAGAGCTTAAAATTGTGTGGCTATTTAAAAATTCTGACTACAATTCTGTAGTTATTGCTGAAACTATAAGATATTTATCATCATCATATTTGCCGAGGTGTGCTTTTACCCATTTAGGGACTATTCTATTCGTACCTCTCATTGAGTTATTTCTTCCGTTGCCGTTTGCACTGCTCTCGTTTGCGTTTGCTTCCGATATGACTTTCTTGTCTCGTGCAGTTGGTATGCCATCGTTGGTTTAGTTTGGTTTCTTAAGTGTTTGGGTTTCTTTTTCGCAGATCGAAAGTGTTTTACTTTCTCAGACATGCTGAACAACAATGGGTACAGCAGCGGAAAATAGCAGCACAATTTTATATTTTTCCAAGGCAGTCCGATTAGTTTCTCTATTAAGTTTTACACGCGTTGGAGTGCCAAATTCACTTTACAGTACTCCATGCCAAGCTCTTTCGAAATTAATTGCTCATTAGTTCACTTAAGCGGATTGAAGGGTTAATGTTTATAGTGATTACAAAACCAAGACGACAGGGATGCTGACTACTGTTGACTGCCACCAACGCAGCTGATGTTGCGATGTTGCGATGCTGTAATGCTGATTGGAATAGTATTGGAGTAGTCGAGGTTTGTGCGGGTGTGTTACTTTCAGTTTTTGTTGTGGGCGTTGTCGAATAATTTCGATTACGTTCTATGTTTGGAGGGCATTCAACTTTTGTCAACGTTTGTTCGTGTTTAGTGGAACTTGCGAGTTTGCTGGTCAGCAACAAGCAAACTTGAGCTTAGGCAGTGCGAATGTAAGTAACATATTAATTAAAGTTTCTCC